>NC_139963.1:51945034-52545034 GCF_963993115.1 Abramis brama | reverse complement strand
CAATCATTCTTTGTTGGCTTGTTTTTAATAATGACTGGAGAAAAAACGATTTCATCTTAATGTGCAGGGTCCCTCAATGTCCAAGTAAAAGTCGATGCTTTTTCCTTGTTCAATGTGCACAGTTCATGGATTGAAGCCAGTTGAAGCTCTTAATCTGTCATCTCAAACTGCACCAGATTGATGCATTTAACCTTAAAATGTACACAATTATGCGTTGAACACACTGTTCTGGTGACGCAAGAGTTGCAACTATGGCAACTGAGAAGACCATTCTTTCTTTTCCTTATGAAGAATTTTCAGAGACTGGTGAAGTCGGTATAAATATACTACAAAATATCCCCAGTGTTGCTAATAAATTGGGTGGTATTTAAGTTCTGTTGCTTTTATATGAAAATAAATATAATGAGCAAGACACCGAAAGTAGCCTACTTATTTAATTCCATTCCAAAAACATGTTTATCAGTCTTTTTCTTTAATACAGACATTTTTTTTTTTTTTTTTTTTTAATAAAAATTACATTGCATAACCATAGAGATCGCACTGAGATAGTTTGGGAATATTACCGCATAACGTATACACATAAAACATGATATCAGAGTTTTATTAAAATCAAACATTTTAAAAGAGAACAATACATCACGGTTGTTTAAACCAATGAACATCAAGATGTGTCGTCAGTAAGTGATTTCCCATCATGCTTTTGATCAGCGCAGTCGGTGGAGAGCAACTGCGCTCGGCTTCAGAATCCGCCAGGTGAGCCTTGCGCTCGTGGGTGATTTTTGACATACGTCAGCATGACATCAGAGCAAGGCTGACCGCACTCGGACCCATTTCTAACAGCCATGCATCTCGCACTGATCACCGGTGCACACCGTTTCCGGGAAACATGACGTTCATCCCTGAAACCGTAGCAGTGCAGCTCTCGCGGTACTTTGTTGGCATACGTCACAGTCACGCGGCGTCTCTGTGATGCAGACTAAAAATAGGTCTATGGTCGTTCTAATTGTTATGGAATTCCGGCAGTTCTAGTGTTAACTTATTTCATTGGTGTTTTAACATTTTACATAATGAATGAAATGCTATAAGACTGATGTATTTTAACGCAATGAAATTACAAGTATCTTCTTTAATAAATGACGATGATCACTACTCTGAATATGTTTTTATTATTATTATTTTACATTGAACAAAACAAAATGCTCTGATTGTCCCAGATAAATGTTTTCTGTTACAATTCACATAAAAAATCACAAGCACCCGACAAAAGTAAAATGTAAAATTCTGTTCAAAATGTTATAGGATTTATAGGGTGACGATTTGCTATGGTAAAATAGAACCATACAAGTGTAGTCGTTGTGCCTTCTTAAATCTGATTCACACAATGAAAATACATTAATTATGTTTGAAAAAGATACATGTATTGCCCACTAGGGATATATGCGTTTATTAAAAACTCTGCACCCTATCTGTTTGTAACTTTACAGGTAGGTTATATTAAAAAGGTCTTAGTTACTTCAGACAAGGATTTATTTCGTAACACCTCGTCCATCCACATTTCAAGAAAATATCAATAATAGTTTGAATATATTTAATATTGACATTCTCTTTAGAGAATGCATGTATACAGACAGATCTGATAATCTTACGTCATATAATCCTGTAACACTATCTGTTTTAATCTATCTTTACATCCACAAAACACAAGAATTCGAAGGATAGTCAAATATCTTTATTAGTTCAGACATGTCAATACAGTCAGATTTCAATCAATAAGAATTATGTTACAAAGTTGTACATTATTTTTATTTCAGAATATAAAAGTCACCAAATTTTTTTTATTTCAGAATATAAAAGTCACAAAACATTTTTTATTTCACAATATAAAAGTCACCAAGAAATTTTTTTTTTCACTACATAAAAGTTACAAAACATTTCCAAACAACAAAAATGATTTTTTCTTTTATTAGAATGTAAGTAGAAAGTTAAAAACATGTATAATGTGAATTATATCACACAAACAAAACAAAAAAATGTTGCCAGGTGTTGCAACTCCATAGTTTTGGGGAATGCCAAATTATGACATCCAAGTTCAGTAGCTGCAGAATTTATTTAACCATTCGATGTTTTTCTGCAGATATCCATTTGCTGCATCCGGTAATCCATTGCTGCAGTCAGTAATCCAGTTGGTACGTATCCGTCAGTAGTTCCCAACGGTTGAGACGTTGAAGAAGGAGAACCAGTATCCTGAGTCAGATAGTCCGGAGAGTAGTTTCTTAATGTTTGTAGATCGTGGGTGGAGTTATTTGGGAGCCCCTCCTACATGGGACCTCCCACTCGGGATGGAAGAGCTTCACTTTAATGCTCGTATAACGTTCATACGCACTGGTCCACTGGAAAAACTGATTGATCTTGGAAAAAATCTCAGCCATCACAGATAGATCCTTCCATTGGAACATGAATTTCAGATCATATAATTTTAAATGATCTTTTTCAGATATCGGCCACGTGAATTCTGGATAGCTCCCAAAATCGCTGCAAAGTATATAGATATAATCGTCAGAATGCTTATTTATCTGATCCGCTAAAATTCGGTATCTCGTACCCATGATTAATCCAGCCCACTCGCCGATAAAAAGAGGCGTGTCCTTGCCTTCCTGTAAGTCCGGCCATACTTTTGAATAGAATAAAATCCAATCTCTTTCAGTGAATTTTAATGCCGGATCATCCGTGGAATTTGTGGTGAATCGTTCGTCATTATCCACGTTAAAAAATCGAACTTCTCTGTTGATTTTGTCATAATCATATGTACACGCACGTCCTTCAGACAAGTGAAAAGTATATTTCACAGAATCTGCCGGCTCGTGAAGAAATCGCGTTAAACAAGGTCCATGGGTTTCCCGTTTTTTTCGTGGAGCTAAAGTCAAATCCCCCAGAGCATCAGTAATCCTTCTCTCAGGTGTTTTCGGTGCCGCAGTAGCCATTGCAGGTTGTCTGGTTTGCAAAATCAGAAGTATCTTTAGACTCTCGACATGCTTGTATTCCCTTTTAAACTTTGTCACACTGAGGGAGGGGTAATCCCGGATGAGTGATGTCATTTTAGGACATCCTTAAATCGAGATTGACCTCTCAGCTTTGAGAGGTGTGTTAGTGGGAGGAGTCTGGACCCCATCTTGGACTTCTAATGTATATGTCATTTCGACTCAGACGCTGAACTGAAGGGTCACTTATCACAATGGGATCTGTTTGTTGTTACCCCTAATGATTTGGTCTTTTGAATGGTCATTCTCCGGTTTGTCAGTTATAACAAAAAGAAAAGTTGATTCTTTTAAGAATCAGTGGTAACGGTTTATTTTAAGGTGACATATTTATACGTTACTACATTTACTTACTATAGTAATAACAGTAAATTACGTTACAAGTAACTAACCATAAGTCAAATCCTAACCGTAACTCTATAACAATTCCAATTAATAATATTAAACAATACAAAATTATATTGCTTAAGTTCTGTACATTCAGAATACAAAATGTGGAACAGCGTAACCATTTGCAAGCTTTGTGTATTTATCGTAAACTATGCTTTTCAGCCCTCTTTTCTAGTGATTTGGTCTTTTGAATCTTGCACAGATGTATGGACGTGTGTGATTCCCGTATAGCTTTACAAAACCATGGTACTTACGGTGTGACAAATATGTTGATGTGTAAAAAATACATCCAAAGATTTAAGCACGACTATTTACACACACGCTAAGTAGAAGTATAACTAATATACTGTAGATTGTGAACATTCCATTATCTGTTTATCTTAGTTCATATGTTTCTTTAATTTGTGCAGGATGTTGAAATGTTAGTTAAAAGGGTATACTTCCATAATATTTTCTTTTAGTAAAGTGTATCACCAAGCACCGAGTTCTGTGTTCGTGGATATGATCTCACAAAGATTACATAAATATTACTTTTCACGAGCACGTCATGTATGTAATATGTCTTGTTATCTAGGCTTAACACATCAAACAATATTAGGCTAGAAAGATCTAATACTGGATTAATAACTAAATTAAATAAAACGCACACAATTTAAAACATTGTTTTGATTATTGGATTTTTTACTAACGTAGACTTGGCTTCACAGATCGGATTTCACATTCATGTTATGCTTTCCGTGCGCATGGGTGTTTTGTGGACAGTGAAGGATATATTTTAGCTAAAAACTAAACAAAACTTAGTAGGAAGTCGTATTGTTAAAAAGTTTGCTTAAAAACTATTCGTTTTACGTATTTTTTAACTGATGTTGTTCGATATGTTAAATGCTCACGTTTGAAACATTGTTTAAATGTGTGGAAAATGTTTGCCTACCGTTTACGTTTTAAAGTTAAAAGCACATAGTTTTGAACAGAATCATTATTTATTTTTACTCCACCGGGATAGGTGGATTATCTTATCAAAGAGTGAATAAATCAGTAAGTTAGTGAATATAACTTAACTAAAACATGAATTAACTTAAACTTTAAACAACTATTATTTTTTATAAATATTATTTAGTGTTAGGTGGACTGAGACACGTGTTTACACATGATCTATGCGTCTACCTATACGATGAGTGATGTATCAAATGGAACTTGTTTTAAAATCTGTATTCGTAAAAAGACATTCTAGCTTGTTCACATTTTTCTGATAGGCCTAGCGTTTTAAATACTAGCTTTTGTATTTTAAAGGACTGTATCATTTTATTACAGTTAAAGTTATTTTATTATGGATCGTGGGAAAAATTCCCGCGGTCACATGACCTGTCCGGAGGTGGGAGGGAGGGGGTAGAAAGGGGCGTGACAAGCGCAGGAATATTCCCACGGTCTGTGGGAGTGGTCTACCTGTGGCTACTGGGCAGATGTCACAGAGGTCAGTCTAACTTTTGGGATGTAACCGTGTGGACGTGTTTCATTGAGCTCCTCACGAGACTTTGTGACTTTTGGAAATAAAATCTCTAAACCTATGGATATGGATAAGCGTTCTGGATATACCTCTGGTCTTGGATATATCCTTGTTGGATAAATCTTTCGTGCTTTGGATATACCTTTTGGATACACAGTGGATATACATTTGATGTGGAATATACCTTTGGATATACATTTTGGCTCTCTTTCAACAAACGGATTTACAAAAACGTAAGGCTATTTTTTAGATACTGTGATTTTTAACATGGTGTGGTTTTAATATGTGTTTGAGACACTTTTAAAGATATTTTATATTAAATGTAGCATTTTACACATAATGTGTGGATGGATACATTTACTTTTCTGTAAATTATTGATTTTAACATCTTAAAATAGCTAACTCATTTTTAATAACTCTTTTAGAGAAAAATGCAATTTTAACTTATTTCATTAATGTTTTAAAAGTGATGGACAAAAATATACACTTTTAAAGATACTTTATGTAAAATGTAACGTTTTATAAATAATGTGTGAAAGTTAAATGATTATGGATCAACATTTTTAAAAAAATGATCTTTTTGTAATGAAAAACTCTCTTAACTTGTTATATTTTTCTGTAAATGACTGAACATTGATTTTCAATGTTTTAACATTTATGTTTTAACATAAAATGTTGTTTTAGATGTTTTAATGCTAACACATTTTTTATATCTTTAAGAAAATACACACTTTTAAAGGTATTTTATGTAAAATGTAACATTTTATAAATAATGTGTGAAAGTTAAATGATTATGGATCTACATTTTTAAAAAATTATCTTTTTGTAATGAAAAAAAACTTGTTTTAAAAATTATCTTTTTGTAATGAAAAACTCGTTATACTCTTCTGTAAATGACTGAACATTGATTTTCAATGTTTTAACATTTATGTTTTAACATAAAATGTTGTTTTAGATGTTTTAATGCTAACACATTTTTTATATCTTTAAGAAAATATAATTTAAACTTTAAACAATGTTTCATACAACTTTAAACACTATGTAATTGTGAATGTACAACTTTTCTTCAAATGTATTAGAAAATAGATCTATTTGCTCGGTATAATTTTAATACATGTTGTTTTAGATGTTTTAATGTGGATCGTGGGAAAATTTCCCACGGTTTATGTTTTAAAATAAAATGTTGTTTTAGATGTTTTAATACTAATAGATTTTGATAGGTTTGAGATAATGTTTTAACATTTTACAATGTATGAACACTAAAGACGTGTATTTTAACTTTATACAACGTTTATACATCTTTAAACACAATGTTATTGTGAAAGTACAGCTTTCGGCTTTTAATACTTGTTTTTAATATTATGATGTGTTTGAGACACTTTTTTAAAGATATTTTATGTAAAATGTAAAATTTTACAAATAATGCGTAAAAGATAAATGCTTACGGGTCAACATTTTTTAAAAATGATCTTTTTGTAATGAAAAAACTCTCTTAACTGTAAATGACTGAACATTGATTTTTCAATGTTTTAACATTTTAAAATGTTGTTTTAGATGTTTTGATACTGACACATTTTGATAGCTTTAAGATAATGTTTTAACATCTTGAAATGACACTAACTAATTTTTTAATAACTCTTTTTATAGAAAAAATTAATTTTAACTTATTTCATTAATGTTTTAAAAGTGATGGACACTATGGACAGTAATAATGAAATTACATCTGTCTTCTTTAATAAAAACACTGATCTCATCTCTGACTGTTTATTGTACATTTCTTTAAAAAAAGTTTTAATATACACTGTTTAGAACTACTGAGCGTGGGAATTTTCCCAACGCTTCAGATGTTCAACCCAAAAGGAGGTGTGGCGTAAGTCCGATTTTCCTACGGTCACATGACATGTCCAGAAGTGGGAGGAGCAAGCGTGGGAAAATTCTCACGGTCACGTGGTCTGCCCGGAGGTGGGTGGGTGGGTGGTAGAAGGGGGCGCGGCGAGCGTGGGAATATTCCCACGGTCAAAAAGGGGGCGGGGCTTAAGGGCAATAAATCACTCAAAGTGACATATAGTGCCCTATATTCTCTCTAGTGGATGATCATGTGTTCATCAGTTCTGGTGGAAATGTGCGTCTGCCCTGTAATAAAACTCTTTCTGACTGCAAATCAATTACATGGACCTATAACAGACATTCAGTTGCACTGATTAAATTAGGGATAAAGAATAAAGAAACAGAGAGACATGAGAGACTGAGTCTAGAGTCTGACTGCTCTCTGAACATCAAGAACGTCACAGTAGAAGATTATGGATCTTACACCTGCCGACAATATGTGAAAAACGGACAGAATGACATACAAGGACCTGATGCACATGTTTATCTGCATGTTCTTCATGGTAAGTTTATGATTATGTGGTCAATTTAAAAAGGGCAGATTCTCCCTTTGAACTCAGATGATGATTGAAGAGTTTGTGATTTGTGTCTTGTGTTCAGTTTCAGTGTCTCCATCATCATCATCATCATCTTCATCCTCACAGACTGAGATCAGTCCAGGCCGCTCTGTGACTCTCTCATGTCAGTTGTATTCATATACTGATGCTGGATACTCCTGTGATTATTGGGTTCGTTCTAAAGGAATTGAGCTGTTGTGGGTGAATCAGACTGGTGTTGATCTGAAGACAGACTCCAGATATCAGATATCATCATCATCAGATCAATATCACTGTATCATCATCACTTTGACTACAACACTCCTGAATGAAGATGACAACAGAGAGTGGAGATGTCAGCTTACTCACATAAATCAACTCGAGACCTCAGTCAGATACACTGTCAAGTATTCAGGTGAGAAAACAGTGTAAGAAGACCCTCATAATGTCAGTAACAGTAAGGTCTATCAGTATCACTGAACCAGAACAAACTGAGGGAACAAAAGCTTCTTTGACTCTCACAGAAGAGTAACTCAAAGCATTGCTTCAAACTAATGAACTGCAGTGAAGTAACAGTCCAAAACGTGATGCTGGAAATAAAAAAGGAATTGAAACTTGACAGCAAAAATATTAACTTTTTATGTAATGTGATGATCAAAGTTAAAATATGGTTATCTTGAGTGTTAACTAATCAAAATATGACTGTCATATTCTACAGTATGATTGTCACATTGAGTTGTTGTTTTAGTTTCTTTTCATGGACTTTTATGGTGTGTCCCAATTAGCGTACCTATGCATATTCTATGATATTTTTAGTATAAAAAGTGAGAGTAGTGTGTTCATATATGTAGCGAGTATTTAACTCGTCTTGTAGGGGGAATTTTATTAGTGCTGCCACGGAAGACTGAATAACGTAAAGATCTTAGTCCCCGCTTTCAGTGCTTTTAATCTCATTACACACTAATTGTATGTAAGTTGTGTCCTACTCTATTAAAATGTACAGACCGACGAGGGTAGGCTTCAGTATGAGTAAACGTAACAAGATGGCTTCCTGAAGGAATATTAAATGTATCAGACAGTTTAATATACTCCTCCCTCCCCTGGTCTAATAAAGTAGCTGAGATGCCCCTACTCCTTGACAGCTCTAAACAAAAAGGTACAATGCAGGTAAGTACGAAAATTAAACAATATTTATTCTCTGTGTACTTTTCTTTCTAGTAATCAGGTGTTAATTCAGGGTTGATAATCACAAAATAAAAGAAAATAAATAAAATGTATGGTCTTTGTGTTTTCTTTTAAACTCACTACAACACAACCACTTTCAATGTAAAAGCTCTAAACCATTCAGTTGTACAATGGTAAATCTCACTTCAAAATAAAATAAAATAAAAAACACTTGTCACTTTTGTAAACACCAGTTAGGATGAGTTCACAGTTTTCAAATGATCAACTTCGAATGATCAAACAATCACATTTTGGAAAAACAACATCAACAATGGTACAATGAAATTTCACATCTGGAAGAACACTTACGTGAAACGTCCCTTTATGTGTTCACTCAGTTCATTTGAGTTCTGTAGTTCAACTGAACTCTCACCGTTCAGTGTTCCTCAGATCAAAAATATCAAAAAGGAATCAATTGAAAAGTTGTCTTGACGTAGCGTGCGTTGAAATTAACTTGAGGTTTTCGTAGAAATATCACTCAAGCTTAATGAAATGTCCAACAAAAAAATAATAAATCAAAATGAGTCGAAAAGTAAGTGAATCAAATGGAGATGATTCAAAAATGAGATATCAACTAGAATGTATCAAACTGGGATACACCAACGGAGATGTGTCAAACTGAGATGTCGTTGGATGGCAGGGTAATACAAAATAGTCTTAAACTTAAATCTTCTCAAAAAAAAATATGTTCAGCGCCAACTGCAAGCATCGATTCCCATCTCACGTGCGATGACACGTGCCGAACACTCAAATACACGTGACCAGTCTGGTTGAAACGTTAATTCGTAAGAGTGCTTTTCGAACAAGATGGAAGAAGTCAAAAGCTCAACAAAAATGTGAAAAAACTCTTCAATCGTCCCCAACCAGGCTAAATTTGTACTTTAAATGCACTCACAGTTCTCGTAGCCTTCACAAAACATTACTGCGTCACTCCAGCAGTCCAATGCAATGCGATTCATGGATCAAAACTACACAAAAACTACGAAATGCGGAACAAAAATCACTTTATATCGTCCTGTATCCGACTAAAGCCCTGATTATCTTCCATTTAAGTCACTTTATCGGACGAGCTTCTCAAAACACGACACAACACTCACTTTCTCTTCTCCGTGCGTCTCTTATATGCCGCGCTCTTCTTCTCTTTCTTTTTCACGCACCCTCCACACAGGAAACCAAACCGCCCGTCAAAATAAAAGTCCGCCAAAAAATTATAATATAATTAATAATAAAATAATAACTTAGATAATATATACACCTGTTACATTTCCCCCCTGCTAAACCCTGCCACTCCATCGACATCTCCAAACAGACCAGTTCCTGGTTAAACAAACAAAACACAAGAGCAGTTAAATTGGATTCAATAACACATTTTCAATTTTTGCTTAGACATCCTCTTTAGACGGAACACATTCTTTGACATTTTCTTTACACATGTATTGGCACTTTAAACCCAAATTACATAATGTAATCATCCTTATATCTTACAGGCAATCTACCCTGGGTTTCTCTCTTCGAACGTCTGAGATTAGGTACCCCACTAGTGTCAGCTTCTGAAATGTCAGAGTCTTCAGATTCCCCATCTTGACCTGTGACTACTCTCTCACTCCCAGCTACATTACCCTCCTCACATACCACTCCACCCTCGACTTCCCCAGGTAAGCAGGTGTTTGGTAAGTGTGTAGTATATGGAATGTAAACAATGTCTTGTGAGTCTAAGTCTGACACTTCTTTTTCCCTTCTTGCATGCGTAACCTGCCTTGTGGGTGAGGGAAAAGTACAGTGTCTCAATTGATCCCTGTGAACGACCTTTGTGGAACCTCCCTGCTCAGGACGTACAGTAAAGACTGGTAAACCTGCGTGATTTTGTTGAACTACCAAATACGGTACAGACTCCCACTTATCTTGGATTTTGTTTCGCCCCCTAAACTTGTGGTTACGCAACAATACTCTGTCACCAGGTCTAATGAGCGCTCCTGAAGCCTTGCGGTCATAGACCCTCTTCCTTCTCCTGGAAGCTTCTTGAGCAGTTACCTTCGCTGTCTCCACTGCAGTTCTCAGGCGTTCATGGTGATTCTTTACCCACTCATCCAGATCATCCGCCTCATCATCAGTTAGGTCTTTTCCTCCTAGGACATCCATGGGCAGCCTTGCGTCTCGTCCAAACATTAAATAAAATGGGGAGTAACCGGTCGATGAATGAACGTGGCTATTGTAGGCCATCACAAGTTCAGGCAGGTAAGTTTTCCAATCCTTCTTCTTTTCCGCAGGTAATGTTCGCAGCATGTCGTGCATAGTGCGATTGAACCTTTCGCACTGCGCGTTCCCTTGCGGATGATAAGGACTGGTGCGGCTCTTGCTGATCCCATACAATTTACAGAGTTCCTTTATAACGCTGGCCTCGAAACATCTGCCTTGATCCGAGTGCAATCGGGCAGGACACCCATAGCAAACAAACCAGTGTCGTACAAGGGCTTTGGCGGTGGTAAGTGCTGTCTGATTTTTCGTCGGGACTGCCACAGTAAATCTTGTAAACATGTCTGTAAGCACTAGAACATTTTCGTAACCTCCTGCTGACCTCTCAAGCATGGTGTAATCCATGGCAAGAACTTCTAGAGGTGCGGTTACGTTGGTGCAGGTCATAGGAGCACGAATCCTGGGGAATACATCCTTAGCTAGGGTACATCTTCGACACTGGGTTACCCATGTTTGTACGTCATTGGCCATTGAGGGCCAATAATAACTCTGTCGCATTTGCTCTAATGTACTCCTGCTGCCAAAATGTCCTCCATGTTCATGGACTCCCTTATACACTTTCTCCCATAAAGACTCAGGCACTACCAACTGCCAAATCTCTTCCCCGTCTCTTGGGTCTGTAATTACTCGGAACAGCACTTCATGTTTTAATTTCAAACGCTCCAATTGTCTAGCTAGCTTCTTTTGCTGGGTTTCCATATCCCGGAAACTACGTGTCATTATCCTCCTGTTCTCAAATACAGCGTTGTACACAGGTGCTATACAAGGATCCTTTCTCTGTTGCTCTTTGATGGATGACCAGCTATAACCATCAACACCCTTTCTTATGGCTGCTTGTTTGGCAACTCGGACAACAGACTTGTCAACCCTTTCTTCTTTACTAGGCCACAGGCATGCTCGTACCTCGTCTGATGTCAACCGAATGAAGTCTTTTCCAGTGTCATCCTCCTCGGGTTCCATACCCCAGGGAATCCTAGAAAGAACGTCAGCATTGATGTTCTGTCTGCCAGGCTTGTAACAAACCTCAAAGTTGAACTCCGCTAACTGTGCAGACCAACGCTGTTCCACTGCTCCGAGATTGGCTGTCTCCAGGTAGCGAAGAGGGTTGTGGTCAGTAATAACCTGAAATTTTGCAAATATTAGGTATTCCTTAAATTTCTCAGTTACTGCCCATTTAAGGGCAAGTAACTCCAACTTGAAGGCACTGTAATACTTGTCATTTCTTTCAGATCCCTTTAGACCTCTGCTCGCGTAGGCAATGACACGTTCAACGCCCCCCTGCTTTTGACTGAGTATTGCTCCAAGTCCGTTGAGGCTCCCATCTGTTGTGAGTATGAACGGACACTGGAAATCAGGGTAAGCCAGAATCGGAGGTGACATGAGACAACTCTTCAGCTTGCTGAATGCAGACTGACACTCATCACTCCAGACAAACGCTTCTGCTGACTTGCCTTTGTTACCTTTTCCCACCAGGGCATGTAGGGGCTTTGCCAGCTGTGCGAATCTTGGAACAAAACGACGATAATAACTCATAAATCCCAGCAGCTGTCTAACCTCCCTAACGTTCGCCGGTGAAGGCCACGCATCCAAGCACTGAACCTTGTCCTTGTCCACCTGAACTCCCTTTGACGAAATTATGTGTCCCAGGAACCGGACCTCTGGCCTCAGGAGGAAACATTTACTCGGTTTCAGCTTCAGTCCATGCTGACGCAACCTTGAGAAAACAAGCTCCAACTTCTCACAATGACTCTTGAAATCCACAGAGAACACAATAATATCGTCAAGATAGATCAAGAGAATGTCAAAAGCCAGATCACCTAATGCTGCAGTCATCAATCGCTGAAAGGTGGCCGGAGCGTTGCATAAACCAAACGGCATCCGTGTCCACTCAAACAACCCGAACGGAGTTGTGACAGCAGTCTTCTCCCGATCTGATTCAGTCACCGCCACTTGAAAATAACCTGCCGTGAGATCCAGTGTGGAAAACAACTGTGCATTCCCCAAAGCATCCAAGGATTCCTCCACGCGTGGAAGGGGGTAGGCATCCTTGAATGTGACTTGGTTGAGTCTCCTGTAGTCGCAGCAGAAACGAACACCTCCGTCTTTCTTTATCACAATGACTGCAGGTGAGGCCCACGGACTGCGACTCTCATTCAGTACACCTTGACTGACAAGATCCTGCACATGTCTCTTAAACTCTTGGAAAACGTGAGGTGGGACTCTTCGATGGCGTTGTTTTATTGGCTGTGCATCTCCGGTAGGTATGCTATGTGTCACTGTTGTTGTGTATCCATAGTCTGTGTCACTCTTGGAGAAAACATCACTGTAACGTGTCAGCAGAGCATTTAACTCCTCTCGTTGCATCTCAGACAATCCGTCCTGATTCATCTGAACAGGAATTGACAGTTGTTCAGGCTGGCTCTCAATCTTAATGCTGCACTGTACATGGTGTTTAACACGTAGCTCATCATCATCCTCTTCGAATTCCACAATTTGCTTTGGGACTACTTTTTGAGGCTTAGACACAACTGCAATCCTGGACCTCGGCATCAACCTGACGGTTTCTTGACATAGATTTAACACTCGCACCGGAACTTTACCCTTTTCTGGGCTTGCAAGCACATTGGCTACTAACAATCCTTTTGGAAGGGTGACAGAACCTGTGGACTCCACCAACACTTGATGCTTCACTTGATGAGGTATACTGCAGTGGCCTTCCACAATCTTCTCACTTAAGGGTGGGATTATCACAACTTGCTTCCCAGACACCTTAACAAATCCTATCCTTCCTTCTGGGCCCAAGAGTCCTTCATCTTTTTTTACTTTTGCTATGACTCGTCTGACGTTAGCATCTGCACGTTGGCTCACTTTGCTCTCCTTATCCAAATCCTTTCCAGACAGTACAAGGTTTTTCAATTCACTAAGCACATTCATCCCCACGATTCCAGCCAATCCCTTCATCTCCTTCATGTCGGGGTTCGAGTCTGTGAGCACAAAAACACACTTCCCTGGAAGCAGAGTTCCCATGCACTCTATATCTGCCTGTAGACATCCAAGAACAGGAATGTCTAGTCCATTTGCAGCAGTGAGGCGCACCCAGTTAGCAGACGACAGCTGTATCTCTTGTCCTCCGAAATTATGTTTAAAGTGAGACTCTGAGATGGTGGTGACCTCTGAACCGGTGTCCAACAGACATTTGGTGGGCACCCCTGCTATTTTTACATCCACTGTCAAACAGTCTCCAAAAGCACTATCCCTAAGTGTTTCTGGTGCTATATCTGCATTCCAGTCAGCTGTATGGCTCCGGATTACTGAAGGACCACTGGTGCTTGCCAAGTCACCCGATGAAGCTCCTCTTAACACCTCAGATACTTCCACCATTTGTGACGACGCAGTGCCCCGGTTACCCAGCTCTTTAAGCTGCCTACAACGTCGACTCGTGTGACCTGGTTCACCACATGTGTAACAGATATATTGCCCTTCACTGTTTTTCAGTGGCTGTCTTCTCATAACACCCGGCTGGGGATCAACTCTCCCTTGACTATGGACAATTCTGTACAATTCTTCCTGCCGTGCAGCTATCTTCTCTATTGCCTCGTGCAACTTTTCTAATGTCAATGAGGATGGATTGTCACCAGTCGCAACTGTAGTGTGAGCTGCCACTCTCGCACGCACAGGGGTCTTCAAGTTACCTTCAGGCTGTGCTTCCTCTTCCTCAGACCATGTGATGGCGTCCTGCATTAGCTGTGCAAAAGTCAAGCTTCGCTCCTCCTTGACCCTTCGTTTCATCTCTCTTCTTAGGAAATCATCCCTCAGTCCAAGGACTAACTGCTCTTTCAAAACACTCTCTTCATCTGAAACTCGTCTGGGCTCTCTGCGTTTCACCTTGTGGAGCTTTTCTCGTAAATCGTAAGCATAGGCGCGTATGGTCTCACCAGGTGCTTGCTTTCGATCATAAAAATCTTTCAACCTCGTGCCAATAGGTACCTTGTCTCCATAGGTTTCCTGGAGCAGCTGGAAGATGGACTCCACACTGTTATCCACTTCTTCCATCATGAACTTCACAGTATCTTTAGCTTCTCCCTTTAAGTGCTGCTTTATCAGCTCCACCTGATCCTCTTCTGGCACCTTCATGACTCGAAAGGCTGATTTCATAGAGACAATCCACTCTTCCACACTTCCTTCTCCGGGTTTTGTGGTGCCAGTGAAATCGGTAAGTTTATGATCTCTTGGGATATAGATCGTTGCTGGGGGTGCACGAGTGGCTGCTTGCTGCTCCATTACTGCTCTGGCCAATGACAGGGCTTCTCGCTGCTCCGTTCTGGCATGATCCAATGCCCCAGCTTGCTCCGCTAACCTCCTCTGCATTTCAGCGAACTCCTTCTTCAATTCTTCCAGTTCTGCCATTTTTCTTCTTGCTCACAGACCTGGGACAGAATAGTGCAACAACAACAAAACTAGGCTAAGTATGATCCTGTTCGTGACGCCACTTATGTAGCGAGTATTTAACTCGTCTTGTAGGGGGAATTTTATTAGTGCTGCCACGGAAGACTGAATAACGTAAAGATCTTAGTCCCCGCTTTCAGTGCTTTTAATCTCATTACACACTAATTGTATGTAAGTTGTGTCCTACTCTATTAAAATGTACAGACCGACGAGGGTAGGCTTCAGTATGAGTAAACGTAACAAGATGGCTTCCTGAAGGAATATTAAATGTATCAGACAGTTTAATATACTCCTCCCTCCCCTGGTCTAATAAAGTAGCTGAGATGCCCCTACTCCTTGACAGCTCTAAACAAAAAGGTACAATGCAGGTAAGTACGAAAATTAAACAATATTTATTCTCTGTGTACTTTTCTTTCTAGTAATCAGGTGTTAATTCAGGGTTGATAATCACAAAATAAAAGAAAATAAATAAAATGTATGGTCTTTGTGTTTTCTTTTAAACTCACTACAACACAACCACTTTCAATGTAAAAGCTCTAAACCATTCAGTTGTACAATGGTAAATCTCACTTCAAAATAAAATAAAATAAAAAACACTTGTCACTTTTGTAAACACCAGTTAGGATGAGTTCACAGTTTTCAAATGATCAACTTCGAATGATCAAACAATCACATTTTGGAAAAACAACATCAACAATGGTACAATGAAATTTCACATCTGGAAGAACACTTACGTGAAACGTCCCTTTATGTGTTCACTCAGTTCATTTGAGTTCTGTAGTTCAACTGAACTCTCACCGTTCAGTGTTCCTCAGATCAAAAATATCAAAAAGGAATCAATTGAAAAGTTGTCTTGACGTAGCGTGCGTTGAAATTAACTTGAGGTTTTCGTAGAAATATCACTCAAGCTTAATGAAATGTCCAACAAAAAAATAATAAATCAAAATGAGTCGAAAAGTAAGTGAATCAAATGGAGATGATTCAAAAATGAGATATCAACTAGAATGTATCAAACTGGGATACACCAACGGAGATGTGTCAAACTGAGATGTCGTTGGATGGCAGGGTAATACAAAATAGTCTTAAACTTAAATCTTCTCAAAAAAAAATATGTTCAGCGCCAACTGCAAGCATCGATTCCCATCTCACGTGCGATGACACGTGCCGAACACTCAAATACACGTGACCAGTCTGGTTGAAACGTTAATTCGTAAGAGTGCTTTTCGAACAAGATGGAAGAAGTCAAAAGCTCAACAAAAATGTGAAAAAACTCTTCAATCGTCCCCAACCAGGCTAAATTTGTACTTTAAATGCACTCACAGTTCTCGTAGCCTTCACAAAACATTACTGCGTCACTCCAGCAGTCCAATGCAATGCGATTCATGGATCAAAACTACACAAAAACTACGAAATGCGGAACAAAAATCACTTTATATCGTCCTGTATCCGACTAAAGCCCTGATTATCTTCCATTTAAGTCACTTTATCGGACGAGCTTCTCAAAACACGACACAACACTCACTTTCTCTTCTCCGTGCGTCTCTTATATGCCGCGCTCTTCTTCTCTTTCTTTTTCACGCACCCTCCACACAGGAAACCAAACCGCCCGTCAAAATAAAAGTCCGCCAAAAAATTATAATATAATTAATAATAAAATAATAACTTAGATAATATATACACCTGTTACATATAACACTCCGGTTCTTTAAAAAAAATAGTTTACATCGCTTACAAAAAGCTGGTGCGGCAGTGTGCACTTCACTTTCACTTTTAAATTAGCATCAATTCATCCTTCGCAGGGGGTTTGATTGACATGCGATCTGAGTCTGACCAATCAATATCCACCATTTTTGTCCGACAAAACAGTCAGGAGAGTTAAGCCGCCTTTCCACACGACAAATGACAGCCTTCGGACCGGAAGTCATTAATTTACAATGGAGAGTCGCACTGGAGCTGCGGGGAGTTCCGATCATATGCGTATGCGGAAATTTCGGATCCAATTTGAGCTTTTTCTGCGGATAGACCGTATGTGACCGATCGACCGGATGTGAAAAACTATGAGCGTTAAGCTAGAATTACCAATATTTTAATACTTTAATGTAAACGTTATTCCTGCAAAATGACGGTTATTAATAATTATGGCTGTAAAATATAGTTTTATCATTATTAAATCAATTTTTGATTAGCTCTATAAAATCAACTATTTTTTTATATTAGATGTATTGAGGGTCATTTGTTTTGTGTGGATATATTCATGCATGCTTAACATTCATTAAAATCATTTTAATGAATGTTCATTTTACCATTGTGAATAGCCCAGGGTAACGGTTGCTTCACGACCGCGACTGACACCAGGGGGCGTAATGCGACAATCCAATGCGAATGTCATGTGCAGTGGTAAGGCGGCTTAAGTAGATTAACGTCAGTGGATTTGAACTTGGCTTTAACTGAGGCAATCTGTCACGACTCATTACAGAGCCACAAAACGGTAGGCCTATTGTTTAATTTTCTTTGACTGACCAAATTTGAAAGTTGAGACTTTGTTTCATATTAAATATAGCTCTGTCCTGTCTGTCAGCGCGTTGTCAGTGTCCTCTATTTTTCACTGCTTGAGAACATGGGTTGAATCCAAAATCACCCCCTAAACCCTCATTCACTAAGTTAAGCCTATTCCCTGCGTTAGTCCACTAACGCCGTTCACGTGAAGGAGTGAATGAAAACGAGTGAGCGAATTCGGACAGCCATTGAGCGTACATAAGCTGTACACTCGTTAATGCAGTGCAATGTGGGATTGAATAAATGCACTCAATAACGTCCACTATGGTTTCGGACATCACTAAAAATGGCTAAAATTACAAAAAAATCTCCTCAAATAACACCCTATTTTTATGCGCTTAGAGCTCGTGTGAATTGCACGTATAAAATGAATTTAACGAACAACCTCGATCCATCAGGAAACGCCACATAGGTCACTGAATTTCAATGCGCTTCATGAAGAGTTTTTCTTTTGCGTGAAGAAACCGTTCACCGGAGATGTGTTAAAAGATAGCGGAGTGCATTCATTATTATTAGGCTACAGGTATAATAATCCTCCTGGTGCCGGGTCTGAGTGAGTCATTTACTCTCTATTACCTTTGTTCTTTGATTAACATTAATGACACTTTAAGACCAGCCGCTGCTGACAGAGACGCGATCTGACACGCGTCCCGTTTTCTCAATCTCTACGTTCATTTAAGACTTTATTTCAATAATTTAAGACGGCTCTTATGAGGACACTCGACAAAATGGACATTTTGGCATAATTTGTGTGTGCTCTGGTTTGTTCAAGCCCGAAAGAGAACTCTATACTGACGCGGGTCGTGTGTGTGTATAGACAGGGCAGCGCGGTCTCTTTAGTCTTGTCGCGCTTGAATGGTTTAAGAATTAATAAGAGCGTGATCATACAATGCTAGTCAACGGGTTACAGAAAAAACCTATTCTGCGAATAATTGCGTAAAATATTATTATTATTATTATTATTTATTTTTTTTTTTTGGTGCCGCGGTGTGCAAGTGATGAAACCGGTGTTGCGACTGAACACAGATATGTATGCCTGCTCTTTTTGGGAAGAAAAGGTGCATACTTTTGAGTGTGTAGCAGAAGAGTAGACAAGCTTTCCCAGATAGCAACATTTTTTCGGCCCTGATCCGGCCCACATCCGGCACTTGTGGAATACGGATCTGGCCCACATGCAGCGTGGAATGACGGCACTTGTGTGGCCCACTACTGTTTGCCAGATCTGGGCCACAAGCAGGCCATAGCAATGCCACATGTCAGCCAAGAGCAAAGAAATAAACCAGAACTGGACCTTATCTGAGCCACAAAGTCTGTGTACATTACATATGGAGTCATCTCAGCCTTAATAAGCCTGTTAACAAGCAGAATCACTGAAGGAAAGAAGAGAACAGAAAAAGAGACGAGCAGAAACACAAGAACTACAACTGACTTCAGACACAGCCTCAGATGAAATCAACTGAAGAGAAAAAAAGACATTAAATCTGTGAAGATCTCAGCAGAGGAGGATTAAACAACTCCACAAACAGCATTACCAGCTTCACTTATTACTAACCAGACTGACTTTATCAGATGTCTACACAAGTTCTTATTGAGAATTAACAGAGGTTTAACTCAAATGTGTTTCATTTAAAGTCACCATAAGAGTGATTGGTGTTTCCATTAGTTGGGCTCTTAACTCTTAGCATATCTTAACTTTTAGTCTTTTTTGGCAGTTGTGACAGTGTGTTTGTCAAACACATTTGCAGCAGCAAAGAAAGCTAAAGTGAAATGTGATCAGGTGATGATGGTTACCTGTTGATGGTCACCATTGTTGAGATTCATACGCTGATTGTTGATGTCTGTGTGTGTCAGCATAAGCTAATATTTTGATCTCATGTTTGTTAAAAGCTTTAAACTGACTGTTATAATATTGCTGTATCTCATGCTGCAGTAACACAGGGTTTGTGATGTGAAAATATTAATGGATCAACACAATTGTTAGATTCCAAAGACATCAGTGAATGAGTTTTTTTCAGGATGATTATAAAACCATCAACAGGTAACCATCACCACCTGATCACATTTCACTTTAGCTTTCTTTGCTGCTGCAAATGTGTTTAACAAACACACTGTCACAGCAGCTAAAAAAGACTAAGAGTTAAGATATATTAAGAGTTAAGAGCCTAACTAATGGAAACACCAATCACTCTTATGGTGACTTTAAATGAAACACATTAGAGTTAAACCTCTGTTAATTCTCAATAAAAACTTTTGTAGACATCTGACAGAAATAAACTCAGTCTGGTTAGTAATAAGTGAAGCTGGTAATGCTGTTTGTGGAGTTGTTTAATCCTCCTCTGCTGAGATCTTCACAGATTTAATGTCTTCTTTTCTCTTCAGTTGATTTCCTCTAAGGCTGTGGCTGAAGTCAGTTGTAGTTCTTGTGTTTCTGCTCGTCTCTTTTTCTGTTCTCTTCTTTCCTTCAGTGATTCTGCTTGTTAACAGGCTTATTAAGGCTGAGATGACTCCATATTTAATATACACAGGTTTTGTGGCTCAGATAAGGTCCAGTTCTGGTTTATTTCTTTGCTCTTGGCTGACATGTGGCATTGCTATGGCCTGCTTGTGGCCCAGATCTGGCAAACAGTAGTGGGCCACACAAGTGCCGTCATTCCACGCTGCATGTGGGCCAGATCCGTATTCCACAAGTGCCGGATGTGGGCCGGATCCGGGCCGAAATAATGTTGCTATCTGGGTTGGGACAAACTACCATGTCATACAACTGCATCTTTAACGGTTGCTTTCTGTCGCTTAGTTACGCACATCCTGTCACTCAAACTGACCTGTCAATCATCTTGTCAAAGATAAAGTCCTCCACATTTAATTTAATTTAATTTTCTACCGTATCGGAGAGAAATGCAAAATCACGTTGATCTGCAGTCGCGGGTCTTTCATGCGGAGACTCTCCTCATATTAATGCAGAATGATGCATTTAAAAGTAAATGGCCAAACGGATCTTTATAAAAGTCCACATGGTTATTGCAGATGAAATATAACATGGATAACATGAAATAAATATTTTCTATCAGGTTAAACTTTGATTAGTCACTCAAACCTTTATCTAAATTTCTCACCACTGGTCGTGCATATCCGCCATGTTTTGTAGTTTTTTTAAAAACACTTTTTACTCGTGTTTGTAGTTCCTCCTCCAAAGTGCAATGGGTTGTGGGTAATATTAGCCGTAATAGTGAGCAACGGATCCACACTTCGAAAATCCACCGGAAATAGTAGACCATCCGGAGACTTCTGGCACACTCTTCAACATACTATGCTTTGAGACACTTATTTTAATCTCACACACTGTTTAGGAAGGATAGTATGGGACGCAGGGTGAGGCTGTGTTTACGACCACTTTTTATGCTCATCCTTCGCTAATGTTGCACGAGTGTCCACTACTGCTGAACTCTTGAAATGAGTTTGATTGAAATGCCCTAAGCCCTTGATCACTTGGAATCCAATATGGAGCTGATTATAAATTATACATTTGTTTTACACAGCATTATATAGGTCTGTATGTATGCTTGGGCTGTTGGAGAAAATATTTATATATATATATAAAAAAAAAAAAAATCTAAATAAAAGTCTAATATCATACTATATAGAGTTATAGTGTGTGGTGTGGTGTGACATGCTTCATGCCACAATGCATGCTGGGAGCCATGAGTTTTATAATACCATGAAGCATGTCACCATTGTCAATGGCTTTTGTCTTTGTATATAATTGTCCTCATTCATCCTTTTCACAGAGTCTCAGGATCATTGGAATAAAATCATACAAGGTACATAATCACAGTGTTTTGTCTTTGTTTATAGTTGTCCTCAATCTGCCCTGTCCGTCTCTGACTCTGTGCTCGATCTCTTCTTCAGTCATAGTGATTTCTGTCGCTGCAGTCGCTGTTCTCCTTCTTGCTCTTCTCTGGCTGATCTGCAGAAAAAGAGCTGGTGAGTTTTCAGATTTACTCCTTTATAACAATTAAAAACAGTTCAGATGAGCAAACAAACACATCATGTTCAGACTGTAAGTATCATAGAAACATGTGGATTATATGAAATTCTCAAACAGAAGTTTATTCCTGCTGAGAAGTCCTGTAATGTCAATATCACAGAGTTATCACGTCAACAATCATTTTTATTATTCATTTTAATGCTTAAACAAAATCTTGATTGTTGAAAAGCTTAATACTTAACATTGTGTTTTCCATAAATACTCATATTTCATGAGGCTCTTGTTTTCAGATAATAAAAGAGGGACTGGCGACTCTGCGGTGAGTTCAGTAATGCAGTGATTTAGATTTGATTACTGTCTTTAAAGCTCAATAAAGTGTCATTCATGCAGTTTAACTGTTTGTTCTGAAGGTCAACGATGAAAATGATCATAACGGGGCGAATGAGACGATCAACATGTCCATTCCTCCCGCTGCAAGAGCCAATGTGAGTCCACTAAATCATCAAACATTACGTTCACTGTCTGTTCAATAATGTGATTTAAAAGCTTTTGTGTTATTCTCCATATTATAGTGAGAGATATGTCTGTTCTGTGTGTTAAACTTGACTCTCTGCACGTTTGCATTGATGTTTAGGAGCAGACAGATGATGTGACTTATTCTGAGGTCACTTATTCCAATACAAAGCCAGTAAAATCACTCAGTGTGAGTAGATACAGCACATGAGTTCGACTCTCAGATAAATGAAGCTCATGCTCTAATAATAATAATAATAATCGCTGTGGTTCAAACATTGATGGACAGAATCTGTTCTTTCAGGATCATGATGATACAGTGACTTATGCTGCCGTCAGAGGAAGAGAAGATCAACCTCAGGATCAACTTTACGCCTCTGTGAACAAGAACAAGACCTTCACAAATAAACATTAATGATCCAGATCATGAGCTCATCATATCAGGAGCAGACGGGAAGATTTCATCTCTCTGGGGTTTGGAGGAATTATATATGTGTGTGTGAACGAGCAGATATTTGTTGAATGTCTTGTGAATATGAGTGAGATTTATTGTGAATCATCATCTGGTCAGAGCACAGAATCTCATCTATATCATCACAGCTACAGTAAAGTTAGAGATTGAAGCCCTGATGTGTTTTCATACAGGCCAGACTCAATCTAGTGTCTCACAAGCCTCTTGCATGACTGGAGTCTGTTCATCTGCTGGATTTCTGTCTGAAAACCTTCATCTTCATGCAGAAGCTCATGCTGAAATGATCCTCTTGCTTCAGCTTGTATATCAGAGAAGTCCGTCTGAGAATTACACCAGTGTCTGCTCACATTATATCTTCATAAAATATTCTAAAATTTGACTTTGCAGTGTGTATATGTCACACAATTAAATGTCAGTTATTTTTTCTTTTTTTCACATGTGACAATAAAGAGCATGAAAAATCATGAGTTAAAAGAAAAGTTTTTGTCTCTTCTATGTAAAAACAGACGTAACTAAACTTGCTCCTTTAAAAAAAAAACTCTATTTTAAAACCCACCAGCCGCCACTGGAAAACAGAAGTATGTTTGGCAGGAACTACAAAGCTATTTGATGAAAAAAATATTACTGATTTTCAATTTTTAAAAAATAAAATAAAAAAATAGGGGGGACCTAGGATGATGACAGCACTAAACACTAGAGTCCATTACCACCCTCTGAGCTACAAGGAAATGCTGAACATTTGGACACCATGTTTCACAGTCTCTAGACACTTCCTCAAATCTGCTTCACAGCTTTATCAGCGCTTTAACCTATTCTGAGAGCAGAGCTATTCTCTGAACGTGTTCAAATGCATCCTGCAAAATCTCCATCATCTGGAAATCACACTGAATGCTGCACTTGAAGTCCATTTCAGAGTCTTGCATATCTGAGCTTTCTCTATTCTCCTGAGTAACTCTCTCAGTTAAATAATCTATAAGAGATCATTTGAGGTTTTGCATATGTGATAGTCCTATTTCTCTTTATTTAGCAGATTTTAAACACACATGAACACTAACATTTAACATGAAGCATTGGCTTTATCTGTCAATGAATAAATCATGTTACTGCCATGATGGTGTTGTTCCAGCATCTACCAGCAGAGGGTTGATGAGATTATTCAGTCAATTCCTGACCCAATCCCAGAGGAAAACAGTGAGGATCAGGCACTCTTTTAAAAAGACACCTTTCTGGCTATACTTTTGGACTCTGCTCATATATATATATATAAAAAGGTGCTTGTATCCAGACTGTCTAATGTACAAGGGCAGCATGAATGTTCTTCCACAGCTCAGGAACACTATCAACAAAATTGTAGCTGCAAAAATATTATTAATTAAAAAATCATAAACATTAGTGTTTTAATCACACGCTCAAACACAATACAACAATGTGTGCGTTAAAGTGTCTTGTTTAATTTTTCATATCTTCTGAAACAGATCTTCACACAAACCAGGAAGTGACATCATGGTCTAAATGTGCTTGAATTATGTAAGATTCTATTTCATAGATGATTTTAGTTTATTGACAATAAGAAATAAGAAAAAATCATTAGCAATAAGAATAAGTTTAGTCATGTTTGATGATTGATTAATCGCTCACTGAACTCTACACATGGTCTGTTCTGCTATTTTCCCTTTTTCATAGTTCTAATAGGGGCTCATTATAACGTAGTGTGACAACATGCCCCGCCTGAGGAACTGGGATTTAAACCCTGCGAGTGTCTTCTAAAGTATTTAAAACTAGGGTTGTTCCGATTCCGATACTAGTATCGGAAATGCCGCCGATACCAATAAAAATTCTGGCATCGGTATCGGCGAGTACATCTACCCATGTACCGATCCGATACCATTTTATTAAACAATACCTAGTTATGCACGCTAGCTTTGCTTTACGCTGCAAATCGGAGATCATTCTTCTTCGCTGCTCTAAACAGTGGTTGCTTGAGGCAAAACAGGAAGTTGTGCTGTTGCCATAAGCAACCACTGTTCAGAGCAGCGAAGAAGAAATGAAAACGCAAATTTTCAGATGCAGGCGCGCGGCAAGCGCATAATGTAAGAGACGCTGACGCCCAACATCAAATGGCAAACGTAATGAAAACGGAACAAAACTGCGCTACTCGTTATTTTGTGCTTCACGGACCATTAAACAGTTTGGAACAATGCAGCGCGAGCCGATCTTGATCAAGCTACACTGTTACTACACAGCGCTAAGAGATCCAGTAAAGAAAGCATTTGAATTCGCCACAGAAGTAATAACATCGCTGCAAGATCTAACGTTAGTGAGAAACATTCACATTTTTCCGTTATTAACGGATCAAACAGCGCTGACGTGGAAACCAGGAACATTGTGCTTTCAAGTAACGTTACGTTGGTTTTATTTTGACATTATGAATAAAATTGCTGCCCTCAAATGTTAATCTTAAATAAAATAAACCTTTGTTTATAACTTAACTACTACAATATTACATTTCATTTTTTTTATAAGGAGCTGTTTTTGTTTTATGTCAATTATAGCTCCATCATTGCTCAAAGTAAAAAATGATCATACTTTATGATGTTAATAAAAAATAAATAAATAAAAAATGTAAATCAAGGAAATTTCTCTGGCATTTCTTTCTTTTTGCTGTATTGAAAACGTACCGAACCGTGACACCAGTGTATGGTATCGAACCGAACCGTGAATTTTGTGGACCGTTACACCCCTATTATTCATAATTTTTTAGATTCCTAGATTTATTTGTTGCACTTTTTATACAGTTATATTGTAAAACTAAAATACCTTTTATAAAATAATTCTATCAATTCATACAGGGCTAGTATGAATTGCAGCTGTATACACACCCAGGTATCGGATTAGTACTCGGTATCGGCCGATACCCTGAGTCCAGGTATCGGAATCGGTATCGGGAAGGAAAAAAGGGTATCGGAACATCTCTATTTAAAACAAGTGTGTGACAACTAACCCCGTGTTAGTGTGTGCTCTCCTCTATACTTCTAGAAGTGTTTTTAAAATGTAACCTGAAAAGATCCTGATAGTGAACGTGGAATTACTGTAATGATCACTTGTGGAACGTGATCATTAACTCCACCCTCTTACTACAGTAAACAGGAAAACACTCGTTATTCATCGTTTCTGTCAAACTGAGGCAGACACCCTTTTCTCTCCCGAAAGCTCTACTGTATCCTGGCAGAAAGGGGCAAGAACATCTAAAGCATCCTGGACTGCCTCATACTCCAGGGCTGACGTCAGTCTTTAGAGAGGCCAGGGCTGCCCCCACTGGCTCTCTCGGCTGACAGAGACGTTCCAGCATGTTACAAGTGCTGGTCCAGCGAGTGTCCACTTCAATTATCATTTTCAGAACTGGTCTCCCCATCTGCTCCTGTACTTGGGCCAGTCTCTCTTTTGCTGTAGTGCTGGTTCGGAAATAGGTCACCAGTTTCCTACATTTGGATCAAATGTCGTTGAAGCTACTGATGTCATCAAAAGATTTCCTCACAATAAGGTTTAGTGCATATCGCATGCCTAACATTCAATGATCTTACACATGCTATCATGTTGGCTGCAGCATCAGTTACCAGGCACTTCACTTCATCCTTTATGCCCCACTCCTCCATGAGCTTGATATGTCCAGTAGCCAAGTTCTCAGCAGAATGGCTCTTAGGGAAATGCTCTACACCTATTAAATAGTGCAGAGCTTGTCATTGTCATCTGTAAAAGGGCAAGTTACTGCTAGGTAGGCATCCATGTTTAGGGATGTCCACATGTCCGAGGAAAGGCTTATAGTCGCAACTTTCTGCAACGGCTCTCTGGCCTTCTCCTTAGCCTCCTTGTGTTTATGATCAACCATGACCTTCAAAGCCTGTGGATAAAAATAAATGCAGCTACTCTTACTTTTAACTTGTTAAATAATGATGAACCACTTTATTAATCACATACCTTTCGAGTTGGGATAATATCATCATCCACAATGGAAAAGGGTTGGGAGTCTGTGATGACCATGTTAACCAGGGCCTCATTCACCATTTCTTTTTTGGAAATCTATAATAAAATAAAATGCAGGTGTATTGTAGGAGCCTAAAATATTATTTAAATAATGTTTTTTATTATTATTATTATTATTATCAATGACTTTGTCTACTGTGTGGATTGTTAGTAGTTTGTGCGTGCTCATGCAGTGCTCGATAATGCCTGAGCATGGAGGAGGTGTTATTGCTGTATGTCAGCTCCTTTAGGCTTTTTTTTTTGTTAGTTTAATTTACGATTACCTACTTTGAAGTCTCAAACGGAAAACAAAGCCAGTAGCCCACGCAATCAACTGCTCTTCCGGTCTTAAAAAGCGCAGGAAATCTAATCGCGTACACACCTCCGCCCACAAAGAAACGCTCTTAAAGGGGCCGTATCACTTTTACCTTGCTATAGATCAGGGAACGACAACTGGCGGCCCGCGGGCCAAAACTGGCCCGCCAGCAATATTTTCTGGCCCGCCGGATTATTTTGGAAGTCCTAAATGCTGCACAAAACTCTTCCAATACTTGAGAAAAGCCGTAGTCGCGCTGCGATTTCACCGCCATGCGGCGCAGGATTACATTTTAAAGTAGGCTATAACTGTGCGTTCACACCGGCCGCGAATAGCGCGTCAAATTCGCGCCTGCCGCGTCTAGTTATATGCTTGACCACTTTGTGTGCATTCGCGCGTCAAAAGACGTTAGCGGTCAGAAGTCTGCTGTACTTTGGACGGAGCGGGCGGTCTGACTGACAATAGCCCACTTCCAACATCTTTTGACAGCATATCCGCGCTTAATTCTTGACCACCTGCACACCTCTGAGGAGCTGTCAGTCAACAACATTCTTTTTTTGCAAGGATGTTTGAAATAGTTCGGCAGAAAATAGCCTACTTCATTTCTCAGTAGGGCAATATGATTTTCGTTTATGTTGCTTTGAAATTTGAGTGGGCTTTGTCCTATTCAATTTATGTTATTTATATTTCATACATTTTTCCTGTGGCATTTTTTTCTCTGCTGACTGTAGGCTACAATGTTAAAATAATATTTTATGTTGACACGAACACAATTTTTGTATAGCCATTTATAATTGTTATAGGCTACTTAATCTCTCTCTTTCCGTTAGAGACATTTGAATGTGAGATTATGGAAACGAGATCTAAATTTTGCGGACCGTCAGGTCGGGAAATAAAGCGGGTGAACACCGAGTGTATTTTAAGCGGTTGCTGAATAGAACCTTGTGGGAGCGGGACGGAAAAAACAGTCCCGCGCAGACCTTCTTAAACCTTAGGTGTGTGTCCCGAATAAATAATAATAATAAAAAAGGAATAAAGTTCAAAAGTCGGACTGTAAGCGAATGAGGCATGATTGCTATTCACATGCACCTTTATTAAAATGGCTGTAATCTGTTACCACAATAGTAGGCTACTTGATCTGTTTAAAATGATTTCCTTGATATATCATGCCTAAGGTGTTAAATTCAAAATTAAAATTTGTCTAATTCAGTAATTCTTTTTTTCTATTTTTGATCTGAGCACAATCAGAAAATAATATTTTCTTAATAATATTTCTTTCTTAAGAATATTTTTTTAATAAATAAATAAATAAATAATGGAAAAACAAGTCGTTTTTCATCTTTTTATTTTTGGTTTTAATTTGAAAAAAACAAACAAACAAAAAACGATTGAACGAATGATCCACGGACGTGACGAACCCATCATATTCCGCGATTATAGGCCTATATAAGAGTATTTAATTTGTATCCAGGCCTACTCTGTGTAGCTGGCCCGCCATCTACTGGCTAAAAAAAATATTGGCCCGCGACCAAAGTTACTTGCCGACCCCTGCTATAGATAGATAAATAGATAGATTGTGTGTGCGAAATATAGTGGTGGATCTGATCAATTTTCTCAGGGCTGGAGAGAGTAAAGCAGAACATTATAATCCATGTGTAGAAACTCTTCCTGAAGACATTTAATATCTGCTTTACAGACGCTCATGAAGTGTCTGCAAATACTTTCTGTTTCACCAAACTGGAGCTGATGTTAATCATTTCAAAATACCTTAAAAACTATTTTACAATTAATTTTCTACAAGTTAGTCATGGATAGTGGAAACCTTTTCAGTAACAAAAAAATGTTTCACTAATAATGTAATTATTTTATTTTTTGATATTAACGTCATGAGGGAAACTGCTAAAATAAAGAAGTGAGACTAACAGTAATTCTCTCGTGTGCAAAAGTAGCCAATAAACTGTTCAGAGCAGATGTGTGAGACAGTGTGTTCACAGTATATGCAATTCTCACACGTTTAACGCACACTATTGCTGCGTTCCAGTCCATTTTTAGACACGCACTTGCAAACTTCCCCTCGGGGGAATCCCTGCCGCCATTTTGAAGTGTGTTCCACTTCGTGAAGTGGACGAGGGAAGTTTATATGGACAGACCCTCGTTTCCTCGATTTTGACAGAGGGAGCGAGTCTACTTCAAATGTACACTTCAGGCACCTACAAGTCCCACAATGCAGTACGACTCTGACGTCACCACAGATCTCGTCTAATCACCACCACAACAAACAACTGTATGATATATTAAATCTAATTTTTTTTTTATTGAAAACAACCCAAACACCATATATACATTTTAGAGTGCGGATCGGGCCGAATTTTTCTGTCCGAGCCTGCCCCGCGTCCGACAGAGCAGTAACCGAACCCGACCCGAGCCCGACAGGCATACAGATATTTATGTCCGAGCACGACCCGAGCCGACAATT
The DNA here is from genome assembly GCF_963993115.1 of Abramis brama. Lineage (NCBI taxonomy): Eukaryota > Metazoa > Chordata > Actinopteri > Cypriniformes > Leuciscidae > Abramis > Abramis brama. The sequence goes on along the minus strand of NC_139963.1, from coordinate 52,515,421 downwards.
AAAATCAATTTTTTTTCTCATACTAATGACACCAGAGTTGTATAGTCCAGGGGTCAGAAAGTAGAAGTCCTGCCATATGTTTATTCCACCCATTAACTCTGTCAGCTGATTTCTATCTCCTGGCTGAAAAACTGCTAATTAGCAAATCCAGGTGATTGGAACAAAATTCTGAGCAGGACTTTTACTTTCTGAACCTGGACTTTACACCTCTGGAGAGAACAGAAAAAGAGACGAGCAGAAACACAAGAACTACAACTGACTTCAGACACAGTCTTAGATGAAATCCACTGAAGAGAAAAGAAGACATTAAATCTGTGAAGATCTCAGCAGAGGAGGATTAAACAACTCCACAAACAGCATTACCAGCTTCTAGGGCTGGGCGATTTAAATCGCGATATTGTTATGCGCATCTCGTCAGTAAAGCCGGTTCCTTGATTAGTAGTAAATCACCATCACCTGCTTTCAGATGGAGCGGCATTTAGGGCTGAGGAGATAATTAAGTGATTAATTTAGTGATGATTGAGCATTATTGAAGACACCTGATGTTAACAAGCAGAATCACTGAAGAAGAAAATCAAAAATTGTAAGTTACCATTAAGGTGATGGGTGTTTGCTTTAGTTGGGCTCTAGACCATTATATGTTTACTTGAATATTTACTGTTGTTTGTCTGCTGTTATTGATTTATAACAGTTAAATGAACAAAGTAAAATGTTATCTTATAGTGTTGGTTATGTTTTGACATAATCATGCTGTGATCTGAACAATGAAACATATTAAGATAGATTGGTTTAGTGATTCTTCAGCCTATGATTATCAGTACTTCACTTATAATTCAAAATATTTAATAAACATTGTTCTGATCAAAAAGATGTTCAAACATAATCATTTAAAACACAGACATCAATAATCAGCCTGTGAATCTCAACAATGGTGACAATAATAAAGCATGTTGCAGTGGCTGCCACCAATCACAACTCATTAATGGCTCCCATCATGCATTGCGGTATGAATAAATTATGATCTGAATTGTCTATGTAATTTACTTTTCCTAATTGAATATTCTGCTCCTCACCATTGTTGAGATGCATAGACTGAATCTTGACATCTGTGTGTGCCTAAAAGAATGATTTTTTTTTTTTAAACAACTTTTAAGAAATCTTTAATATTATAAATTCTGGCCATTTATTCAGATTCACAGTTATGCTGTAACCAACAACATAAATCGAAGTCAGAAAGAAGGATTTTAATGAGTTCAGTGATCAAGTTCAAATGATGATTGTCATAATATAACCAACACCATCAGATCACTTTTTATTCTTTGTTCAACTGGCAGTTTTAACTCAGATACAACCCAGCCGGCACATGACCGACCTTCAACGTTGAAATATGGTTGAAATAATGTCAGTTGTTGTTTCAACGTTGAAACAACGTTGATATAACGTTTAATGCTAAATGGTTGAAAACCAACCGGTACATGACCAACCTTCAACGTTGAAATATGGTTGAAATAATGTCAGTTGTTGTTTCAACGTTGAAACAACGTTGAAATAAAGTCTAATGCTAAATGGTTGAAAAAGGTTAACAAAACACTATCAACGTTAATTTTAACAAGATCTGTACGTTGAAACAATGTTTTCAACAACATACAACCGAAATAGCTGTCTTTTAACGTTTAGATCATTAATTATATTTTACTCCACACAAAAGCTCGTTGATGCTCTGGATGAAATTAGAGCTGTACGTACAGCTCTAATTTTATCCAGAGCAGCAGAAATTTGCTTTAACGAGATTTTGTGTGGATTTACTATTTTGTGCTTGCCTAAAAGTTTACCATGCATTAATTACATATCGTCACATATTCATAGTTTATGAAAACAATTTTGACAAATTAATTAAATAACAGACTGCAAATAAAACAATACACGTACACACTTCGCCATTAACGATTGTTATTGGTCGTTTCACCGTTTAACTTTGATCATGATTGGTTAATCTTCTGTCTTCCAGGAAACTGGCCAATGACAATGTTCGCGCCTATTCTAAATTTGAAAATACGTCCGTTATTGTTTGAGTCGACTCGGTGGTGTGAGCAACGACAGTTTGCAATTATTATTCGGTCGGAGCGGATTATATCATATTGATTAACCACCCACAACACCCAGTAGCCCATCGCGATATATATTTAATTATATTTCGCTTAAGATTGCTCAAGTACGGTTCAAGGTCAAGGAAGGACACACTGAGAGAGCAGAGAGCGGGATTTTGAGAGACGACGAAAAGGTACGTTAAGTTCATATGTAAATGTGACTGAAACACGAATGTTAACGCTACAGTTAGCTTATTAACGAGGGACAGGAAATGTTTTTCGACATTTATTTCACTTACTTTTGCCACCTCGTGTTTTTGCAGTTGCTACGTGATTTTCAGAGAGACAAAGTGTTGTGTAACGGGTCGACCGCCAATTTAACCGTAGCAGCTTTTATTCTTTAACTATTTTTCAGCTGTTTAACTCTAGGTATGCCTTTTTTGTAACAGTTAAGGTTAATTCCCCTATTAGGAATCTGAAGTAATGTTAGCTAGTCACGTGATTCGATAACAAGCTAAGTTGGGGCAGTTTTGCAAGGTTTTTTATTTGATAATAATAAGCGTCATAACATTGGCGGTCCAATAAAATGTTAAAGGATACAATGGGTGCTTCTTATTTCTTATTTTTGCATCTTCGTCATTGTCCGATTCGTGAAGGAATCGTTCTTTTGAACAGGTTATTTTTAGTGAACCGGTCGAACCAGTTCACCAAATCGGACTGAATCGTTCAAAATAGTAGAGTTGTGACGCTCGCGAACGAACCGATTCTTTTGAACGGCTCATAAACATGACGATGAGAGCCGAGTCGCGGCTGGAGGGGAGCCGTTCTTTCTGTCGTTCTTTTTTTCCTATGCGTGTTTCACACAGATGCACACAAATTAGCTCCTCCGCGAGACAGAACACTAGTGATGTCCGGTTCGTTAACGAATCGTTCTTTTGAACCGGTTCTTTTTAGTGAACCGGTCGAACCAGGACACTAAATCGGACTGAATCGTTCAAAACGGTTTGCGTCTTGCGTCACCGCTGATCCACAAGTTATTAAAGTTACTCAGTTTCAAATATGCCTGACAGTCCCTCCGACTGTAAATAAACTAATATCCTGGAGTAGCATATTACTAGTTACTACAGTTCACTGAACTGACTGAGACATGTTGAGAGGAGTGATGAGCACGAGCAGGCAGCTGATACTGCGCATGCGTGCAGTACTACCGAGCGTAGGTACAGCAGTTCTTGAATCGGTTCTGTACTGTTGATTCATTAACTGCTGTACCTACGCTCGGTAGTACAGTTCCTTTAGATGTAAAGAACAAGTTATCACAGTTAATTACTTATAGATTAGGTAACCACTAAGCAATCACTTTACACATTTTACAATATGTAATACATCAAACAACAATCTCAATAATTATTTACCTTGCAATCACAGTACAATAATCAACCGATTACATTTCCTTTTTTCTTTTCTTTCATGAAAATTCTAATGCATATTTTATGTATACAGTACTGGAAGTGTTTCAGATGCTGTTGTTGACTCTGCACAGTCTGTGTCACCTATATGTACTGGTACTGTCTCTTCTGTTTTCAACAGACTTCTCCGATTTCTCCTCAGGATTTGACTATCCTTTGTACTGACAGTGTCTTGGGTTCACCTCCTCCAGAACTGTGGTTAATTGTGCCTCAATTCTGGTTCTTGGTAAGTATTAGAGATGTGACGGTTATAATATTCTCCCACCGGTTAATCGACTTTTGACAACACCGGTAATATTGGTTTCATCTGATTTTTTTTATTATATTTAAATTAGCGTCAATTCATCCTTCGCAGGGAGTTGGATTGAAATGTGATCTGACTAATCAAAATCCACCATTTTTGTCCAACAAAGCATTCAGGAGAGTTAGTAGATGAACGTCGGTGAATTTGAACTTGGCTTTAACTGAGGCAATCTGTCACGACACATCAAAGAGCCACAAAACAGTAGCAGGGCTCGAAATGAACTTTTTTACTTGGTAGCACTGGTGCATAAAGTTTCCACAAAGAACCAGTAAAAGTAATTTGGGGTCAGTAAGATTTTTTTAAAGGTCCCATGACATGAAATTTTCACTTTCTGAGGTTTTTTAACATTAATATTAGTTCCCCTAGCCTGTATATGGCCCCCAAGTTTCTAGAAATTTCAATCGGTGTAAATCGAGCTTTTGCTATCTTTCTCTGCCTTTGAGAAAATGGAGGCTCAATCACGCTGATCTTGAATCTCCTCTTTATGACGTCATAAGGAGGAAATGTTACCTCCCCTGTCTCTGCTTTGCCCTCCCAGAGAATATTTTCCGCCCATGAGAAAATGCGAAAGGAAGTAGGAATGCGCGCACGCGATTTTAGTTTGTCCACGAGAGATATTATGGCTTTTGAGCGAGCGAAGCATAACAATTGCTCAATAATTGGATGTACAAATGAACACCGAAGGGCCAATACAGAGCTGGGCAACCCCAGCTGAACGTCTGAAACTAAAGTCTGGATCACTCTCTTTGGCTCAGCTACACACCTCGGACAAGTGTAAGTCAACTAATGATATATAAGTGTGTTGCTTTACTGTTTATGGTTGCCTAAAATGTTACACGTAGAATGTGGCTGTAACATTAGCTATGCAGTTTATGTGTGTGAATACACACACTGTAACGCGAGTGTTGTACATTTCTTTGTTATTTGGATAACCGTTTTCCTGTTGGTTATATGGCGTGCGCGATATCCGCATTTCAAAATCGCAGAGCTTGATGTAATAAGATAAATACAGACGTTACAGATCTCTCATGAAAAGGCAACAGTAGGTTTGTGTTAGCTACATGATAATAACTGTAAACCATCCGAATAAAGCACCGTATCCAGACATAATCTTTTAAACGAACCATTCGGAGACGTCCTGCTGGAGCCGCTGAGTTGCAACTTCTTCATCCGTTGCTTCTCCATCCGGATCAGATTCTGGGTCAAACTGAAATGCTTGAAAGACTGCGTGTCTTCGTGCCATTGCAATATATCCAACGTAAACATGCACGCCACGGTACCTCGTTGCGCAAGATGGTCAAGGCCACACCCACCCTCCACCTTGTGCTGCCTTTCTCCTCCTTATTAGGATTTAAAGCTACAGACACCGAAACGGCCTGTCTGAAGGAAGCTCATTCTGGGACTGGCTTGTAGTGGCTATAATTCTGCACCGAGGCTGAATTTTTGGAAAGTGATTTCAGATACAGTACTAGGGAACACTAAGGCCTATATTAAAGCCAACAAAAAGTAGCATGTCATGGGACCTTTAAGAAATTAAGAAAAGTAATAGGCAAGGATGCATTCAAATGATCAAAAGTGACAGTATAATGTTAGACATTTATAACGTTAGAAAAGCTTTCCATTTCAGAAAACTCTGAAACTTTATATTCAAAGAATCCTGAAAAAAACAAAACAGTTTTCTACATTGATAACAATCAGAAATATTTATTGAGCAGTAAATCAGCGTATTATTGCAAAAGTTTGTTCAGTCGGATGTCAATGGCAAAGAAAATAAAACAAGGCATGTAGCTTATTAACGTTAACTGACGAGAGAGAGAGAGAGCGAGCCAGCGCACTTCTGTTGAATGCTCTTGATTGCTGATCGTTCACTCAGCACGTGTCATTTGGATTAAAACTAAATTGTATATGTAAGTAAAGTAAAACATGAACTGTTACCTGATTTAAGTATATTGAGTGGTTCCCTACATTATTACAGGACGTGTGCAGGTCAAGATCGTTCCATGAATGCAAACATCCAAAGCGCGCTCTGCAAACCAGCGTCTCAGCGCGCGAATACTGTATTGAATTGTCTTTCACGTCTTGCGCTTAAACGGACGAATTCACACGATGGGGTCGGTGCGTTCGGTCTTAAAGGGACAGCTGTCTAATAAACCTGCTTCTGTGTTTTAATGTTCAAACAAAGGACAAATAAATTACTCACTGCTATTGACTAAATAGGCTACCCTTTTCAAAAATCCACCTATATATAATTTATACAGTAATGAATATGCATTTTTTTCACATTTGATTACTTTATTCAAATTTCTGTACCTGTTAGATCTACCTGAAAAACTCTAAAAACACTGTTTATTTCATTTGTAGCCTTTCTTTGTTCTATTGTATTTATTTGTCCTATTTGTAATTCGATTATTTGTTCTTATTTCGTTACTGATTGCTTACTTGTCTTTAATAATGTTTTAAATTCACATTAATTAGTCTGGTAGTTTTTGTTGTATCAAAATTGGATTAAATAATTGATATTTCACTGGTATCTAAACATTTGTTACACTGACCCAATCCTCAGCACTGAGCCCTTCTGGAGCTATTTTGGTTTATATACTAATACATTTAAAATATTGTTGTTGAAAAAATACAATCTTTTCATGCTAAATTAACGCTGCAGCCTGTCTGAGATATAGAGCTATTTCGCATGGCTATGAGCATGATATTATGTATATGATAAGTATATAATACAACTTTCATTCTTCAGGTCAATCATATATTCATAGAAAAAATCTGTTTCAATATCCTTTCAATGGTTAAGGTGATTTCACATGCCTGACAGCGCTGGTCAATGGATTGATCTCTATGACATGAAACATTAGTTATCATTTATATATATGTAATTTGAGTAAAAAAAATAAACAAATTTATTGTTTGATAAGTACTGATTGAAGTCCTTGAAATCCAAAAAAGTAGTGCTTGAAAAGTCCTTGAAAGTCCTGGAATTTCATTTTACAGAGTCTGTACGAACCCTGCTTCTGTTATGACAGTAAAAATACATCGTTTTTAATACATAGTTTTTTTCATAGATGGCGTACCATAAAAAATGGAGGAGGCAAAATGCTGAATTGCACGCAATAGCGCTGTCTAGCAGTGACTCAGAGGAGGATCATTCTTCTTTTGCTGCTGGGTCTCAGAGAGAAAATGGTGCAGAGAGTGCTGCAGACATCGATGATCTTGCTTATGATCATGATGGCCAGCCGTATGATAGTTACAGTGAAAGTGATCATGGTACTATAACAGACACCTCCTCAGATGAATTAAGTGATCTGAGGAGTGATTTGGCTAAATGGGCTGTTCAGAATAAAGCAACACGTACATCTGTTGATGAGCTCCTCTCTGTGTTAAGAAAACATGGACATCGACTGCCTAAAGATGCAAGAACACTTTTAGGAACTCCTCGCCAAGTAGAAGAACGGGAATTATGTGGTGGTCAATATCTGTATTTTGGTCTTGAGTCAGGAATTTTGAAAATATGTTCACAATACCCAGATGACTTCTCCAGAGAAAATCATGTACTCCTAAATTTTAACATAGACGGTTTGCCATTGTTCAAGTCATCAAATGTCCAGATTTGGCCAATCCTTTGCAGCGTCAAAAGGTTTCAGCCTTTTATTGTAGCTGTATTTTGTGGCAATGAAAAACCCAATTCTGTGAGTGATTTCATGTCAGAATTTCTTGAAGAGCTTACTAGGCTCCAACAAGATGGAATTGCATTCAAAGATGAAACCTTAAATGTGAAAGTTAATGCTTTCATTTGTGATGCTCCAGCAAGAGCCTTCTTGAAATGCATAAAGGGACACACTGGATACAATAGTTGTGAGCGATGCACTATTAAAGGACAATATGTGAACCACAGGGTTGTGTTTAATCACCAATCACAAGAGAATGTTTCATCAAGAACAGAAGAGGAATTCAACAGGCAGTCCTACTCTTCTCACCAAAGTGGACACTCACCCCTGGTAGATGTAGGCTTGCCATGCATACAGTCATTCGTCTTAGACTACATGCATCTTGTCTGCCTAGGGGTGGTTAGACGCTTACTGACTTTCCTCAGACAGGGTCCAAGAGAGTGTAAACTTTCTCAGAGACAAATTGGTGAAATTTCTTCCAAACTTGAGTCCCTCAATGGAACATTGCCAAGGGAATTTGCCAGACAGCCGCGGTCTCTTGCTGTTCTGGACAGATGGAAAGCAACGGAACTCAGACAGTTCTTACTGTACACTGGACCTGTTGCTCTTCGTGCAGTGCTGCCTGAGAGCTTCTACCACCACTTCTTGACACTGACTGTTGCCATGTCCATACTGTTGGACTCTAATGACTACACTAGGAGTGCATATACTGCCTATGCTGAGGAACTACTGATGTATTTTTATAAAGCATCTACCAAGCTCTACAGTCCCATCTTTCCTTCTTACAATGTCCACTCTCTTACCCACTTAGCAGAAGATGTTAGGAATTTTGGAACTTCACTAAATGAGATTTGTGCTTTTCCATTTGAGAACCATCTGCAAAAACTGAAGAGAAGTGTCAGAAATGCAAAAAAACCCATTACACAACTTTACAAGAGGATAACTGAAATGGATAATGCCAAAGTATGCATTACACCAGCACTGCACCGGACATTTGTGTCCACCAAAAAGAAAGACTCCTGTTTTCTTGTTGGAGATGGTTTTGCCTTTGTAAAGAAAAAGAGAACGGATAAAGTGTGTGTGTGTGAGGTATACCACCTTGACCATTTAGACAGTTTTTTTGACACTCCATGCAACTCCAAACTTATAAACATTGCGCTTCTAAGGGATGAAAGAAGACCTGGAAAACGAAAGCTCATTGAACTGAAAGACCTGAGAAAGAAAGCTGTCTGTCTTCCATATGGAAATGGATTTGTTCTGATACCAATGCTTCATGGCAGTGAAAGGCATTAAGAACTGTGTCCAAGGATGTGCAAGAGGTGTTAAAGACATGGTAATTTTTTTTCACATAAAGGTTCTGTTTCAAGGGATGTCACTAAAGCCCCTTTCACACAGAGATTACGGAAATTACACGGATACATTGACCCGGGATTTGACCCGGGTTCGTTTGATTTTGGTTCATTCACACTGCCAGTGATTTTCCGGAATCAGAGAGCGCGTTCACACACGACCCGTGTATGTTCCGGAAAGACACGTGACATCGATGTGACTTGTAATGTCTCAGCAGCGTCTTAAGTTTGCTTATGAGCTGCGATTTCTCTCTCGAGAAACCACGCTTGTGCATTTATTTCTCTGATTCGATCATAAAATTGCGCATTACGTACCGTTTCACAGCTGGCGAACCATCCCGCGCTTCAGCGTCATCACTACGACACGGCATTTTTACGGCTTTTGTTCACACAGCGCGCGTTCCGGGACTGAACACGGCAATGTTACTAGGTCCCCAACCCGGAATCGTTCCCGGCATCAAACCCGGGTTGTGTTTGCGTTCACACAGAAGGCGTTCCGGCAATTTGCCGGCAATTTCCCGGGTTCAATGCGCTGTGTGAAAGGGGCTTATGGTTACATAGCATTATGTGAGTTTTTTTTTTTTCATGAGAAAAAAATAACGTGGGCTATATACTGTAGCCTTCCTAATATTTATCCAAAATTAGTCAGTATTAAATCAAGATTTAAATCAAATCCCAAGTATTGAATTGAAATCGTTAAATTTGTGTTAAGCAATACAAACAGTAGCCTACCAGTCATTGTACCATGTAATCATTGTAACATGTTGTCACTAAACTGTTAGTGACAGTTTAGTGACAACATAACTGTAACTTAATTCAGTTAAGTTACCAAATGTTTTGACAATCACAATTACACCTTGTGATGCAAGTTTTATTTGATTTTTTACACACCCCCATCTGTTTCTCATGTCCAATTCAAATATCGTGATAATACCGTATACCGTGATAAAAGATCACTCAATTAATCGCAGCATGAAAATGTGATACCGGCACATGCCTAATTATAACAAAAAAGCATATTTCAAACACAGATATTCCACTGTGAAGGTGTTCATACTTTAAATATGTGTGTACACCTGTACAAATATTGACACCGTTTACACCTGGTATTGTGATCCATATTTAAGTGGTCAGTGCTAAAGACAAGTATAAAATAGTTCTCTCGCAAAATTGATGTAAGATTTTACAAAATAAGAGGGGAGGATATCTGAAAACAAGTGGTTTCTGCTTAAAATCCATGTTTTAAAAACTGGACAAATTTTGTATTTGTAATGGGTAACCCCAATCCTACTATTGTTTTGTACTAAATGTTATGGCAATAACATTTCACCAGTATCCTCTTCCATTTAACCATCTGCACAATAGTCAAAAAATGTCTTAGCTTTTAAACTGTTATTGTTTTTATGTTTGTCTATGTATAGTGGAAGACAAGAACAATGTGGGCCAGAGCTGTATGGAGAGAATGCAATGCGGAGATGGAGGGAGTCGTGCCATCTTGTTGGATTAAAAATGGTTGTGTGTTTTGGCCTGATCAGGGAGTGAAAAAAGCCATGAAAACCTGCAAAGAGCCTGAAGATATATGGATGACGTTTCCTCTTATCAAAGTAAAATTTCAGTCAGGTATGTAATTATTTTGTTTACATTACGGCTGGGAAAAATATAAATTTCTCGATTTTATAATCTATTGTCTTTTTATATGAACTGGTTGGCTATACATTCTTAAATCCCGATAACGTTTTAGTCTATACTGTTTTTAGTTGATGAATGAACGAAAGTGTATCCATCCAGTAAATGGCTTTTTTACTTCTGATGTGAAACAAAAATTATCAGATTCTGTCTATTTTATTATGAATACCACTTTGGCATTCTTTAAGTGTTTGTATACAAGCCTAATATCGTACCAGGGTTTCCGCGGGGTCTTAAGTCTAAAAAAGGTTTAAAATCTGTCAAAAACTTTGTTGTGATATAGGTCTTAAATTTCATTCATAGTGGTCTTAAAGTCTTCGTGAAACCTGCAGAAACCCTGCGTACATACTTGACTCCCTGTATAGTTTATAGTGGATTTTTTTTTGTTTGTTTTTTTTGTAAATACCCAGCCCTAGTTTACATGATGTTATCAGAGGTGCAACATTAATAATAATAATAATAATAATAACAACATTAATAATTCCATTATACCTGTGCAAAACAATGTCTTTCAGATAACAGACAGGAATGTGAAAACTATGATTTAACAACCACTGCTGAATTGAGCTGCCCAGAGGAAGAACCGTTAAAGATCCCCGAAAAGAGGAAGTCAAAGAAGAAGAGCTATCCTGACTATCAAATGGGTTGGTAGTTTATTATTACCTGTTTCCCCGCCTGCATTTTATTTTTAAGTTACCAGCCAGTGCATTTTTGATAATTTCCATAAAACTTTCATGGCGTTTGTTGTACCTTCTGGTATAAATAAGAAGAGTTTTGATTTTGGTTGTTTTTCTTTTGTGTAAGACTGAACCTTTAACTGAATAGCTCAAATTGTTGAATGTAAATTATTGCAGATGACCTTCCTGACACTAATGTAAATGGATTTGAAATGGTGGCTGTTGCTGGGCCCCAAATACATGAGCACACAGGTATCTGACAAAGTTTTAAAAAGCAATTTTGTCATGAAATTGATAAATTGTTTATGCCTGCCAATATAAATATGAACTGAATGGAGCCTATGGTCAGAGATATTTAGTATATATATCCTTTTCCCTTGTAGATGATCTCTTTCTTCCTGATGTACCCAAGAAAGTAAAGAAGAATGTGCATTCTGGTTGGTGTTTGTTTAAACCTTTTTTTTCTGCTGAACTTAAATCTAAATCTTGTCTTATTTCAACACTAAACATAAATTTTGTTCCTTGAAAGTAAGTGCATAGTAAAAGTTTAGTTGGGATGTCCCAATCCAATTTTTTTTGTGCCCCCGATCAGAGTCACTTAATAAAGCTGGTACATGGTTTTTAGTATTTTGTCTTTATTGTCATCTATTCTTTTTTAGCAGAAACTGTTGGCATCTGTCCAAACCAAAGCAGACCATCCACATGCAGCCCAAGTAATCCCTCTGAGTCCCTCTCACATGGCCAGAGAAGCCCCATAGAGTCCCTCTCACAGAATCACAGGAGAGATCAGTCCAGTGAGTCCCTCTCACAGAATCACAGGAGAGATCAGTCCAGTGAGTCCCTCTCACAGAATCACAGGAGAGATCGGTCCAGTGAGTCCCTCTCAGACGGCCAGAGAAGAGGCCCTAGTAAATCCCTCTCACAGAATCACAGGAGAGATCGGTCCAGTGAGTCCCTCTCAGACGGCCAGAGAAGAGGCCCTAGTAAATCCCTCTCACAGAATCACAGGAGAGATCGGTCCAGTGAGTCCCTCTCAGACGGCCAGAGAAGAGGCCCTAGTAAATCCCTCTCACAGAATCACAGGAGAGATCAGTCCAGTGAGTCCCTCTCACACAGCTGGAGGAGTATTTCTTCAGAGTCACACAGCAACTGGAGTCTGTCAGATAGATCCATATTAGACACCCAGTCACACAGCAAAAGGAGACCCTCCAAATCAGCCTCCCGTGATAAATGCAAAAATGGCAGTAAGAGGTGAGTCTGCCACTAAAAAAAATACCATTGACAACTGAACCTACCTGAATTTATAAGTATGGATTCATACCATAATAGATATGTAGAAGAATAAATCTTTGGTTTTAAGTACTGTTTTGTTAGGCAGTGTCTAAACTTTAATTTCATTTCAACTCTAAGACCACAACCTACTTAACATTGGTATATTGATGTCTCCCTCAAAAGTGACAGCCAGAGAATAAGAGGTTTACAGAGAAGCCTGAGCCAGCATCCGAGCAGTCACCCACCACTTAAATCCAACAAGAAGAGAGTAAGGTCCGTGAGTGCGGAACTGTCAAGTGAGGGAAAAAGATATTGTGTGCCATACCACAATGAGGACAGGAAAAGATCAGAGCCTGCTTTCTCTGAAGTGTTTCAACAGACCTCAACTCCAAAATTGAAGGCATCTAACTTTCCTCTATCAGAGGAAAGTAAGTAGTTACTTTTAGTTTTGCTGACTTTACATAGTAATTTGTGTTATTGCTGGGCAGTATAATTTTTGTTTCTTTTTTTTAAAGTTAATAATTTGTCAAACTATGAAGAATAAGCTTGGGTACATGATCTGTAAGGGGTATTTACAAGTTAACTGCTGTAAACCACATAGTACCTATAGAAGTTATTGCCCAACCCTATTAACTCATGTTCTCACTTCCCTAAATCCCAGAATTCCAGAAGAAAGTGCTTCATATGCTTATTGACATTAGAGATTCAATAAAAATTGCTATCGGAACCTCTGATGGGACTACATTTAATCTGAAGCAAGCCAACAGTAAGATCGAATTCCAAGAACTGGAGAGTCGTTTGGAAGACAAAAATGAAAGAGCAGCCTTGGTAAGTTTCAGATCAAATATGCAGTCAATCACAGTTCTAGCCTCAAAGTGACTATTCCCAAATGTTAATTGATAATTAATTGAACATATACTTCAGCTCTGGAAAGATGAATGTGTGTTTAAAATGGGTCATTTATGTAGTAGAAATGTGAAATTAATTTTGAATTTGGAGCCTTCTAGCCTGAGAAAATCCAGAAAATTTATTTTTAGCTTATGGGGATGAAAGACAACAACTCCCAGAATGCAATTGCCTCGCTGCTCTACGAGGGCACGCCTACCAGAAAGACAGCGCTGTTAAACAACAAGGCTAAGCTAATGAGTCTCCGTGACAAGTCTGCCTGGGATTTTGCGATCGGCCAAAATGTCAGGGATTCGGCTTTTGCGTTCGACAGTCGCCATTCATTATGTTTACTGTGGCGAGCAGGACGAGACCTATGGACGAGAGTAAACGTGCGAGGCCGGTGCGGTGATTACTGATGAGCGGCAGCTGTGAGACTTGTAACAGTTAGCTATCTCTCACTGAGGAGCGGGACTTTTCTTAGCAATGTTAAAACACACATTACTAACACACATTACTTACCCATCACTTGTTTAGCGTTCATGTAAACACTACATTCAGATTCACCAATCGGAATGAATTCAGTTAGATTGAAACAAAAGGTGTGCATGTGAACAATGAATGGCGACTGTAGAAAGCAAAAGCTGAATCGCGGACATTTTGGATGATCTCGGATTAGTTATTAAACATACTTTCAATTAACTTTTATTTGGCAAGTTACGTATGTTTTTGGATTCTTATTACTTAATCAAAACAACCCAGCTGCAGTTTGATATTACTTCAAATGCACAAACAAAAAAATATGTTATGTATTTTTTGTTACATTTGTGAGGGCACGTAATATCTAAATATCGATAAATCTATCAATATATACCTGAATTGTATCACAGAATTTCTTAAGGATCGACAAATATCGTATTGCTGGCTGAGAGAATCGATATCGTATCGTGATGAACTGTCCAATTTACACCCCTAGTTAGAAATTATGATAACCCGGGGTGAAGGGTTAGACCCTTTTATTTCGTCAGATTTCTATTGTAAAGTTCATCTTACAGACAAGTAATTTTTTTTTTGTTTTTCTGTTTTACTCTTTTACAGCAAGCATATTTGAAAAGACTGGGAGGTGTTGATGAGGTAGACATGGTAAAAAAATCAATGTCTGCGTAAGTACCATTTATGCCACACATTGCTGCATTTATTTAAAATTAATAATTACGCCACACATTAAAGCTGTAGTTTCTTGCTGTCGTTGCAATGTCTCTGCTCTATGCAAAAAAAAAATAAATAAATAAAAACCTTGCATATGTATTGTCATGTATTTAACATGGAAAAGATACCTTTTATAAATTAGTATTTCTATATACATGCATGTTTGTTTTTTAGAACTCTCTCAAATGCCTTGATGTCTCAGATTAATATAAAGGGGAAATTTGGGAAGCTGCCATTTTCCCAGTCTCTGCTATGCCAGATCATCTGTGGTAAGTAGAAAAAGAAAACTGGTACAGAACAACTCATAAGGGCATTTGTGGGTTTTTTTGTGTGTGTGATCATTTTGGTTGTGCTTATTCAAATGTAATTACACTTCAACTATTTACAAATTATAATTCTTATCGATCACGTAACAAATTAATGGCAGACTTTTAATTGTTTGTGCCTCTTTTACTTCCAATAGTCAAAAGTTAGCAGCCCCAAAAAAGTGTTTTCTGGCTTCACACATCAAGAATGTTTGCAAATATTTCTTAACATGCACCTACATGTGATTCTATTCTATCTTTGTGAAAAGGTAAAACACAGGATGTTTCATGGGTTGAAATATACAGGAGTTATGTTGATCCAAACTTTTTTTTTTCTCTCTTTAGACGCTGTCATCAACGCATACAACACAACACGTACACAAATATTGGAGACCATGTCAAAATACTTGAAATATGCACCAGAGAGGATGGGTGGTGGTGGCCGTAAGAGGACTCTTCCATGAAGACTCAATTGATAAAATAATAGTGTATTTGTAATGATTCCTGTCTTGTGTTTCCCTCGTCTTGCTCGTCTTGTGTGGACTTTAGTTATTTCCTGTTCTGTGTCATGTTTTGTAGTCCTTTGTAGTTTTTCTAGTTTATTAGTATCCCCAGGTGTTTCTAATTAGCCACACCCCCTTGTTATCTTGTTTAGCTTGTTGGTCCCTGTGTATTTATAGCCCTTGTGTTTCACTTGTTACTTTGTCAGTTGTTGTACATGTAAGGGTTGCTTCTAGTCTTGTCATTCTAGTGGTTTTGTTTCTTTATCCCTGAAGTTCTTTATTATTTGTTCTATGTGTTATTTCATTAAAGGGATATTCCACCGGGTTTTCATATTAAACTATGTTTTTCCCTTAACTAAGACGAGTTGATACATACCTCTCTCGTCTCAGTGCGTGCACTCAATCGCTCTGTCTTGAGGTGAAACTTTGTTAGCACTTAGCTTAGCCCAGTTCATTCAATATGGGCCAAGCAGAGAAGCTACCAAACACCTCCACGTTTTCCCTATTTAAATATTACTGCGCCAAAAGTACTTACGAGCACTTGCTATGGTATTCCGCCATACAATATAGTTATCCATTTTACACGCTTAGAAAAGCGCAACGTTTTGTGTCACCGTCCTAGGTCGAGTTACACTACGAGAGTAACTATTTAAATAGGGAAAACGTGGAGGTGTTTAGCTTCTCTGCTTGGCCCATATTGAATGAACTGGGTTAAGCTAAGTGCTAACAAAGTTTTGCCTCGAGACAGAGCGATTGAGTGCACGCACTGAGACGAGAGAGGTATGTATCAACTCGTCTTAGTTAAGGGAAAAACATAGTTTAATATGAAAACACGGTGGAGTATCCCTTTAAAAGCTTGCGTTTAGATCCTCGCTTCCGCCTGCTTTCTCCGGCACATTACATTATTATTATTCTGGCTTGTACTGTAAGACCTTTTTTAAAGACCGGTTGAACAATATTACTCGATGAAATAATAGTTTTATTATTAATATTCTGGCTTGTACTGTAAGACCTTTTTTTTTTTAAGATCTGTTGAACAATGTCGCTTAATGAAATAAGTTTATTATTATTATTCTGGTTTGTAGTTCTTTAAGAACCTTTTTATAGACCACATTTTTTAAAGGTTCGATGCTTCTAGAATGAAATGTATAATTCAATTTGTGCTGTTGTTGAACAAGATTTAACTAAATAAAAAAAAGCATATATAAATATATGTATTTTAACAAAACTGTGTTTTTATTTATAATTGCGGCATAGTGCCAATTTTATTTATCCTATACAATGTGTAACCTCTCACAACAATGTGTAACATCTCACACCTGCACTACAGATCTGTACACAGTTTGAACTTCTGACTTCGAATCAAAATTTTCCCATTAGATGCCACTGTGTCTAGGGTAGTATTGCAAATTATGCATAGCAAGTTACATAATTACAGTTGCTTTGATTTTCTGTACAAATGTAATGTCTTCAGAGAGTACAGTGAACAGGAAACTTAATCTATAGTTTATTCAATGTTGAAAAATACGATATAAGGTTGTATATTCAACGTTGTTTCGTTTTGCAAAATCAATTCAACCTCAACGTTGCTGCAAGACGGTGAAACAACGTCACGAAATCAACGGTGAAACAACGTCACGAAATCAACGTTGAAACAACGTCACGATTTCAACGTTGAATCGTTTTGCAAAATCGAATCATAATCCAACGTTGATTCAACCTTGGTCCCTGACGTTGATTCAACGTTGAATCAACGTTGAAATGCCGGCTGGGAACCGCCAAAAAAAATCTAAAGTACACATAAAAGGGTCAGAGCCCAACAAAAGCAACTACCCATCACAATAATGGTAACTTACAATTTGCGATTTTCTCCTTCAGCGATTCTACTTGTTAACATCAGGTGTCTTCAATAATGCTCAATCATCACTAAATTAATCACTTAGTTATCTCATTAACTTAAACACTCTTTGAGTGTGGACTCATACACTCCCAGGAGTGTTAATTTAACACTGGAGGTTTTGCTGTGTACAAAGAGCCGTAGTTAACTGACAAGCTGAGCCATATCGCATTAAATATCGCTGGCGATACGTCCGCGATATTGATGCGATTTGGCTCAGCTTGTCAGTTAACTACGGCTCTTTGTAGTAAATGCCGCTCCATCTGAAAGCAGGTGATGGCGATTTACTACTAATCAAGGAACCGGCTTTACTGATGAGATGCGCATAACAATATCGCGATTTAAATCGCCCAGCCCTACCAGCTTCACTTATTACTAACCAGACTGACTTTATTTCTGTTAGAACTCCTTATTGAGATGTGTTTAATTTGAAGTTACCATAACAGTGATTAGCATTTCCATTAGTTGGGCTCTTAACTCTTATGATGTTGCTTGTCTTTTCTGGCTGCTGTGACAGTGTGTTTGTTAAACACATTTGCAGCAGCAAAGAAAGCTCAGTTTAATCAGGGCAGGCGATGTTGGTTACATGTTGATGGCTTTTTAATCATGATGTCATTGCCTGAATCACTGATATAATTTGTGTAATACAATTGTTTTGCTCAATTAATATATCAATATCATAAGCCCTGTGTTACTGCAGCATGAGATCAAGCAGTATTATACCTATCAGTTAAAATATTTTAATTAACATGAGAACAAAAATTTTACCTTCAGTGTGACACACACACACTTATCAGCAATCAGCGTGTGTGTCTCAACAATGGTGACAATCAAAAATATTCAGATAAACTGATCAACTCTGAACATTACAAAAAAGCTACTAAATGTCACTATAAAACAACAGCAAAAAATAAAAGCAAATATTTAAAATTAAACAAAATAATAGGACAATTCAGCTGCATAATTTATTCATGTTGCAATGCATGCTGGGAGTTTTGTACTATGCTGGTACCCAGCATGCATTGCAGCAAGGTACTTTTGATTGTCACCATTGTTGAGATTAATACGCTGATTATTGATGTTTGTCATAGTAGATTTAGCGCTCAAGTTTATAAAATACTTTTAACTGATTCCTATATTACTTCTGTATCTCATACTGTAATAACTCAGGATTTGTGAAGAGAAAATATTAATGGAACACAATTGTTAGATTTGAAAAGCATCAGTGGAGCACAATACTTCAAGATGATTATAAAACCATCAACAGGTAACCAACATCACCTGCCCTGATTAAACTGAGCTTTCTTTGCTGCTGCAAATGTGTTTAACAAACACACTGTCACAGCCGCCAGAAAACACAAAAGACAAAATCAGAGTTTAGAGCCCAACTAATGGAAACACTAATCACTGTTATGGTAACTTCAAATTAAACGCATCTCAATAAGGAGTTCTAACAGAAATAAAGTCAGTCTGGTTAGTAATAAGTGAAGCTGGTAATGCTGTTTGTGGAGTTGTTTAATCCTCCTCTGCTGAGATCTTCACAGATTTACTTTACACCTCTGTTCTTTTCTCTTCAGTGGATTTCATCTAAGACTGTGTCTGAAGTCAGTTGTAGTTCTTGTGTTTCTGCTCGTCTCTTTTTCTGTTCTCTCCAGAGGTGTAAAGTCCAGGTTCAGAAAGTAAAAGTCCTGCTCAGAATTTTGTTCCAATCACCTGGATTTGCTAATTCAGACAGGAGAGAGAACTAATTAGTGAAATCAGCTGACTGAGTTCATGGGTGGAATAAACTATGGCAGGACTTCTACTTTCTGACCCCTGGACTATACAACTCTGCTTGGTTGCCAGTATTTTACCGTCAAAAATATGGTTGCAACCTTACTTTAAAAAAAAAAAAAAAAAAAACATCAGCAGGATTTAAATGTGTGGTAAAAAAAAACATCAGCTGTGGTTCCCAGTACTTTACCATAAAAAAAATATAGTAGGAACCTTTTAGTTTTCACCGCTATATTACATAAACCAATGAATGTTATCATTAAATTTCATTAAAGTATTAAAGTCTGCTTTATATTTTTGTAATATACTGATAACCATCATAATAACACAGATGGTAAAAAAGAAAAACGCACAATGATTTAAGTATACCATTAGTTTTCCACAAACTGAGGCACATGTTAATATTTAGAAGGTGCACAGTGTCATACATACAAACACAAAACACCATCATGGTGACACACACACACATGACTCCAAATAATGCCATAAACATTCATTAAACAATATATGATGTAATATAAACCCCAAATGTATAAAACTGATAACAAAAACCAAGAAGAAACATAATTATTTAAATGAAATAGCATCAAATGTGAAGTGTCACACAGGGAATTCTGGGAATGTCCATTTAGAGAAACAACAAGAACAGAAAAAACAGACGAGCAGAAACACAAGAACTACAACTGACTTCAGCCACAGCCTTAGATGAAATCAACTGAAGAGAAAAGAAGACATTAAATCTGTGAAGATCTCAGCAGAGGAGGATTAAACAACTCCACAAACAGCATTACCAGCTTCACTTATTACTAACCAGACTGACTTTATTTCTGTCAGACGTCTACAGTTCTGTTTGAGAATTAACAGAGGTTTAGATGTTGATGATTTATTGTTTCATTTGAAGTCACCATGATGGAGATCAGTGACTGCTTTAGTTGGGCTCTTGACCCTTGACTTTCTGACATTAGTTTTTCTCTGCCTGCTGTAACTCTGTGTTTATAAGACATGTTGATTATGGCTAGGAAATCAGAGAGAAAATCAATCGTGATGTTGGTTGTGTATCGATGATGGCAATCATCATGTTAGATTCACTGAGCTCTTATAGAGTCTTGTATTTGATTATATGTGTCATTAATTTTACATTATTGATTTCAGCAGCCCTATGATTCTACAGCATGTGATCCATCAGTGTTGAGATAATCTGAAGAATTTTTAAATTTTGTGCACAATAATGGTTTGAACTACTCTGTCTTTTAGACACACACAGACATCAAGAGTCAGCGTATGAATCTCAACAATGGTGATGATAAAAGTGCAGTGCACTTGATGGAGCCTCCAATCAAAACTCATCAGTATCTCCCAGCATGCATTGCAGCAGAATACATTATGCTGAATTGCCTTAGTATTTTCTTTTATTATTATATCTGCTTTTATTTTTTTGTTGTTTTTGTTGCAGCTTTTTAGTAGCTTGTTTTGTGATGTTCAGAGTTTTATCTGATTATTGTGTTGATTGTCACCGTTGTTGAGATTCATACGCTGAACGTCTGTGTTGGTTTCAATAGCTCAGTGGTTCAAAACCTTTTATCTACACCATGTATTTATAAAGTTCTTCAAATTATCTGTTGCACACTGCTGGCTCTCATGTGGGATTACAGAGATCTTACAATATCAATATGAAATATATTGATATTGTAACTTTGCTCATAAAGTGAAAGATAAGACTTTTTTATAAGAACAGTGAATCAGGCCATTACATGACAATTATGTCATCATTAACCTGCCAACATCACCTGGTCAAATTTTCTCTCTGATTTGCATGCCATAACATTTGTGTTATATAACCACACAGTTAAAGCAGTCAGAGTAAATCTAAAGTTAGAAAGTCAAGGGTCAAGAGCCCAACTACAGCAAACACTCATCTCCATAATGGTAACTTCAAACTTTATTATTTTCAATAAAACATCAACGTCTGAACCTCTGGTAATTCTCAATAATACATTTTATTATGACAAATTGGTTTGTAATACAATATTTTTTTAGATTACAGGAAACCACAGCTGGCAGTTTTTTTTTGTTTTGTTTTTTACATAAAAGTTCAGTTCGATGTTCAGTGCCATACAACCTAAAATTTTTACCGTATTTTTTACGGTAAAGCACTTGCAAGCTGCTAGTTTTTTACCGTAAACTTTAGTTCAGTGCCGTAAAAGCAAAAAAAATTCTACCATATTTTTTACGGTAAAGTACTGGCAACCACAGCTGCCAGTTTTTTTCCGTAATATTTAGATCACTGCCGTAAAACCTAAAATATTACTACCATATTTTTTACGGTAAATCGCTTGCAATCAGCTGCCAGTTTTTTACCATAAATTTTAGTTCAATGCCGTAAAACATAAATATTTATACCGTATTTTTTACGGTAAATCACTGGCAACCAGCTGCCAGTTTTTTACCGTAATTTTTAGTTCGATGATGTAAAACTTTGTAAAATTAGTAAACAATTGCTACCGTATTTTTTACGGTAAGGTACGGTAAATGCAACGGTAATTTTTTTTTTTTACAGTGTACTTCCAAAATCCGTACATTTAACAGTATATTAATGTAAAATTACATGAAATGTCCCGTGAGAGCTATTACAGTTTTTCACTGTATATAGTAAGGGTACATTGTTACATACTGTTAAGGAATTAACATTTCTTTTCCGTTGCTTTTTTACAGTTTTCTACTGTTAAAATTATTATTACTGTTAAAACATTTTTTACAGTGCAGAGTTGTGTATTGATACACACACATCATACTGTATTATTCCTGATACTGGACATAGTGTCACTCAAACATCTGATGATGAAGAATTATCTTCATATTAAGAGTGTGTCAGTGATTTGAACAGCTCTCTGATAAAGACTAATAGTTTATTCTGGAGAGTGTGTTGTTTGCTTTAAGTGAGGGTAAAGTTGTGTGTGGAGTTGTTTAATCCTCCTCTGCTGAGATCTTCAGAGATCTAATGTCTTTTATCTTCAGTTGATTTCATCTAATGCTGAGTTCACACGGCACGATTTTAGCCCCAATTTTGTTACTGTCAAAATTTGGCAGTTTTTTTTACAGCAAATTTTTACAGTGTGCACTGTAACAAATGGCCACATTTTGACATTAAAACAACAATATAACGTAGAAACAAATGCATTCTGGGAGATATTTTTTCGAGAAAGTAGCCTATGAATTACCAGCTCAAAGTCGACACTCAGAGACTGTTCAAACACACACCATACTCCCTCATTCACTATTCCCTACATTAGTTCACTAATATAGTCCACTTGACTGAGTGAATAAAAACAAGTGAGTTAATTCAGACACTGATGAACACCTGCTGTTAACAAGCAGAATCACTGAAGGAAAGAGGAACAAGAAGAACAGAAAAAATATGAAATCAACTGAAAAGAAAAGAAGACATTAAATCTGTGAAGATCTCAGCAGAGGATTAAACAACTCCACAAACAGCATTACCAGCTTCACTTATGACTAACCAGACTGACTTTATTTCTGTCAGACGTCTACAGAAGCTCTTGACAGGTGACAGAGGTTTAGATGTCATTGTATTTTCATTTCATTGTGTTTGCTTTATTTGGGCTCTGGACCCTTGACTTTTGAACATTAGTTTTTCTTTGGCTGCGATAGCTTTGTCTTTAAATACATTTACCATTGCAAAAAAGCTGAAAGAAAACAGGATCAGATGACAATGGCTGTTTGTTAAAGGTCACAATCATCATCTAGTGGCACGGCTCTCATTTATTGTCTAATGTATTTTATCAGCGCAGTTTTTTTACAGTGTGTATTTTAGTTTTCTGCTTTTTCTGCTGGTATGTTTTATGTTTTCATTTATTAACATATAACATAATGATCACTGATATATACTGTGTTATATGTTTATCTGCATGTTCTTCATGGTAAATTTATGATTATGTGGTCAATTTAAAAGTTTCCCTTTAAACTCAGATGATGATTGAAGAGTCTGTGATTTGTGTCTTGTGTTCAGTTTCAGTGTCTCCATCTTCATCATCATCATCATCATCTTCATCCTCACAGACTGAGATCAGTCCAGGCCGCTCTGTGACTCTCTCCTATCAGTTGTATGCATATACTAGACTCTCCTGTGATGATTTGGTCAGTCATGGGGGATTTGAGCTGTTGTGGGTGAATCAGACTAGTGTTGATCTGAAGACAGACTCCAGATATCAGATATCATCATCATCAGATCAATATCACTGTATCATCATCACTCTGACTACAACACTCCTGAATGAAGATGACAACAGAGAGTGGAGATGTCAGCTTACTCTCATAAATCAACTCAAGACCTCAGTCAGATACACTGTCAAGTATTCAGGTGAGAAAACAGTGTTAGAAGACCCTCATAATGTCAGTAACACTAAGGTCTATCAGTATCACTGAACCAGAACAAACTGAGGGAACAAAAGCTTCTTTGACTCTCACAGAAGAGTAACTCAAAGCATTGCTTCAAACTAATGAACTGCAGTGAAGTAACAGTCCAAAACGTGATGCTGAAAATAATAAAGGAATTGAAACTTTACAGCAAAAATATGAACTTTTTATGTAATGTGATGATCAAAGTTAAAATATGAATGTCATATTGTACAGTATTAATCATCTGAACTAACATTCATCTTCACAGCTCAAGCTAATTCAACGACAGCAGTGAATCCAGTCCACATCACACACTCTCAGGATCCCTCAACTATAAACACACACATTTCTAAAGGTACATCATCACTGTCTTTCTCACATCAGCGCTTTTCAGTGCATAATGCTAGAGTTATCTTCAGTGTTCACTCATCAACATATGACTGTCATATTCTACAGTATGATTGTTGTTGTTTTAGTTTCATTTCATGGACTTTTATGGTGTGTCCCAATTAGCGCACTTATGTATATTCTATGACATGTTTAGTATAAACAGTGAGAGTAGTGTGTTCATATAACACTCCGGTTCTTTCACTCGATTCTCCCAGAAAGCATCACATGAAGACGATATGTTGAGCTCATCCATGCAGCGCATTCACTGTTACGGTGACGCATTGCTACCACATACATATTATTTTTTCCACTCAATTATGTCGTAATAATGAGATCTAGATCTTATGTCGTTTTAACAACATCTTTTGTCGTAATAACGAGATCTTATGTCGTTAAAACAACATCTTTTTCTCGTAATAACGAGATGCTATGTCGTTAAAACTACATATTTTTTTGGCCTTATAAGGACATGTGTAGTCATGTACAAAATATGCCTTTATCCACATAAAATTGATAGCCAATCATGTCTTTATCATACTTCTACCTTCAAAAAGCTGAAACAATAGCCCAATGGACATTCATGTTAAAAGATCAAATTCTGTACACACCTTATTAATAAAGCATGTGTAGCCTACAGATTAGCAGATGAGCCCAGAATACGAACATTGCGTTTAATTGCACATTAGGCTAAACGTTTTCCTCCCATAGAAAACCCTTATAATAAAAGAATAATCTTAATGTGGCTTAATAGACTACTTCAGTGATAAAGATCAAATGCTGTACACACCTTATTAATAAACCATATTATCCTACAGAAAAGCAGATGAGCCCAGAATATGAACTGTCGTGGAAATTACTTTCACGACTTTAAATAATAATTGGAAGACAGCTGGAAATTTCAAAAGTTATAAAGATCTTTATTTCTTGCAAGAAAGGCTGTTCACACATCAGTCAGAGTCTGATATGAGAAGGCAAAGGTTAGTTCCCTTTTGCCCAGCTATATACCCTTAACACATCCTGGTCTGTCTCAAAAGATCGCCTTCACTCAAAAAAATAATCTGTTGAACGAACTTAATTAAATTAAGGAAAGGTTTTCCACGAAATTGAATTACATTTTTCCAACAAAATCGAAATAGTTTGAAATAATTTGTTGTAATCTTGTTGTATGAATTTAAATTAATTTAGTCATTCCTGCTAGATAAAGTTTTGTCAGGTTAACTACATTTAGTTTTTGTCCTGCCTTAAATAACCAACATTATAACTTTAGTTAATTTGACTCTATGGTCACTTCTAATGATAGACACTACTAGTATTCAATTGAATTATTACTTGTGCAGGTCTGTGAGCAAGGTTTACACAGTGTATACTGAGTGCCCACAGCCTGAACACGAGGCTTAATGCACATATAGCGTAATACTGAGCCCACAGCCTAAACAAAGTTGCCACTCTTCTGCAAAATGGTAACCACAAAATTCAAAAACATTACAGAAAGTCCTCTAAGTTTATAACATAACTGAACATTAAACACTAACATTAACTAACAACATCTTTCCATTTACTGAAAAACACATAAAATAACACTTTTTCCCTAAATTGACCCTCTTAATGCAGTCCCTTGCAAAGCATGCTGGGAACTACAGATCCACTGCCCAGTTAGATGTCAACAACAATGATTCATGTAGTTTTCACACAAATGAATTAGGTTGATTGAACACAATTAAATTAAGTTGTGACAATATTAAACAATCGTGTTACTTTTGCTTATTGTAATTAATTATTTTAACAAGAGGCCAAAATTATTTTTTTGAGTGACATCTGGTTAAGACGAACGAAAAATATTCATGTTGACTCAATTAAAAAAAATTTGGTAAACCAAATTTTTAAAAAATTACATTGATTACATTTAATGAAATTAAGCTGGAATCATTTCTATGAAGGGTTGTGTTGTATATGCTCATTTTAATTAATGAAATTGAACAAAGAGCTAAAATCATTTTTTTGAGTGTTGGTTTACCTTAAAAGGAAACGTCTTTGTTCAAGATCTCTTGTCTAACATAAATTCTATCTAGACAGAACAATATCACGTCTGCAAAAGTCTCCTGTTTTTAGCTGCTGCTCTTATTCACACATTTTGCTTATCTCTATTTTCATCAAAGCTGCGCACATACTTTTCACACTTGAAGTACACAATAGGTCACTTTGAGTACTCATAGTCTCTTTGCTACCCAGAACATTTTGTTCCTGCAAGCTTATATGATTATATTTCTTTAAATGCTTATGAGTAAAAATAAATGTTCAACGTTAACACAAGTTGCACACACCTAAAAGTAAAAGAACACATCTAAATGTAAAATTTCCATTACAATCCACCCCATGTTCATTCAAAGAACATACACACAATTTGACATTTACTTCTCCATAATCAGATTTGCCTGGTTTGGCCTTTCCTATAACAGTTATAAGTCAGTGACTTTAATACCACCTAATATCTCTAATCATACCATGTTCCATCTTTTACTTTAGAATACCTGTCAAATATTCCTTTAATTAGCATCCTAAGTTGTAATTAAAATACTACCTGTTTCCAGTGTTACCACATACACATACCATCTTCTCCATCTTCTTCCCAACATTCTATCTTCAAGCAATCTAATTCTATTTTCAGTAAAAAACTAAACATACCATAGTACATTGCCTTTTAACTTTGAATCAAGTTTCATTATCCTTTGCTAAATTTCGAATCACATTGATCTATTAGGCCTTTAACAGGCTGATACCTGCTGATTAACCATTTTTCTTAACCTTATTTTGCTAGCTTTTAGGCTATTGTTTTACTTAGTCAGATCTATTTAAGGATCTGTGTAATAAAATCTAACCAAAAAGTTCTAAAATATTTTCATTTTTATCCTTAACACAAATATCAATAATTGTATTATCTTGTTTCAAACAGTCATTAATTTTAAAATTAACTCTCACCCAGCTGTTGCCATGAGAATAGCTTTAGCTGCTGACATGTCATTTAATCTTTTATTACCTATTCTAAAATCCTATTTTTTCCAGAATTAACTGATGGACATAACATGTCCTGCCTCTATTTGTTGGAAATGCGGAATAATTCATAATGGATACATTGATCCAGATCATTAAATCTGTAACTTCATTCTGAATTAAGAAAGCTTTTTTAGAATTTTGCTTTGAGCAAATATTCTATTTCACTGAAATGTCTTAACTGTTTAGATTCATTTTAGTTTTTAAATTGAACATTTCAACTGTGTTAAATTCAAATTCAAAAGTGTTACATTGTTCTTGGTCTAGGTTTTAACTTTGTGCTCCCTACATAATTTTTTTAATTCGTTGAAGACCTTTCTCAACAAAACAAGTCCAGATTTCATTTCTGGAAGCCGGACTAATAATAATCCAGAAATTAAATATGTTTCCCAAAATCAATCTCCTTTTGAAAGTTTTTCTTTTACTATTTTAACAAATGGAAACACCTAAAAAATATTTAATTTAGTCATTAATTAATCACTATAGAAGTTTACCCTATTATCTATTCGGACCTAGTCCAGCAAAGTAACTTATCCTCTCTTATTAGAGAACAATTATTACCACTATTAATTTTTTTAGCATCTATGATATCTGAATTAGGGTTCTAAACCCCTCAAGTTTCTTCAAAAATAGTCCCTAGATTATTTATTATCTTTACAGTAATGCACCTATTTAGAGTCCCTATACTCTACAGAATTTAGAGATTTTCCTCTTCTTAATTTACGTGTAACTGAAATATTCAAATTAATTAGTAATTGTTCAAATCATGAGATCTATATCAATTCTCAGTCGTACAGTTTGATTGAACTGAATAAAAACATCAATTAACATAACACACAATTAATTATTATGCTAAGCTTAAACCATTAGTTGGTTCACATCTTCCTCCAGATGTGTTGATCATCTCGTTGCCCCATGGATATTCCATCTTCACCAGGGTGACTCTTTGCGAACCGTTGCAATGGGCTTTCCCTCGTTGGCAAGGGAGGAACGTTACTAGCACGTCCTTGGTCCCTCACTTGACGCTGTGCGTTGCCGTTGGTGTGTGGGGTTGTTGAGGGCTGGTTGGTGTAGTCTAAGGTGAGATGCTTGGACGGAGGTGTCACTGCACCCCAGATGGGACCTTGTTTGTGGAGTGAACCACAAAAACAACCTGTGAATGGAGACCTTAAGTATTTTTGTTAGTGACAACATCATTTAACTCATCTGCTTGTCTGGCCTGTCGTCCTTTTTATGAGACCTGTAAAATTTCATGTTAAACAGTAACAAGACAATATTTTATACATTTGAAACAGAATCAGTTCTGTTCGATGAGATCCATCATGACATCCTGTAAAAGGAAAAAGTTAAGTATGGGGTGGACAGGGCAAGCTTGCTTGCTCTCTGCCTTCCCAAAGTTATACGCTGCGCAGGTGGCATTGTTTATTTCTGCCACAACAATAACCCAGCTCAGGATAGTTATCCAAAATCATCCATGGCCATTATTTTGTTGGGTATATTTTAATCTGTTTAGATACAGCTATTTTGATTGACATCATTTATGTCTCTGAACACCATAATTCACACACTCACTTTCACACACTCCACACACCCCTCTCTGGCCAGAGATTCATTCATTCATTTTTTGTCTGCCTTAGCAGTTTATGAACTGAATGGGGAACATATATTAGGAGTGGAATACCACCAAATATGAACGGTAACAAAGTTCGACGACGACAGAAACTACTGAACGTAGACACACTGTGGCATTCCCCTTGCGACAGTGTCTGAACGTTAGGATATCAATTTTCAATTGTCCGATGCAGTCGCCATGTGTTTGAGTTTAACACAGTGAATGTAAACCTAACTTTTCACAATCAAATAGATTAAACACTTTAAGAGTACATGTTGCTCGGTTTTATATATCTCATCTACATAAATACATAATTAAAGTCTAACTCATAAAAGTTTATTCATTACTCAAAATTTCCTAATTATCACAGAATGCATATTCCTATTATTATGATTAATAATTTTATCAATTTCTTCATTTTTTTTGCCATTGTACTATCACACATCACTTCAACAGTTCTGATTCCCTTAATATGTTTTCTTAGTGACTGTTTGTAAAACCCTGTGCTCTCAGATTGCCACACATTTTTGTCAGTGGTTGGCCACCAATCTTTTAGTGAGTCACATTGTTTCACAAAAAGCCCCAATTCTCTCCACTCTGCAGTCAGTGGTTTAGCTAAAGAGATGTGAGGGACGGCCCCCTCCACATCATACAGTGATGCTTGGCTATCAGTCAATTCAACCTTTACAGCACACCATTTATCGGACCAAACTAACTCTGAGGTTTTCAGTTCCTCAATCTCTAGTTCAGACCATTTTTCAGCAAAAATTTCATCTGGCTCACTGCTAACATGACATGTAAAATGCAAATCACTTTCTTCCATGAAATCATGGTCAGGAGGCATCCTATTTGTGGCTTTGTTTTGCAGACCACACTGAGGAGTGCTCCATTCAAAAACATATAATGTTTCAGTTGGCATTCACACCATACTCATATCAGCAGTGAGGCCACTGTCATCACAATACAAGTTCAGCTTTAGTTTACACATCAAATCTCTTCCCAGAAGATTACAAGGACAAGTAGTAGTTACAAGAAAAGCATGAGAAAATGAGCGATCACCAATCTGACAAGACAAATCTGCTGTATATGGTTCCTTTACCAGATGCCCTGTGGCACTTCTGGAGGTTGCCCATTTTCCATAATACAGTTAAATCAGGCAATTGTTCATTTTTAATTCCTGAGTTCGTCACTCCACTGTCAAATTAGAACTTAATTTTCTTTCCCTCAACACTAATGTCAATCATTGGTAATTTTGCAAATGCTTTATACATTCTTTCAGTGTCAGCAAGCGAATTTTCTTCATTGCAAGAAACAGCAAGCACATTTTCTTCATTGCAATGAGCAGAAAAAGAGATAAGATTAGACATATTTACCACCTGGGAGTCAGACCCTTCACCGTCGCTCCCCTCCCCCTCCTTCTTTCAATCTCCTTGTGGCTTTGGTGGCTGTTGGAATCCTCTCTTCTTTGGAGGATCCGGACAGTCATTTCTCCAGTGTCCTTTTCACCCAAAATTATAACAAGCTTCAGGGTCCATTGCGGGTTGGTCACCCATTCCACGTCCTCTTCCTCCTCTGCCTCGTCCTCTTCTGCCACCTCTTCCTCCACCTCTTGAGTAATTTTCCATCATCAACCCTCCCATCTTCAGCAGAGCCAGTTGAGTGTCTTTGTCAGTCTTTTTCTGTTTGTTCTTGGCTTGGTCTCTCAGCAGCTTTTGTTGATGCGTTGCGTGTCGTTGGATTTCTTCCAGCCGCGCTTGGTGGTACCCCACACAAGATGTTTTTGACCTTTTTCCCTATTTCAGGGTCCAGACCGTCCAGAAAAAACAGTTTTCAGATATTCTTCATACGTACTTATCGTTGATTGTCTGGCCTGTGCTTCTCTTTGGGTTGGTGAACATTTACGAACTTTGCAGATGGAGGAGTGTAGTCTGGAGGAGCAGAGGGCAGGGTGATCGAACCTAGCAGGCTTCGATATGGGTGTTTTGGTGGTCTTGCTTGCAGACTCGTTCCCTCTTCTTCTTTGCCTTCCTCAGGATCTTGACCTCCCATTGCTCCTGGTTGTCTTTGTGGTTCGTGGAGGGCCACTGCTGGTGGTGGTTGGTAGGGGGAGTAGGGAGCCGGACAGCGGTCGTCCTCAGCCAGGCGGGTTTTCATGCATCTCATTTCCTCGGAAGAATTAGAAACAGAGTTTAGTAAAGTTTTTCTGGCTTCCCCTGTTGCCACCCTGTTCCATTTTTCTTGGTCATGGAACAATAATTCCCCTTTGAGAAATCCACTGTCTCCAACTCTTTATCATTAACATTACCCATTTTTGCACTAATTTTACTCAGCAGTATTTGTATTTTCGTATTAAAATTTTTCCCCTGCGTGGTCACCACGCACTATATTTATTGTATTAATTATTTCCCCAGCGTGGCCACCACGCACCTGCCTATATTCGTCAATATAGGACTTTCAAAAATGCCTGCATCCGTCGATGTAGGTCTTTCCCAAACGAGTGCCTCTGTGATGTTTGAAAATTACTATCAGGCTTATTTCAAACAAGCACCCCATCTGGTGTTGAGAAATTACTATCCGGCTTATTCAACTTATTCTCAAACTCTGGCCCTTTTGGGAAAGCAATTAACACATGGCATTTGAGAAATTACTATCAGGCTTATTCTCAAACCCTGTTTGGAAATTACTTTCAGGCTTTTTCCAAATCCAAAATCCTGACCCTTTTAGGAAAAATATTCAATACGCAAATAATTTTCTTATTTACTACGTAAATAATTTTCTCTCACTGTCTTTTGATGACCTTGTGAGTTCGGTTCTAGGAGTGCATCAACCTAAGTCGTCGTGATGAGTAGAACAATTCTCTCTCCTTAAGATTTGAGGATATTGAGCCGCAGAGTATGGTCTCTCGGGATGATCAATTGTTACCCTCAGTCACGCCGATCGTCGGTTAACTGCATCCCATCCTCCTCGTCGCCATTTGTCGTGGAAATTACTTTCACGACTTTAAATAATAATTAGAAGACAGCTGGAAATTTCAAAAGTTATAAAGATCTTTATTTCTTGCAAGAAATTTTGGCATTCACATACAGAGAGCATCTGATATGAGAAGGCAAAGGTTAGTTCCCTTTTGCCCAGCTATATACCCTTAACACATCCTGGTCTGTCTCAAAAGATCGCCTTGGTTTACCACCCCCAGGCCTCCGCTCCACCTCCCTCCTGGAGAATTTTAGGAGAATCTGGAAGCTGCTCCTTTGAGGTGGGGGCTATGTAACAGTCATCAGCTGGAGTGCTCTTGAGAGCCACCTGAGGGCACTCCACATCAGACTATCATTATTCACTTACAACTACATTTCCCATAATTCACTGCCCTTACTCATCATCCCTGATTATCACATTCACCTGTGTCTCATTATATTGTTTAGTTCACCTCATACAAGCCTGGTTCACTTCATCATTCTCTGTGAAGTCTTGTACGTTATTCCACTGCATTTGGATCCTCAACCTTCGTGTCTCGGAGAAGTTTATAACACTTTTAATCTATTTAAACATAGTTCATGTTTTTGTTAGTATATTTTCAATGTACTATTGAAAAAAGGAATACATTTCAAATACAATAAAGTATACTTTTTTCACTAGGGAATTGAAAAACAATCCTGTTATTTCTCACAATATGACATGGATAAAACATTGCTAGTGATGACGTAATCGGCAGTAAATGGTAGATTATCAAAACACGTATAAAAAAAATAACGATGGATTACACGCCTTTATTCACGCTGCTCTCTTTCTGCTGGTTGTGTAAAGTTGTGGTGAGAGAGACAGTAATCATGTGTTTATTTTGTAAAACCTGTTGTTTAATTTAAGTTCATAGTAATTGTTCTGACTTCATGAAGCCTCATGGTGTGAATGAACATCAAACTGACTAGAACAAACTCTCTGAAATGTATATATGATACTGGATATCAAGGGTGAAACTGTTAATAATGTAGACAGATAGCAATCTCATTCAACATCAGTCATGTGTGCAGTGAAATATAATTTATTAGCCAGTTAAAAGCTATTTTGAGAAAATTAAAACATGGAAAGCTCAAAAAGCAATTATATCAGGATTCTTCATGGCTTTCAGAACTAAAATTATTCCTGATTCAATCAGAATCAGCAGAAAATAAAAACAGACAATAACAATGAGATGTTGATAAAAATTGAGTAATGAGTTTAATCAATCATTACTTTAAGCAAATACAAACATTATTGTACATTGTATATTGTTAAAAGTGAAAGCGAATGAGACAGATCTCTCTCTTTACTGACCAATAATAGCCAAAGCATCTCAAGAGAAGAAGAGAAGTGTCCAGTTTCAAAGACAAATGAAAGTATATCTTGCGTTTGCATGGAAGAGGAGAAAGTAGATGTTCTAATGAAAAACAAGTTAAAAAATTCTATCAGATTCAGGTCTCTCTTAAAATGTTATGGCCTTCTTCTCCAGTGTGACTTTTTAGTTTATCTTCTGTAGTGAAGGACTTCCTGCACTGAAACACACACCGCCGGGTCTTTTCTGCTGTAATATTACGAATGAATATTCTCCTTTGTGTGAATCTTCAAGTGTTTCTTCAGGACTGATGCCCAATGAAACGGTTTACCGCACTGATCAGTTAAATGGTCTTTCTTCAGAATGAGAGTAGATGTGATTTCAGAGAGAAAGCCTGAGCCGCTTCTTCCCAGTGTGAACTCTCATGTGAATCTTCAGCCTTGATTTTCATGTGAAGCGTTTTTTACACTGAGGGCAGGGGACAGATTTTTTTGGCTTTTGTTTTTCCTTTCTTGTTCACGTCCATCAGGTCTAAAAGAAACATTAAATCAAGTGAGATTTCAAATGAGAGACAAATGTGAAATGAAAAGTGAAGCCAAGTCAAAGTCAAGATCACTGATGAGTTTAATAGTCATTTTAATCCCATCATATCTGGTCATCAACTGCTGTGCACGATTATTATCTATTTTAATATTATGAAGATGATTTGTGTTATAAATCACTAGTTTGGTCATGAAACGATGTAAATCTAGTGAGCATCATCATGTTCTTCATCATGATGTATGAATGAGAAATCAAGAATAAACACAAACCTCTTTGTTCTTCAGTATCATGATGTTTCATTCTGCAGGTTCTGGATCACTGCTGTTCTCTCTGTCCTCTCCTTCCAGATGCTTTCTGGTAGAATTGCCAAAAATTATAATAGGCATGATGAGAGATGATAAATGATAAATCACATATTTTAAATAAATAAATAAATAAATAAATAAATAAATAATAATAATTATAATAATAATAATAATAGTGGAATTGATCGTGTCACAAATGGTTGCAAGACACACACGATGAAGATCAGGTATAACGTCTTTATCCACTCAGAAGGTAATACAAACAAGATAGGCAAATGAAACCAACCGCTGTTTGACCAGAAAAGTGAAAAAGTGACCAGACAAATGAGAACTTAAAAAAGGCAAATGAGGGTATAATAACAAACACCTGTGCAGATCTAATCAATGGCGATGACAACAGATAATGTTGGAGATTTTCCTTTGCCTCATGTAAAAGTCTGTATTTCTGTGTCTCAGTCAGAACCCAGGTTAAATCAGGATAAATCAGGTTAAATCAGGTCAAGGGGTCTGTAAGGATGAAAGAGTACCTAATAAGCTCAGAGAGAAGATGTGTATAGGTAGTTGATAAGATGGTACTAAAAACGTTAATTAAAAATGATGGATGGCATTACAACACTGCAGGTGCAGAGAATCATGTGACCCGAGATATTCCTTAAAAATGGGAATGGCCAAAGATTTTTCCAGCAATAGAAAAAAAATGTCTCCGGGAAAAATGATGCTAACGGTAGCGAGATCTTGAGGTGGAGCAAGAAGAGAAAGATAGCTGATTGGCTACCTAGTGATAAGAAAAGGACACGATTTGAGGACTTAGAATTTGCTACAACATAATGTGGTGGGAAAACTAAGACAAAGGAGAACATGTGACTGAGAAAACAAACTAAAATCCATGAAAATGAAACTAACAGAACTGTGACATCTGTAACTAAAGATCTTCAAATCATGCAGTATAACATGGATAATCAGGTTTTGTCGAAGCCACAGCAACAAACAATTATTCTTCAATTATTTTTAATGATCAAAACCAACTTCAATGAACTAGGGCTGCAACTAATTAATGAAATTAATAATAACAAGCAGATGTTAGAAACAGAAAGCTGATTTGATTTAATCTGTTTTCATCACATGATGTCGGTGGGACAAAGTATGGAAGCCTGTTTAAATCACAGTTGCGCAAATAATATAAATATGTAAGTCACAATAATGAGAAATGTTGTTATGACTTAGTATCTTATAATAATTAGAAACTTTCTTGTAATAACTTAACATTGCATTATAATGAGGTGCTTTCTTATAATAACGATTTAACATCTCATAATGATAAATGTTCTCATAATAATAATGAGATACTTCCCTATAATTATAACTCAATATCTCATAATAATGTGAAAAACGTGAAGCGGATAGCAAGCAACCACCAAGATGTCCTGTTGCTCATCATGTCTGTTAGGAAACTAACTTACACAGAAGAGACTTTAAAGGGCACCTATTATGCAAAATTCACTTTTACATGGTGTTTGAACATAAATGTGTGTTGGCAGTGTGTGAGCAAAACCACCCTAGAATGATAAAAATCCACCCAGTAGTTTTTTTACTATCTCAATAAATCACAAGCACTGTCTCAGAACGAGCTGTTCTAGATTTTCCTCAGTGTGACGTAGAAATGAGCTAAGCCCCACCGACGCGGTTTGATTGACATCTGGTTTTGGCATAGACCCCGCCCTCGGTGATCTGTTCTGCACACCATTGCCATTGTTTCGACAGCCGGTAATGTCTCCTAAGAAGTGTAGGTGTTCTGTTGTGGGATGTAAGAATGGAGATACTAGTCTTCACTGACATCAGAGCCACTGAAAACGCAGCGGATGGATTTTATTTATGAAGAAAAGGCACCACTTAAACTTCCTAAATACAAGAATCATTTTCTGACTGACTGTTTAGTGAACGAGGGTCAAAGTTAATTCTCAAGTGTGGATCGTTGCCTACAGTTCGTGATCCAACGTCACCTCCAGAAGTAAGTGTATTTTATCATTTTTGAGCAAATAGTCATTTCAATCGATGTCAGCCAGTTCAACAACAAATGCGTCTAAAGCTATTTATTGTCGTCGTCATAGGATGTCTCAACAAACAACGTCAGACAGTTTTATGTCACGTACATTATTTTTTGCAGCAATAAAAAATGTAAAATGAATACCTCTATCTCCACAGACAGTATAAACGTCTATCTCCCTGCAGCATTTGTTTCTGGTTCTGTAACGTTAGCCGTCTTCTCATATTTGCCACATAAGCGTGTGTGTAAGTTAGTTTTTCAAAAAATTGCGCGAAAGTTATCACAATTTGTTTGTGTGTGTGTGTGTGTTGCACATCCATACTGTAATTGCAAAGGGGACGCGATTAAAACTCTATAAGTACATAAATGTATCAAATAACCATTCCGAGACGTTTAGTCCATTCTCATTCGTGTTTATTCTGTGCCGGAGTCTCTTCATCATCTGGGTCCAGCAGGGCGGGGATTATGCAGCTCATTTACATTTAAAGTGCTACACACAAAAACACCTCTTGTTAAAACAGGCCCCAAAAATGACATTTTCAAATGGTTATAATAAATTAACTGTGGGGTATTTTGTGCTGAAACCTCACAAATACATTCTGGGGACACCCAAGACCAATATTACATCTTGTAAAAAGGGGCATAATAGGTGCCCTTTAATGCTCAGCACTGAACTACTCACCGTGATCTCAGACTGCGGTGATGTGGTTTCTCCACTGCATGGATCTTCATGTGTTTCTTCAGGTGACTTTCAAAAAAGAAACTCTTTCCACACTGATCACATGTGTGCGGCTTCTCTCCAGTGTGGATCCTCTCGTGTCTTTTCAAATGTGTTGATCGACTGAATCTCTTGTCACAGTGTGAACACTTGTAAGGTTTTTCTCCAGTGTGAATCATCTGGTGCAGTTTCAAACATTGTGCTGTAGTAAAAGTCTTCTCACACTCAAAGCACATGTACTCTCTCACACCAGTGTGAATTTTTTGATGTACTTTTAAATTTTGCCGCACTTTAAAACTCTTTCCACACACAGAACATGAATAAGGCTTCTCCTTCGTATGAACCGTCAAGTGTGCCTTCAGGTGTGATGCACTAAGAAATGTTTTCCCGCATTGATCACATGAGAATGGCTTCTCTCTGGTGTGGATCCTCATGTGTACTTTAAGGTTTTCTAAAAGGGAGAAACTCTTCCCACACTGATGGCATACATGCGACTTCTCTCCAGTGTGGATCTTCATGTGTATCTTCAGGTGACTTTTAATAGTGAAACTCTTTCCACACTGATCACACGTGTACGGCTTCTCTCCAGTGTGGATCCTCTCATGTGATTTCAGAGATGATGGCTGACTGAATCTCTTGTCACAGTGTGAACACTTGTAAGGGTTTTCTCCAGTGTGGATCCTCTGGTGCAGTTTTAAACATTGCGCTGTAGTAAAAGTCTTCTCACACTCAAAGCACATGTACTCTCTCACACCAGTGTGAATTTTTTGATGTACTTTTAAATGTTGCCGCAGTGAAAAACTCTTTCCACACACAGAACATGAATGTGGCTTCTCCTTCGTATGAACTGTCAGGTGGCTCTTCAGGTGTGATGTACAAAGAAATGTTTTCCCGCATTGATCACATGAGAACGGCTTCTCTCCGGTGTGGATCCTCATGTGAAGATTAAGATATGATGATTGTGTGAAACTCTTTCCACACTGATCGCATGCGTACGGCTTTTCTCCAGTGTGGATCATCATGTGTATCTTCATCTGACTTTTAATAGTGAAACTCTTTCCACACTGATCACACGTGAATGGCTTCTCTCCTGTATGAACTCTCATGTGAAGCTTAAGATGTTTGGTTGTGAAACTCTTTCCACACTGAGTGCAGGTTGTAAATTTCTTGGCTCTTCTTTTCTTTAAAAATGTCTGTTTATTCTTTGAGCGACGCAAGTGTTCTTCACTCTCCTCCTTCTCTTCCATCAGATCTGAAGTGGAAAAAAAAATCATAAAAATCATACAAAGAGAAAAAAAAAATGAGGTGAAAGGACATAAATGTAGACAACAGCTATAAAACATTACCATTTTGCCGTTTGTTTTTTTCTATTAATTAAATAAAGTTAAATAAACAAGTTTCCATGTGTTCCAGTTTGAGTTTGGCAAATCCAATTCCCGCTCTGCTTGCCACAGAAACGTCACACTGTGGCATCTTAGTTGAATTACAAGAACACAAACTTTATGCAGTCAAGTGGAAAAGACTGTATATTATTATATTTTGGATTTATTGTTGTTAATTAATAATTATAATAATTCATTACATTTATATCGCGCTTTTACATAGAAGGGGAAGGGTCGGATTATCCATAGATGGCAGCCATATTGTGCCAGAACACCCACCACACACCAGCTTAATGGTGGAGAGGAGACAGAGTGATGAAGCCATTATATATTTTAATGGGGATGATTAGGAGGCCATGATGGACAGAGAACACTGG
The DNA here is from genome assembly GCF_963993115.1 of Abramis brama. Taxonomy (NCBI): domain Eukaryota; kingdom Metazoa; phylum Chordata; class Actinopteri; order Cypriniformes; family Leuciscidae; genus Abramis; species Abramis brama. The sequence continues at coordinate 52,477,193 of NC_139963.1, read as the reverse complement.
GCAAATTTGGCCGGAATGCCGGGGTTACACTCCTACTCTTTTTCGAAAGACATCTTGGGATTTTTAATGACCACAGAGAGTCAGAGAATATCTGCTCAAATGGATAGTTCATCCTGTTCATCCTGTTACCTATGATCACGCGCGTGAACTCGACAATCGACTACTATGGACTTCGACCGAAAACAGGAAGTAACTACAGGTATGTGCGCTGGCTGAATTAACATCACTTTTATTCATATCTTTCACATCTACTGCAGTCAGATTCACCCGCGTTCACTCTGAAGGAATCACTCACATGACCTGTGCACTTGTAATGACACATCAAGGATGTTAAGAGGCTAAAAGCAGGTTTAAAACTTGCCCCATTGAAGTCAACAGGGTGCAAATTTTAAAAAGAGGATAACACGGTGTAGGCAACACCGATTTTTGTCGCTGTTCTCTGTATTGACAGCACTCCAAATTTACAAAAAAAATTGACCGGAGTTCTCCTTTAATGCTAAATCCTGAAGTATCCCTTTAAGTAGGGTTGTCATTGTGGTACTTATACTTTTACTAAAGTAATTATTTCCCTGGTTATTTGTACTTTTACTTAAGTACTGAGATTCAGTACTTCCTCCACCACTGGTTCAAAACATCGGACAAAATTTTCATATCGGTGCAACCCTAGGTATTGGTTATAAAAAACAGTATGGTTGATCACTAACTATCTGGGCTCTTTTTAGAGCATGATGGGAGGACAAGAAAATAATCTCAATCCAATTACACAAATTGCACAGTGTTGCCACATTCATCAACCCTGTTACCTAAGATATTATAAGAAGACTGATCTCTATAACTATGAATAATTAGGGTTGGGTATTGTTTGGGTTTTTTAAAATATCGGTGCCAAATCGATACTTTTTTAAAACAGTACCTGTGCCTGAACTAATACTTAAAAAAAAAAAAAAAGAGCCACAAAACAATGGTGAATGACATTACATTACGCATACAACTCTGTCTGCCAGTCTAGCAAGTTCATTTACTTGATACAGAATGTGTATTGCAACAAAACAAAAAAACTAAACAATTGTTGTAAACTATGAAAAGTCCAAAATTTTTAACAAAGAAGAAAAAATGTGAACCAGATATAAATTAAAAGTAAAAGAGCTAAAATAATATTTAGTTTGACCTGATGTTGACAATAAATATGAAAAATTCTCAAACCTCGCGTTACTGACCTTTTTTTGAAAACCAAAAATGAAATTTTTGTACCAATGTCATAGTTTACCTGTTTAACTAAATGTGAAGAAGTGCTTGAATGTTTCTAACACGAATGTTCTACAGCATCATGAATGAATGAAGAATAAACACCAACCTCTTTGTTCTTCAGGATCTTCAGTGTATTTCATTCTGCAGGGTTCTGGATCACTCATGTTCTCACTGTCCTCTTTAATAAACTCAGTCTTTGCAGATTTCAGCTCTTCCTGATGCTCTGATGCTCGTCTTCACTTGTAGACTGATGGGAATTTACAGCATTTATTGGAGAATTACAGTGGGAGGAGCTTCACTGATGATGTGATTGCTGTGGGAGGAGCTTATCTGACAAAATCAAGAATACATCAGTTAGTGAGTTTGTTTTTATACTAAATGACACTTCTAAGCATTTTTATCTATCCGTCTATCATTAAGTAACTGATGCTCATTCAACTCATAACCCTAAAATTAGTCTCCTTATTCATTCAAATATTGTTGTGGAGTCTTTCACTTAAAATCCCTCTTGAAGTCTTGGGGTTTTGATGCCAGAAAATAAACTTTATTCTTCAAGTAACAAAGTCAAGCGCTTTTGCAAACGCAAATCCAGAGTCCAGTCTCGAACATACAGTATAGCCTACACCTCAAATGTAATCAATACACATACGTGTGTTTTAAACAGTGAACATGAGGCTAAGGGCTTTACCATATTTGAGCATTTCCATCCCGGCCTGAAATAAGCAGCTGTAAGTTTCATAGTATAAAATGCAAAAAGCACGTTTTATCACACTAAGTGTTGTAGTAGGAGACCATTGATGTGTGAACTGAATTTGGTCACACTACAGTGTTTAACATTGAAGTTAATGAGTTTTTTTGTAGTAGGGTCATTGACGAATAAGGTTTTTAAAAGTGTAAAAAAATAGAATGGTGATATAACTATATTTGAAACCATTTTTTAGTTTACCTAGGTGTTAACAATAAGATTTTGTGGTTTGTACAAATTCAATTTAAACTGTTTTTTGTCATTTTTTTTCAAGATCTAATGACATGAATATATCTAAAATTATTAATTTGCAGATAATTCTTCATGAAAAAAAATGATTTGACATTGATGTTGAGATATAGTGTGTACCACAGAAGAAATATTATATAAAATTATCACTGATCTCATAAATGTAATCATTTATTGGACTACTCTAAACACTCCAACATATTCAATATTATTCCAATTAAATATTTACTATATCGGTTTTACCGAATGACCAAGGCCGGTTATACCGGATGACCATGTCTGCTGCCCTTGACATTATGAATATTTAAGACAATAAATAGACACAAATAGCTTCAAAAGCACATTTTATCGTTAATATATATTAACAATATTGTTAATATAATAGGCTATTAATGTAAAATGTAGGCTACTTCAAACATTAAAATATTTTGATATCCAACATTTTGATATTGGAATGAACATATAACTCATATCGCAAATTATATTAATTAAAACATTAGGGGCCCTATTTTAACGATCTGAAATGCAGGTATCAAGCGCGAAACGCAAGTAACTTTGTGGGCGAATCTCGCGCTGTTGCTATTATACCGGCGGGATAAATGACTCTTGCGCCCGACGCAAATCTAAAATGTGTTGGTCTGAAGTAGCTTCATTACTCATAGGTGTGGTTTGGGCGTAACGTGAAATTAAACCAATCAGAGCGACATCTCACATTCCCTTTAAGAGCAGGCGCGCTTGTTCCATGGCGGATTCCTATTATAACGGCGGATTTGCCAGGAGCGATTCACAGCCGAGGAGACCAACGTTCTCGTCAGGGCCGTAAAACACAGAGAAGTGACATTGGGGATGGAGAAACCCACCCAAATTAGCTTCAGTTAAACAGGCGTATAATAATTTTGGTAAATGTGTAAGCTAGATTTATGCCTATTTTTTTCACATCTTCATGGACACAACAATGATTTCCCTCGTGTGTTAATATTTTTCCTTGTAAGAATGTATGATTTGCAAAAAATGAAAATTGCTTCATCTGTGTGTAGATGAGACAATCAAAGTGTATGCGCGTTGTGCACATGCTACATTGACTATGGCCAAGCATGCGCCCTTAAAATAGCATCTGAATAACATGTGCAACGCACCACTGACTTTAGACGAGGTTTTTCCTGGTCAGTGGCGGAATTGTTTTCTAAACCTGCAAAATAGCACCAGGGAACGTTTGTGCCGGAACACGCCTCCTCTTTGCGCTGAACTGCCCCGGGAGCGCAAGTTCATTTCCAAATTTACCGCCGTGCGTCTGTGGAGGGAAAAGTCCGCTGTGTGCGGGTGCAAAATAGGAATGATACATGCATCGGTGTACAAGTCAATTGCGCTGGGTGCAAGATAGGGTCCTAAAACATTAAAGTATTTAATTGGTCTTGGAACAAGCGTTTAAATTGTTAAACAATGAGCTGCTAGGCTATAAATAGGGCTGGGTATCGTTCAAAAGATTTCGATACCAATACCGATACCTTGATTTCGATACCGGTTCCTAAAAGATACTTTTTTCTATACCAATTTTATGAAATCCATTTTAACAAGATTACATAAGACATTACCTCACAAAAACTTTGGTTTTATTTTTTCAGTTTGACTCATGCTCCCTAGCCAGTGCACAAAGGCACAAAAAAAGTACAAAGGAACAAAATATTCCTTATACATGTACATAAGGAACAAATTTTTTTTTTTTTATAAAGAGCTCATGCTCACCAAAGTTGAATTTGTTTGATCAAAAATACAGTAAAACGTGTAATATTGTGGAATAGTATTACAATTTAAAATCTTATTTGAATATATTTCAAAATGTAATTTATTCCTGCGATGTCAAAGCTGAATTTTCAAAATCATTACTTCAGTGTCACATGATCCTTCAGAAATATGAAAACAGCTTTTGGAAACTGATACATTTTTTCATGATTCTTTGATGAATAAAAATTTCAAGAGAACAGCATTTATTTGAAACAGAAATCTTTTGTAACATTATGTTTTAAGGTCATTTTTGATCACTTTAATTTACTGAAAAAAAAATCTGACCAACCAACACATTTTTGAACGGCAGTGTACGTTCAGTAGGTCATTATTGCAATATAAACACTGGCAGAGTGATCAACAAGGTATCTCTTCATTTACCAGTCAAAGACGGAGCAACTTTCTGCTCTTATGTTTACTCCGTGCACCGTCAAGGGCTTCATCATATCTGTCGTGGTACCGGTCTTTGCAGCAATTATTTTACCGCAAATACTGCATTGTGTGCTGTTGGCATCGAGCCTGGAGAAATGTAGCCACACTTTTGATCGACTTTTCCACATCTTTAGGGTATTGTGAGTGTGTGTACTGTGCTCGCGTCTCATTGAGTATGTGCGCAAGTTTGTGTGTGTGTGCTCGCGTTTCATATGAGAATGTGCGTGCCGTGGACAGTTTGTGTGCGTGCGCACGTCTCATATGAGTATGTGCGCAGAGAGTTCCGTGCGTCTCGCATGTGTAGTTTGCGTGTATGTGCGTGAGTGACTTTAGGCGTTTCATATGTATTTGTTTGAGCACTGACGTTGACGGGTTAACCCCTTAGGCATCGAAATCTGGTACCGAAAAACAAGTACCGTAACTTTTCGATACTCGATAGTATCGAGGCAATTCGGTCGGTACCTAAAAAGTATCGAACTCGGTACCCAGCCCTAGCTATAAATTCATGAAAAATGTTCGGATTTGAAGATCCCTCTCTGTTTGGGTTGCTAAGGTGCTCTTAATGGTTGCTAGGGCGTGGCTTGATAGCTTCACAATGATCCTGAGAGACTGATTGGTTGCCCGAGTAAAATGAGCCCACCTCCTTGCCTCTATGAAAATGTGCTGCAAAGATATCCTTCTGGGCCTTTTATAATGGCAGTCTATGTAAACAGTTGCTAGGGTGCTCTTAATGGTCGCTAGGATGTGGCTTAATAGCTTCATGATGATCTTGAAAGACTGATTGATTGCCTGAGTAAAATGAGCCCACCCCCTTGTCTCTATGACACTGTGCTGCAAAATCATGTTCAATACAAAATCCCTATGCAATTTACCATAGTAGGATAAAAATGCACAATCCAGGTTTTTTGGCCATTCCCTTCACCATAGTATGTCTATGGGGTACTTTCAGACACCTATATTATTGGATATAATTAGGGCTGGGTACCGAGTTCGATACTTTTTAGGAACCGACCGAATTGCCTCGATACTATCGAGTATCGAAAAATGACTTGTTTTTCGGTACCAGATTTCAATACCTAAGGGGTTAACTCGTCAACGTCAGTGCTCAAACAAATACATATGAAATGCACAACGACACGCCTAAAGTCGCTCATGCACATACACGCAAACTCTACACACACGAGACGCGGAACTCTCTGCGCACATACTCATATGAGACGCGCGCGCGCACACAAACTGTCCACGCATATTCTCATATGTATGGCGCTCGCTTTGTGTCATTTCTTTCCTAACCAAGCTTAAAGACGTGTTAACGTGTGTGTGGAGAACGTCTACACGTCTGCCCGTCTTAACGTCTGCCCGTCTGAACGCAAAACGTGCCTTGGCTAATTTAAAAATAGCGCACATACTTTTATGCAGCTACTTGTATGATGGATTAATAAACTACTTAGCCTACTTACTAACTGTATTTTTATATGTACATTTCTGAAATGCATTTTCTGTAAAGCTGTTTTGAAACAATATTGTGAAAAGCGCTGTACAACTAAATTTGAATTGAATTGAATTGAATGGACTTGTCTTATTTGAGACACTGTTCGAACAATGTGGGCTAGAAGATTTGATAATTTAGCTATTAAAGGTATTATTAAATTATATGAAGTCATTTTCAGCAGAGAAAATCACATTAATAGCTATTTAACATATATAGGCCTAGCTTTTAACATCCTCGAAGAATATTAAGAAAATACTATTTAGGTTTGGATACATAAAAAAAACTAATCTCAACAGTAAAAAGCTTTTAATGTATTTTGCAATATCAATTATGCACGAGCATGTATGGGAATAGGAAATAGGCTATAGGCTACAATAATAATAAAAAAAGCTCTATAGTAGAGTGGATGCATTACTTAATTATATTCTTAAATTCTATGTTATAAAAAATCGTTCTATGAACTTCTAGCAAGCTCTTTTAAACCGAGTTGTAAATGCCGCAATGAACGGAGGCTAAAAATATATAAAATTGCCAGTAGATGGCGCCAATGCCCTGTTCTATTGAGATCACTGGTTGATGTTCAACCTATTCTTTCAAAAACACAAATATATATTTAAAACCCACACAACCACTCCTTTTAGACAATTGCAGTTGTTCTGCTGTTTGGAACTGTATTTTCATAGACTATTGTGTGAAATGCCAGTCATTAATATATTGTTTATTTACTGGCATTCTGGTTTTCTAAAAACTGCTCATTATAGAAACATTCAAACAAATATTTACAAATTTGTGTTTTACTTGGTATTTTTTGATATTCTTGGCATGTTGGCAACTAATTTTCATTATATAGGGCAGGGATTGCAATAGGCGGCCCGTGGGCAATATTTTCTGGCCCGCCGGATTATTTTGTATGGAAGCCCTGAACCGCAACGAAAAAAAAAAATCCAAAAAAAAAAAAAAAAAAAAATTAGCCTACGTAAAAAAAAAAATTATGTTAAAAAAATGCCATCATTTCGAGATTAAAGTCGAAATGTTTCCAGATTAAAGTCGAAATGTTTCCAGATTAAAGTCGAAATGTTTCGAGATTAAAGTCAAAATATTGAGAGAATAAAGTCTTCCGTAGAAGTTGTGCGCTTGCTGTTATTTCACAATGCCGCACAGGCATTCATGTGTGTGCGTGCGTGTGTGTGTGTGTGTGTGTGTGTGTGTGTGTGTGTGTGTAAACTGGATCTACACAAAATAATAGCTTTTTACCACTTCATTAAGTTTTGTTTTATAGAAAACCTTTATTTAAAGTGAATTTCGTTTTGTATGAATTGTATCTTAATTTTAATAAATTTTTCGTCAACCAATTGCCTGGATTTAAGCAAATATAGCAGACAAGAGGCGCCCGCGCGGTGACTTTTATTGCATGTTAACTGGAGCGCATCTCATCCTAACTTAACCAAAACTCAGTGTATGCCTCACACAGATGAGAAATACATAAAATACACAAAGCTTGAAATGTCTTTAAACGAAATAATTCAAAACGAAAAGAAAAAGGCTACTTATTATGTAATCCATTATGTGCATTTCTCTCTATAGACGCATTCACTACGGAGATGGCGATCGTCAACTTCATCTTTGCAGTCGACACTGTCAGAAAACAGTTTATTAATAAAAATCAATACACGCGTCACTTTACAAATGCACATCTTGCTTGTTGCACGCACACATATTATGTCGAAATAAAAAAAAAAGTCCCGCGTAGACCTCCTTAAACCTTAGGTGTGTAGCCTACGTGTGTGTCCCGAATAAATAATAATAAAAAGGAATAATGTTCAAAAGTCGGACTAAGCGAATGAGGCATGATTGCTATTCAGTTCGATTGCTATTGAAATGGGAGGTGAGACAGAGTTCATTAAGAGTATTTAATTTGTATCCATAGGCCTGGCAAAAAAAAAAATTGGCCCACGGCCAAAGTTACTTGCCGACCCCTGCTGTAGCCTATACGTACTCCACTTGCATTTTACATAATACAGTAAATATACTTTATAGAGAATGTAACACATAAACACACACACACTATATATATATATATATATATATATATATATATATATATATATATATATACACACAGAGTGTGTGTGTGTGTGTGTGTGTGTGTATGTGTACATATGTATGTCATTGTGATGTAAAGAACTGAACAAGGAGTGGACATGGCTAATGAGCAGATAAGTGTCCCTCTGCTGCCACCTACTGATGTTAGTGGTCATTTACTGTCATTTTTGTTTTAAGTGTTTGTTTTTCCTGCAGGTGAAAACAAGATGCATCCATTTAAGCCTTTTACTTTATTTATCAGGGCTGTCAATTGTTTTGCCTGAGTTGGGTGATATATTTGTATGATCTTAACATAGTAGCAAAAAAATGTGCAGTATGACTAGGCTACATTTAATAGAGTGCTAGGCTTTATAAAAACTTTAGTGTAGCTCTATTAAATAGTATATTTATGTTAAACAATTTTAAATGGAATGATTAGTGACCTGTTCAGAATAAGTATAGCAGTAACCAGCAATCAGAAGTATGATAATTAATTTTAGTTTAAAATCCAATACGTTTTAAAGTGGTTTCTGAACGGTTAATTAATAGCCTACTAAATGCAGCATCTATGAATGAACTTGAGGCATGCAGACCGGCTGCTGCAGGGCTTTAACAAATCTTAAACAAACAAATAATTATATGACCCACTTTTTCTGAATTTTACTAGCCCATTTTATTTGTCTCTCATAAGATTGTATACATGACAATATACTTTTATCTATCATTGGGATACCAAATGTATGTACTTAAAGGGTTAGTTCACCCAAAAATGAAAATTCTGTCAGTAATTACTCACCCTCATGATGTTCCAACCGCGTAAGACCTTCGTTCATCTTCGGAACACAAATTAAGATATTTTTGATTAAATCTGAGAGTTGTCTCACTCCTCCATAGGCTGCTATGTGACCGAAACTTGCTGGCCCAGAAAAGTTATTAAAGAGATCGTTAATATAGTCCAAGTGACTCCAGTGGCTCAATCTTAAGTATATCAAGCGACGAGAATACTTTTTGTGCGCAAAAACAAACAAAAATAACGACTTTATTCCACTTTTCATTTCCTTCTCTCTGGGCCTTTGGAAACAGGATTTCCTTTAAAAATATAAATAACTCATGATAAATTCTTGATTGTTAGGTACCTTCTCCTAGGAGAACCTGGGGCCTGTTTCAATAAGGAGGTTCAACCAACTCTGAGTTAAAACTTGAACTCTGAGTTGACTTACCCTGAGATGGGAAACTCTGAGTTTTCGGTTACAGAACAGCTGAAATGAGTTAGTTCAATCAACTCTGAGAGTTGACTGACTCTGAGTTAAGCGCGTGCACCACAACTATAAAAAGCCATTATAAATGGAGCACATATATTATGAGTCACCATGGCAACAGCGCCAAACAAAAAGAGGAATTACTGTTACTGTACGTTCACACCGCCGCCGACTTGAGCTTCCAAAGTTACCGGAAGTCATTCATTTTCAATGGAAGCTGGCTTCTCTCAGCTGCAAGGAGCGTCAAATCCATCGGCGTCGCGTTTTGGGCGTTTTGAGCGTTTTGAGCGTCAATCTGAAAGTTGAAAGTAGCTCAACTTTATGGTAATGAGCTATGACGCGGTTCAGCGGCAAGCAGCGGCAAACGCCAGCAACCAATCGGAATATAGACGTCCTTCGCGCTGGCTGATTCCGGAGAAACATACGATGTAAACTTTCGTTCCTACCAAAACATTAGTTCCGAGAAAACGGAGGAGAAGCTGATCATCGCCGTTGCTGGGTTTCCTATCATTATCGGATTAATTGCACAGTTTAACCATCACAGAGTGAAAGTTTATCATTTTATCACAGAGTCCTGACCAGTTTAACAGGGCGCGCTTGACAGGGCATATAAGAACGAGCAGAGAGAGAGAGAGAGAGAGAGCCCCGGCCGCGCGCGCGCACCCACTATTAATAATAATAAATAATAATGTGACCAAAACGGTTATACAAATGCGGTCATTATAAAAGGTTTCTAGTGTCAATGTATTGCTTGTTTATTCTGTTTACTTTTCATGGTGTGACACTTCTCTTCTCCCATGAACGAACATAGAACGCTGCTACGTCAGAGCGGCCAAAGCGTCAACAAGCTTCCTCGTACTTTTTGACAAGCGTCCTTGACAGGGCGGCCAGAGCTTCTTTGCCGCTCAAGTCGGCGGCGGTGTGAACGTACAGTTATACAGTGTTGGGTGTAATTAATTACCAAGTAATCTAAATATTGTGATTTAATTAAAGGGATAACTCTTAATTCTTCTGTAATTTAAAATAAAATCTGATGTAATTACATTAAATAGGCTACTGCATAGACTATAGAGAACATTCTGTATAAAACAATAGTGGATTTAACATACATTTTTAAAAGGTATATTTTTTATGTAACCTTCTCCCTCTACACACTTTGGTCAATTCAAGAATAATTCATGCAATTGTATATTGTTTATTTGAAAGCATTAAAAGTGCAGTTTCTTGTCTCTCCTTGTATTGTTCAAGTGGTTGAGGATGATATGGGATTTAGTAATTAGTAATAAGTAGACCAAAACTTTCTAAAGATAGTAATTATTACATTAATCTAATTACACTGTTGAAGATAACATTGATAACTATTTTAGAGTAACTTACCCTACTGTTGTAATATCAGAGGTGAAACTGGAAGAACAGTAGGCCTATGTTATTCAACCTAATTTTAATTTTCATGTGGAGCAATCCTGCAGGCATTAAAAGAACATGGCAGCAGCTGAAAATTAAATATAAAAACATAAATCAATCAAGTAAGGCTTGAGCATATTATGGGTGAAGGCTGCCTGACTTTATAAACATTTGACATATTAAATAACTAAAGCATCCAGTGTCTAGCAGTGCAGCAGCATTTACGGCTGAGGGAATTCCTGGAGGGACTTCAGAGCCAGTCACTCCCGAAGATCCAAGGGCCTTCATAAAATGTAAGAGGTTAATTATGTGTTATTTTTTAGATAGGCTATTTTTGATATTTTCATTTATTTTACTTTGAGGTTGGGTTTTTTGTTGGTCCTAACAGATTCTGATGGTAATATCTGTCTTTCGGAGCCTCCTGTCCCAACAGAACCCCAGGCAGTTGTAAGTAGCCTACTCAATACACCAGAAATTAAATAGTGTTATAAAGTGTACTCGACCAAATGCTCATCTTCACAGGACGATGAGGATAAAGAGTTTCTGCTGCCACAGAGAGGCCTACAGAGGTAATGATAATATTATGTGTCTACACATCAAACAATCTACACATTCAGATTTTTTCAAATTTTTATGTGGATAATCTAAGTTTAAATCTAAGTATAAACGGGTATTCTTATCTCTCCCTCCGCCCTCAGAGTGTGGAAGAACAGCAGGAGGACGGTCCATCAACTTCTGTTGCACAGATCAACATTTCAGTGATTTCCAGTAAATGTCACTGTTTAATTCTGTAGAATTTGTTTAGAACTACATTATGTAACTCTAATCTACTAGTGTATTTTCAGTGTTAAGGAGTTATATAGACTTCATCTTATTAAAAAAATAAATAGAAAAAAACTGCAGTAAAAATAGCAATGTTTTCTTTATTAATAAAATATTAATTTTATTAATAAAAATGTACTGAAAGAATGAATGAGGTGTTTAAACACCGCTTCCCCTTTAAAAAAGGGGAGGAGACTGATAGAAACTCTGGGTTTACCGAAGAAAACCTGCTCCCGACCAGGTTAGGTTCACAGAGTAAGTTACCATGGTAACTGACTCTGAGTATAAGTTACCTCTCTTTCAGAAACGGGCTTGACTTACTCTGCTTTCTCAGGTTTAACATACCTCCCATTCTGAAACAGAAAACTCAGAGTTTCCCTCATTTCAGGGTTAACATACTCAGAGTTTTCACTTAACCTCCTTTCTGAAACAGGCCCCCGAAGTGTCAGCTCATTGATTTCTATATTTCTTAAAGCGTGTCTTAACTGGGACCGCTCTCTTTCATAAGCTTCACACTCTATAAGCACATGTTCTACAGTTTCAGCTAACCCACATTTATCACAATTTCCATTCTCATGTTTACCAATTCTTTGTAAGCATTGATTTAATAATTTAATAATAAACAATGTTCAATACACATTCTCGTTATTAAAACGTCCTCTTTCCTGTTTCCGAATCTTCTTCTCTCTGAACCAACTTTTTCTTGAATGCAATAAAAATGTCTACCTTTTGTTCCTTCATTCCATTCCTTCTGCCAAATTTCCTGTATTTGTTTCGCTATTATCACTTTAATTTCTGTTTTACTTAATGCCACTTCAATGTCAGTTTGTGAATGATTTAATGTCTGTTTAGCCAGATTGTCAGCCTCCTCATTTCCTTTCACACCCATGTGCGATGGAACCCATACAAGATTTACCAGAAGTCCATACTGTCTTGTTCTGTAAAGACTCTGCATTACTTCGTTTATCATGTATTGCCTTGCTGATGATGTTCCACTTTCCTAGAGCTGATAGAGAATCAAATCACTGCCCTTGTTGGTTGTATTTCTTCTATCCACTGAAGTGCTAGACATATTGCTATTATTTCTGCAGTGAATACCGAAATATGATCTGATATTCTTTTTGACATTCTAATGTTAAAAAGTGGAATATATACCGCTACTGCTGTTTTCCCAAATTCTGGGTCTTTTGAACCATCAGTGTATATTTGCACTGCACTATAATAAGTTTGATCAATGTATTGCTGTATACCTAAATTTTCTAATCCATTTGAATCGTTGTGCTTTTCTTTAAGCAATTGGATACACTGTAAAAAAAATCCTAATTTTATAGAAAATAACTGTGATTTTTTGACGATCATTTTCTTTAATTTTAAATTGTAGTCAAAACACTGTAAAATTACACATAATATTCTGTAAAATAAAAATTCAGCTGTTATTTTAGGTATTAAATACCTTCATTGAAAAAAAAATCGTAAAAAAGGGTCAAATGACTGGCAGCTACGGCTGCCAAACAAAAACCATAAAATTAAAGTCAAATATTCTAATTTAAATAAACCGAAAAAACACTGTTATTTCACAGGTATTTCCTGCATCATTATGGTCAAATACCTTGATTGTAAAAAAAATCGTAAAAAAAGGCTGCCAAACAAAAACCCTAAAATTAAAGTAAAATATGCTAATTTAAATAAAGTGTAAAAAACTTTTAAAATAAATTTGATGTCACCATGATTGAGATCAGTGTCTGCTTTAATAATAATAATAATAATAATAATAATAATACATTTAATTTTAGGCGCCTTTCAAACCACCCAAGGTCACCTTACAAAAAAAATAAAATAAAAATAAAATAAGTAAAATAACATTAATGTCTAAAAAATAAACTGTTAACTGCTATTAAAAGAATTTAAAAACAACTAATTAGCTAATGCTAATGAGGTGGAGGGGTGCTTAAAGTTTATAAGCTGACTTGAAAAGATGGGTTTTGAGAGTGGTTTTGAACTGAGAAATAGAGTCTATAGCACGAATATGAGGGGGAAGAGAGTTCCAGAGTTTTGGTGCAGCATGGGAGAAAGCCCTTGCTCCCATTGTGGAGAGTCTGATGTCTGAATTAGTTGGGCTCATGACCCGTGAGTTTTTAACTTTAGGTTTCTCTGGTAGCTTTATCTGTGTATTTGATACACATTTGTTATAGCAAAAAATGCTGGAGAATATATCAGATGGTCTCGATCATTCTTTGATGATGTTATAGTCATTATATGATGATTAGATTCACTGATATCACAGTCAATTTTTTTAATGTATTAGCATAGAATACATAACAGATAGAATGTAGATTCATCCAAAAGTCTACAGTAATGTCATAATTTTTCATGTAACCTTGGAAATATTGTGGCATCCCTATTACAACGATCAAAAATTCAAAAAGATGTTTAGCATCACTAAAAAGTGACCAACATCATCTGATTGGAGTTTCTCTTGGATTCCTGCAGTAACAAATGTGCATCAGAGACACACAATTAATGCAGCCAGAGAAACATTAAAGTTAAATATTAAAAGGTCAAGAGCCCAACTAAAGCAAAATCTGATCTCCATCATGGTGACATCAAACTTTATTATTTTCAATAAGGCTTCAACTTCTAAACCTCTGTTAATTCTCAATAAGAATGTTAGTATGAAAGAAATAAAGTCTGGATTGTCATAAGTGAAGATGCTGAGATCCTGAGAGATCTGGTAGTGTTTAATGTTCTGTTGGGGTTTAAAGTGTTTCTGTATGGTGTGTTTCGTGTGTCACCATTGTGTTGAAGAGTAGAGCCTGAGAATCAGTCCAGGATGAGCAGAGAAACTCTGATGAAATGCTGCATGTTGCTTTATTTAACTGACAGTAACTGTGTAGTTGCTGATGCAGTGACGTATAGTCACAGTGAATCATGCATATAATTAACTGCATGTTTTTCAGTAAAAAAGTCAGAAAATAAATGTGAAATAACTGTGTTTTAACTGTGTGTTTCAGTTAAAAAAAGATTAATGAAGATTTCTATAAAAGTATTTTGCACTTATTTAAATTAGGATATTTTACATTAATTTTACAGTTTTTGTATGGCAGCCATTGCTGACAGTCATTTGACTGTTTTTTTATGGGATTTTTTTTACAATGAAGGTGTTTGATCGTAATAATTCAGGAAATAGCTGTAAAATAACAGTGTTTTTCTGTAAAACATTTAAGGAAAATTTCTGTAAAAGTTTTTTGCACTTCATTTAAATTAGGATATTTTATTTTATTTTTACGGTTTTTGTTTGGCAGCCGCAGCTGACAGTCAATGACTGTTTTTTTTTACGATTTTATTTTTTACAGTGTATCAATCAAAGGCATTGGGAAAATCCAAGGAGGAATTGCTGACCTAGCCACAGTAGGGGCAACAATGAAATCACTTTATCCCATTCTCCGGGCTTCCTCACTGGCCTTCCATCCAAAACTTGATAACTTTTTATGTCCATATTCCCAACAGTCCTCCAACACCATTTTGTGACTGTCCGAGTGTCCCTTAGCTAGATGCGATATAAGTCATGCCTTTTGTTTTCTCTGTTTGCTATTTCAAAGCCCTGTCAGGGAAGCGTTGTGGGCAACGACACAGAGGGTAAATGAGATGATGCAGTTTAACTTGATCCGATCATCGAGATCCAAACAATGGCTTGTGTAGATAATATAGTTATACAATGGACATGTCTCTGTTCAAATACAATACGAGTCCATAAGTGTCAGTTTTATTATATGTAGGATACTATATTAAAATAGAAAAATAATATAGTGTCTCTTCATCAATTTGACATTCATTCAGTCATGACAACTTGACAAATATGTTGTCAATATCATTCAAATTAAGATAAATTAATGGTCTACAAGTATTTTGGAGATCACAGTTTTTTGCAAACTTATTATATTGGGCTTTATCAAACTTTATGAAACGATAATGAACTTGTATGCAATTTTTTTACAAGAAGTCAATTTATTGAGCAATTTTCACAGTCTTTAAACTAAGATCTTAAAGGATTTGTTATCCTGTGTCTCCCTCTATTGGACAACATTAGTATTCATCTCTGAATCACATTGATTTAAATGGCTGATTTTTTTTTTTCTTTTTAAATGATTACACATTTTTTAATGATTATTTTATTACTGATAATATACCCACATAATACACCATAAATGCATCAATTACATTCTGTCCTGTTTGTGAACTGAGCAGTGTAAACAGTATTAGACAGAAGCCTGTATAGTTATACTTTATATCTGGTGTATTTTGAATGGTTACTTTTGTGGTACTTTTTAACATCCTTTTGTAAATAATGTAATCATGAATACTCATTTATCAGTAAGAAAACACTTGGATTTATCTGATCCCTGCAGAATTGATGTGAATGGCATTAGTTTCACATGTTTCCTCTTCTTTCATAATTTTCTATGGAGAGAATGACATATTTGCTCTAGGAATTACAGAAGAAGAATTGCACATGTGGAAAGATACAGACATAGTATATAGTACATAAGATATAGTTTTAAAGGCTTAAATATCTCACTGGCAGATTTCTGTCGGGAGCAAAAGGGTTTTCTGCATATTTTTCCCCCTCACATTATGTGAAATATTTACTAAATGAAATTGTTCCTATTTCTCATGCATGGAAATGTAAAATATGTACATATATTGCATGTGCGCACAGGTATATGAGGATGTTTCATCACTCAAGATCAGGTGTTGTGATCTCTGTCCATTTCTGCTCATAGTCCCTTCTGTGAGTTTCCTTTCTGCATCTGACTCTCCATTCACTTCAAGTTTAAAGTTGTATTAATTCCCTTGGGGCGACTAGTTTCGGCTACATTGGTGGTTCACATACATAGACAACACAATACATTTAAATACTAAAAGAAAAGAGGGTAAAAAACCCACTCATAACTTCAGGCTCAAAGGTAGCCTACATAGTGCAAAGGATGTGTGCTGCCCCCTATTATTAATTTTTAAACACATTTTTTAACTATACCTTGCAGACGATTTTGTCCTTCATGGAGAGTGAAAAATAAGAAAAGGACAAAATGATTACCAACATCACATAAACACCGTAATTAATGTTTCCTGCATTTGCCAGACATTGAAGGAATGTTTTTTTTTTATGCTATGTTGCTTCATTTTACCTTGTGTTTCTTTAAAGGTGCATTGCGCAAGTCTCTGAGTTTTTGCAGAACTATGCCCATATATTGGCGACAAGCGAAACTGCAACACTGTAACTGAACGCGCATGACATCACGCCCAGTCTCAAATTCCGTCCCGAATCCCTCTTATTTATTTTACTGTACAGGATTATAGAGGCAATCGCAGTGATCAGAGAAGGGCTCATTCAGCCCATCAGGCAATTGTTTAAGCATGTATGGGTTAGAAAAACGGGTATGTTTAACATGAAATGTTGCACCTTTAAGTCAGGAAAATATGGCAAAATATGCTCAGTGTGTCACAATTAAAGGGCTCACGACTTGGATTATGTTTATTTTGTATGTTTCTTGAGCTAGTGCTTTTGCGCCTGATACCGAGGCTTTGAAGCTTGTGTCGAGAACACCAGGATCTTCCAGTCGGATCTCCGTATCCAGGCTTGTGTTGTTTTAGTGAAGGGACATTCGAAGCCTTGTTTGATTGCAGTGCCTCGAGAAGGGTTTGGACTCGGCCTGAAGACAGTGGAAGAAATATTGTTTTTAAACTTCCTCTTCCACTTCTCTCTGTCCAGTCCATATTAATCACTTTCACCCTCTTTTATCCTGTCTAAAGAACTCCATCATTCCCTCTGTTCAACAAAAGCACTGCCCAGTTACACAATTATGAAACAACAAAACTCAAAGAACTCATTTGTTTATTTATTTATTTATTTATACATACATGTGTTTATGCGTGTATATGTTAATATATCATGAACCATGTAACACATTTTGGTGCTGTCAAGACTCCTGAGGATTTTTGTTCTGCAGAATATTTGCACTGACCAGCAGGTGTCGCTGTGTGCATTCAAAACCTTGAGAAATCAACCACTTTTACACACATCAGGCGGCCGAAGCTTCATCTCACCATCACTACCTTCAGGTTCACTTAGCTCAACAGTTAGGCTATATGGTATATATTCGCAAACATACATATATGTATTTACTGTAGTAAATCACTTGCAACATTTTTTGAATAATGTCCAAACATGAAAAAAATAAAACAAAGGATGAGTTTTGGTATCTTGCCACTGTCACATTTGGCTTGCTCAGTTAATTAATATTCTGAAAATACTATAATAACTGTACTTGACCCTTTTATATGAGAACACAATAATTGAATTGATTTGAGCTGGATAATGACACTATTGTCTTCAATAGAGGTGAAGTTTACAGAACATCTTCAGTTTGCTGTATACAGTGACACTTCACACGAGAGCATCCGCTAAAGAATGAGTTCCCTTTCAGACTGTAATGTTCGACGTCACATCAGAACGCACCGATGAATTGGGATCTGGCCTGAGAGATTCTGCTGTTTATTCAGCTTGAAAGAGTGAGTGCTGCTGCCATTTCCCCTGTGCGCTTCAGCACTATAAAGAGAGTTTCAGTTCCCTGAAAGAGCGTTATACACGTGTGACACTGCGTCTTTTGCTGTTGTTTCCTGGCGCCGGCTGATGGTCACGATCGTTGCCTGGCATGTTTGGGCATTAAGCACACTGAGGTAGAGTTCGTGGTTCAGTGATGTTCTCACTGCGGGAAGATGATCATCTCGGTGTTACGGTTGAGACTCCAATACCTCAGGAGTGTCTGAAGAGGAAATAATTGTTTAAGGTCCGGTGTTACCCGTGTGGCATGATTTCCAGAGTTAAATGATTGGGCCGGGCATTTTAATGTCATCAATTGTGTGGGCTATAAAAGCCATTGTCGCAGAGCGTCATTTCCCGGATGTGGTGTGGTGTGGTAGAGCAGAATATAGTAGGATAGAATAGTCTTTATTGTCATTATACACAGGTGCAATAAAACTCTACACAGCAAATTTACCTGTGTTAAATGAACACTGCTCAGTGTTTAAATGAGTCCAGAAATAAAGTAAATCTGGTTAGTAATAAGTGTGTCACGGAGTCACCAGATCAGCTCCGCCCACTCGTTCCCTCTCCCCGGAAGTCTGATTCACCGCTCCTGCACATCATCACCGACTCATACTATAAAGAGACACTTCCCTAGTGATGGCAAAATGAGGCTTCCTGAACCACTGAGACCTCGCAGCCCATTGCTTCACTCAAAGGGTCATTACTCGAAGCTTCATTCAGCATTGCTCATAGTGACACCTAGCGAGTGTGCAAAGAAATAGCAGACAAATAAATCAATACTGAACCAATGACCTGTGCAGACATTTGTCCATTGCCTGGGTATAAAATAAAATGTTTCTTTCTCTGTCTGAATTTACTTATGCAGAGACAACAGAAAAGTGTGGGGTGTGAAAGGTTAAGAATTGTTTCTGGGTTGTTTAGTGCATTGAACTGTTACTAGTTTTAGTGCAGTGTTGTGCTTATGGGACTGGGGATATATGAGCAAACTGCAACACTGCAGGTCGGGGTGGGTGAAGGAAGGATTACAAATTATTTTTATTGAGGAACAGAATTGTTTCAAGTGTGTTGGGGTTTAGACGATTCCTCTTATTCTTGGGGCTCTCTCCTTTTGCCTCCTCTCTCTCTCTCTCTCTCTCTCTCTCTCAGGTAACATTTTTTTTCATATATGCTGGGTACAATTAATAATATAAGTTATCATCATCTCATACGTCTATTTTGTAACTATTCTAAGTGTGACCATAAACATATTTTGTCATTAAACCTTTTCAATTACAACTAATGTGCTAACTACAGTAGTTTTGATTTGGTATTGACTTTGAAGTGCTACATATTGCAATGCAATATCGTAACTTTCTATAGCAACGCTCTCCCACAAATAGTAAGCTATTGTAACTGCACTTATTTCCATCGTTGGTATAAGTGGCAGTGGGTGGAATAGACAAGAAATGTGCAGTTTTCTACCATCTTGCCAATAACGTTTCTTTAGTCATTCGGCATTTCTTGCAGCTTGAACCACTGCAGGAATCCACCCTTACAGCGTGACAGAGTGAAGCTGGTAATGCTGTCTGTGATTTATGAGTTTTGGAGGGCTCTTATTTTGGAATACAACATCAGAATGTCCTGAAAAGGTGCAGTTGACTCAGTAGCTGTGTCCCAATGTGAAGGTTGCATTCTCCGAAGGCCGATTGCGTCACAGCAGCGCGATGAAGGACGTCCCAATTCAAAGGCTGCATCCTTGGAAGGTCGCATTTGAAGGCCGGTTGTGTCATCGCGATGCGACGAAGGCTACCCTGATTCAAAAGTGATGCCAAATGCACCCTTAGTTTCCCCATGAAAGGAAGGATACATAAAAGGATCCTAAGCGGCCTATCCTACCCTATTCTACCCCATAAGTCATTGTGCGCCGTTGACGACAGCATTTTTTATTTATTTTTAAAGGTGGCCGAGACTAGAGTTCGGTGGTGGACAGCAAATTCACATTTAAATGTAAGTATTATGTTTTCATTTACTCAAACAGCTAGCAAACCCAGAGTTAAAGTTTCTTATAAACTTCATCTTAACTCCTTCGTCACCATTGCGTGGCTTCATTTGTCAGGTGGTTTGAGGCAAAATCTGTGCTAATATTAGTTTAACAACCTATTTGTAATATTTGCACTAGTCTATCTCACTTGTGTATTATAAGAAATATCACTCACCCTATAAAGTAGTATTTTATAGGGTGAAGTATTTTGTATGCATGTCTTGATGTGTCATATTTTGCAGTGTTAACAATGCACTTAAGATTGCATGCCTGTGTTAAGTACCCTTTTCTGCTTTTTTAGAGCAATTCAGGAGAAAAAAAAAAAAGTAATAAAGTTAATACACACGTCTTTGCTGAAATGTATTGTGCTGTTGTTGTTACCAAGCCATGGTTCATTTGCTCTGCCTTAGGATTGCACGTGTCCTGGGACAGTTGAGGGTGTGAGTGGGAAACCCACTGCTGAAACTTGCCCGGCCCGGTTGTGTCCTCATGGATCAGGTGTTGGGACAGAGGCATTGCACCAACCCCCCTGTCCTCATTGCCTCAATCCCTGAGGACACACCAGGGCCGAGTTCAGCAGTGGGTGCCCACGGTGAGGAGGAGCCAGGTGCAACACCAGCACCACCAGTAGCACCAGCACCCGCACCAGCACCAGCAGCACCAGCACGAGACAGAGGGCAACTAGAGAGGGAGGCAGAGGCGAGGAGAGCACAGGAGAGGATGGACAGGCTGTATTCTCTTCTTGAGAGAATGATTGAAAATATATATATTTTTTCTACATATTCTTCTTTAACTTTTTTCACTTTTTTTTAAAAAAAGGAAAGAAAAAATCTGTACATTATTTTTATGCAACTTTAAATGTGTAAATGAAAGAGAATGAATTGTTCTGGACATTGTTTATTTTTGTAATGACAGTAATAATTTCTACATGAAACAAATTCTTCTATACCTTTTTTTTTTTAATAAAATTGGTAAATGAAAATCATTTGTTCCATGGGCTACATTAAAGTACTTTTTCCAACTATTAACAACATACGTTAAACATAACAAAATCAACAAAGACATTTACATTTACAGTACATAAAATAAGAAAAAACTGATTCAGCTGAGTGGGAGACCCTGGTGGAGCTGGTGGAGCTGGTGGACCGTAAGGCCTCCTGCTGGTGGAGTGTTTGAGTGCATATTTCCACTATCCACTAAGTTGTCCACCAACAGGTTTGCAGGGCTGACTCAGTCGACGGCTCCCATGTCACTGAGGTTTTTTTTTTTTTTAAAGAGTATATTTCTGAAAAAAGTACTTTTAATAACTACTAATACTGCATTGGGGAAAAACTACTAAAACCTTAGTTAAGCAAAAATATCTTGCATACTCTAATGTACTTAAAGTATCAAGAGTAAAACTAGAGATTCTGCAAAATACATGATCCGGCAGCGCCGGGGCTGAAACATCCTCACCATGTCCTCCAGTAAAATATAAAACATAAAAATGACAATAGCCAATTCTGGCTCCATAGCGCCTGGAGCGGTGATCAAAAACACCTGGTTGCGCAATTAGGAAATCCTACGAAAGCTACATGGAGGATGAAATGAAGGATGCAGCCTTCACATTTCACAGCTGTTTACTCAATTATATCAAATGAATTATCAGGATGGCAGCTGTCCTCTCGCACCGTTGCTTGTAGACACAACAGCATATTTATGAATTTTGGAGGGCTCTTATTTTGGAATAAACAGCTAAAAATTAAGATAGATAGATAGATAGATAGATAGATAGATAGATAGATAGATAGATAGATAGATAGATAGATAGATAGATAGAGTGTGTGTGAATAGTGGCGGATCTGATCTGTTTTCTCAGGGCTGGAGAGAGTAAAGCAGAACATTATAATCCATGTGTAGAAACTCTTCCTGAAGACATTTAATATCTGCTTTACAGACGCTCATGAAGTGTCTGCAAATACTTTCTGTTTCACCAAACTGGAGCTGATGTTAATCATTTCAAAATACTTTAAAACTGCTTTAGAATTAATTTTCTACAAGTTAGTCATGGACAGTGGAAACCTTTTCAGTAACAAAACAATTCTTTCACTAATAATGTAATAATCGTATTTCTAGATTTTAACGTCATGTGGGAAACTGCTAAAATAAAGAAGTGAGACTAATAGTAATTCTCTCGTGTGCAAAATTAGCCAATAAACTGTTCAGAGCAGATGTGTGTTGAGACAGTGTGATTCACAGTATATGCACTTCTCACACACTAAAGCAACACTTTAGTGTCACTATAGCAACTCTAGCAGGATTTAAACACTCAGTATGTCAGATGACAGGAAGTTAATAACCACAGAAGGAGATGATGATGTTTAAAGGAAGAGCTTTAACTATATATAATGAAGGGAAAGACTGACAGAAACACAAAATGGCTGATAAGTGTGATCTGTGTCTGCTGGGACTGATCATTCTCTCTTCACTTCTCACAGGTAAAGAAATCTGTATTTTCTCTAAACACATTGTAGGATTGAAAATAATCCAAGAGCTCTCTCTCTTTGCCTCCTCTTCTCTCTCTCTCTCTCGCTCTCTCTCTCTCTCTCTCTCTCTCTCTCTCTCTCTCTCTCTCTCTCTCTCTCTCTCTGGTAACATTTTACATATATGCTGGGAACAATTAATGGTATAAGTTATCATCTCAGACATTTATTTTGTAACTATTTTAAGTATAACTGTAACCATGTTGTCAATAAACCCTTTCAATTACAAATAATGTGCTAACTAGTTTTGATTTGGTAATGACTTGATATATAGTATAATAGTGCTTTCTATTGCAATACAATATTGTCACTCTCTACAGCAACGCTCTCCCACATATTAATCTATTGTAACTGCGCTTATTTACGTCGTTGGTGTAAGTGTCAGTGGGTGGAATAGACAAGAAATGTACAGTTTTCTACCATCTTGCTGACAATGTTTCTTTAGTCATTCGTCAGTCCTGCAGGAAATCCACCCTTACAACATTTAGTGGAATTAGTCTGGAAAGAGTTCATTTGAACATGCTCAGTTTATTCTTGCACACATTCACGTTGTGATCTCAGAGTTGTGTATTGATACACACAGATCATACTGTATTATTCCTGATACTGGACATAGTGTCACTCAAACATCTGATGATGAAGAATTATCTTCATATTAAGAGTGTGTCAGTGATTTGAACAGCTCTCTGATAAAGACTAATAGTTTATTCTGGAGAGTGTGTTGTTTGCTTTAAGTGAGGGTAAAGCTGTGTGTGGAGTTGTTTAATCCTCCTCTGCTGAGATCTTCAGAGATCTAATGTCTTTCATCTTCAGTTGATTTCATCTAATGCTGAGTTCACACGGCACGATTTTAGCCCCGATTTTGTTACTGTCAAAATTTGGCAGTTTTTTTTACAGCAAATTTTTACAATGTGCACAGTAACAAATGGCCACATTTTGACAGTAACATGCTGTTTTCCATTAACCCCTTAAACCCTAACCGTCCCGCCGGCGGGACGCCACCCCATGAAAAAAATTTATAATCAAATTACTAAGCAACCACTGAATGATATGATACAATAGGTATCATTTTAAAGCTTAGAATCTCAGCTTTTCAATGCACCTATACATTTTATTCAACTCCTAAAAGGTGCTGAGTTATTCCTTTAGAACGGATTATACCGCCGGAGGGCGCCACCTAGCTATGGAAAAAATTAATTGTCATATTTTTCAAAACTACTGCATTGATCAACACAAAATTAAGTTTTATGTAACAAAGTTCGGGAGGAGCATGTTCAGGTAATCATCCAATCAGCACAAGAAGAAGCCAGTATAAATAAAGCCTTCCCTTACCTCCTGTCTCATGACAAATTTCTCAGCATCCCGCCACCACCCCATCACCTCACATTCAGATGGGCCTGCTCATAGATACCTATGATCTATACATTCATAGGGGGGAGTACTCTGGGGTCGGGCCGAATTCCGAGCTCGGAGCCCTCCCCCCGGACAGCAAGCCAAATACGCATTATAATATTACATCAGATTTCATTAACATGTGAACTCGTGAAATAGGCATCATTTGAAAGCTTAGAGTCTAAACTTTACAATGAATGTAGCCATTATGATTATCTCCAAAGTAGTGCTGAGTTATTTGCTGATAAAATGATTTTTTTTTAATACATACACTCACAAAAAAAATTGTGTCTAAAAATAAGATGTATGTATTTAAATTGCATAACAAATTCCCATGCATTTGGATTACATAGTTTTAACATAAACCAATCAATAATCTGAATGTGATTCATATTTTTAAGTCATATCTAAATGAAACAGATAAGATTTATGTAATTGTATTAATAAACTGAATGTGATTTATATTTGTCAGTCGTATGTAAATGAAACAGGTAAGATTTATGCAATAGTACACAGAAAAACGCCCATGTTAAATTAACACTGCTCAGTGTTCATATGTGTGCACACTACAGAGGTAAAGGGTGTTGAAGTTAATGAGATAATTAAGTGATGATTTAGCATTAATTATGAACACCTGTTGTTAACAAGCAGAATCACTGAAGGAAAGAGAAACACAAGAACTACAACTGACTTCAGCCACAGCCTCAGATGAAATCAACTGAAGAGAAAAGAAGACATTAAATCTGTGAAGATCTCAGCAGAGGAGGATTAAACAACTCCACAAACAGCATTACCAGCTTCACTTATTACTAACCAGACTGACTTTATTTCATTTCCGTTTGAATGAAATCAATAGTTGTATATTAAAGTCACCATGATGGTGGTTAGCGTTTGCTTTAGTTGGGCTCTTGACCATTGACTCTTTAATATAACATTTTCTCTGGCTGCTATAATAAGTGTTTATAAGACGCATTTGTTGCAGCGAAAAAGCCAAGAGATCAAGTGATATTGGCTGTTTATTGATGAAGGTGTAATCATCATATTGTGGCCTGAATTACTTATCTTTTTCAGTGTCTAATGCTTTGATTATTGGGCTTATGTGATTTTGTTTTATTTGTTATAGTAGCTGTGTGACCTGACAGCATTAAATCCAACAGTTAATCAAATAATATAAAGAATTTTAAAAACATTTAGTGCATTAAACTTTCTCTTCTACATTATTACTTAGACATCAAGAATCAGTGTATGACTCTCAACAATGGTGACAATCAATGAAATGCTTCATGCTGCAGTGCATGCTGGGTACCACCAATCAAAACTCACCCATATCTCCCAGCATGCATTGCGGCATTAATAAATTATGCATCAGGATTTTTTGTATCTTTTGTCACCATTGTTGAGATTCATATGCTGTTTCTTGATGTCTGTGTGAGTCGAAGTAATGCCATAGATGAAAGGTTTTTGTGCACTAACTATTAAAAAAATATATATATTGTTTGATAAACAACACTGTTAGATTTCATGCTGTAAAATTAAATGGCTTCTGTTATGAATAAAACAATATTAAAATGCATTAGACACTGAACAAGATCAGTGAATCAGGCAATTACATGATGATGACTTTGTCGTCATCATCATCAATAAACAGCCAACATCACCTGATCTCTTTTTCTCTTGGCTTTTTCACTGCAACAAATGTGTTTTATAAACACATAATTATAGCAGCCAGAGAAAATGTTATATTAAAGAGTCAATGGTCAAGAGCCCAACTAAAGCAAACGCTAACCACCATCATGGTGACTTTAAAATACAACTATTGATTTCATTCAAACGGAAATGAAATAAAGTCAGTCTGGTTAGTAATAAGTGAAGCTGGTAATGCTGTCTGTGGAGTTGTTTAATCCTCCTCTGCTGAGATCTTAACAGATTTAATGTCTTCTTTTCTCTTCAGTTGATTTCATCTAAGGCTGTGTCTGAAGTCAGTTGTAGTTCTTGGGTGCTTCTCAATTCTTATTTGTGCATCCTCGTTTCCTCTCCTCGCTTCCTTTCCTCGCGTCTCAGCTCCGCCCCCTGTAGGATGCGAGGGAAGGCTGCAAGGAAAAGACGCGAGGACGGAGGGATCGAATGAAAGCTTTTTTTATACATTGGAATACTTGATCACTCGAGCGTCACTTCATCGCGTCATCAGCAGCGCTCAGAGGATCTGCCCTCATGTTGTTGAAATTTGTTTATTTAAGAAATTCATAATAAATAATAATAAAGAAAGATACCCTGTTGAAATATGTGAGGTGTGTGGTTTATATAAACTGCAAAAGTAAAGTATAAATCAAAATTATTGTGACCGATGTGAAGGGGGAGGAGAATTTATACGTGCGTCACGTTTTAGTCGATAAAACTCTTCCGCATAGGATGCACCTGTGTATCCTCGCTCATGACTCCTCTGGAAACCTCCTCACTCCTCGATCCTCAACTCCTCGCGGTGCAATTAGAGAACTGAGATGTCCTTCAAGATGGCTGTGCTCGATCGGTTTCCGGGTCATAGGATGGAGGACGGAGGAGAGAGGAGACGAGGAGGGATATTGAGAAGCACCCCTTGTGTTTCTCTTTCCTTCAGTGATTCTGCTTGTTAACAGCAGGTGTTCATCATTAATGCTCAATCATCACTTAATTATCTCATTAACTTCAACACCGCTTTAACTCTGTAGTGTGCACACATATGAACACTGAGCAGTGTTAATTTAACATGGGCGTTTTTCTGTGTACTATTACATAAATCTTACCTGTTTCATTTACATACAACTGACAAATATAAATCACATTCAGTTTATTAATACAATTACATAAATCTTATCTGTTTCATTTATGTATGACTTAAACATATGAATCACATTCAGGAGTATTGATTGGTTTATGTTAAAACTATGTAATCCAAATGCATGGGAATTTGTTATGCAATTTAAATACATAAATCTTATTTTTAGACACAATTTTTTTTTTGAGTGTAATTTATGAGGAAGAGGAAATTATTATGTACTGCAATGTGTCAAAAACATCATACTGCTCAGATAGTCATGTGGCATATGTCATTTGAAAGGTCTCAATGAGTATAATACAACAAGCATAATTGTTTCAGGCTTTTACTAAACTTGAGCAAGGTTTTTGTAAAATAAGCCCCTCAAGAGACCCATGGGTAAACCATATATGGATGCTGAATTTTAGACACATTTCCGCTTGTAACTTCATGAAACATGCTCCGATTGTGGAAAATGACACACCATTATTTACAGCAGATGTTTACAATTAAAATGAGTCCAAACTCAACGTAATCCATCACTCAGAACTAAAGATACTCCTCATGGAGTTCTAATACACAAAAAATACACAAACGCACGTAGCCAAGCGAGGTAGCTTAGACTTGGCCTTTTTACTCGTATCTTCATGAAACATACATCGATCATGAAAAATGACACATCGTTATTTACAGCAGGAGCTCACGATTAAGAAGAGCCCAAACTCATCAATCACATCTAAAGATATTCTTCATGGCGTTCTAACACAGAAAATACCAAAGACGCACCTAGCCAAATATATACTCATGAAGCGTTTGGTTTTCACTTATAACTTCATGAAGCATGCACATATCGTAGAAAAATGCACATCATTATTTTCAGCAGACTCTCACGATTAAAAAGAGGATGGATTCAGCATAATCCATCACTCATATCTAAAGTTATTCCTTGTGGAGTTGTAACACATGAAGCCACAAATGCGCACATAGATCTTTATTATAGATGTAGCACTTATGTCACGTTCTAACTCATAACTCAATGAAGCATGCATCAATTGTGGAAAATGGCACATCATTATTTACAGCAGATTGTTAAGATTAAAAAGAGCCCAAACACACCATAATCCATCACTCAGATCTAAAGATATTCCTTATGGCGTTCTGACACAAAAAAATACCAGAGGCGCACCTACACTCTCAGAAATAGGGGTACAGCAGGAGTCCATTTCTGTCCCCCAAGGTACATATATGTACCTTTTTGAGGTACATATATGTCCCCAAGCATTAAAAGGTACAAATATATACCGTTTCTTTTAAAGGTTAAGGTAGGGCTGGGCGATATATCGCATCACATTGTCATGCGCATCTCGTCAGTAAAGCCGGTTCCTTGATTAGTAGTAAATCGCCATCACCTGCTTTCAGATGGAGCGGCATTTACTATGTGTAGTAAAGTGTTAAAATATGAGTGTTAAATTAACACTCAAGAGTGTTAAAGTTAATGAGATAATTAAGTGATTAATTAAGTGAATATTGAGCATTATTGAAGACACCTGATGTTAACAAGCAGAATCACTGAAGGAGAAAATCACAAATTGTAAGTTACCATTAAGGTGATGGGTGTTTGCTTTAGTTGGGCTCTAGACCATTATATCTTTACTTTAATATTTACTGTTGTTTGTCCGCTGTTATTGATTTATAACAGTTAAATGAACAAAGTAAAATGTGATCTGATAGTGTTGGTTATGCTTTGACATAATCATGCTGTGATCTGAAAAATGAAACTTATTGAGATAGTTTGGTTTAACTTGTTAGCAGCAGTTTAGTGATTCTTCAGCCTATGATTATCAGTACTTTACTTATAATTCAAAATATTTAATAAACATTGTTCTGATCAAAAGACATTCAGATAAATTCATTTAAAACACAGACATCAATAATCAGCCTGTGAATCTCAACAATGGTGACAAAAATAAAGCATGTTGCAGTGGCTGCCACCAATCACAACTCATTAATGGCTCCCATCATGCATTGCGGTATGAATAAATTATGATCTGAATTGTCGATGTAATTTACTTTTCCTAATTGAATATTCTGCTCCTCACCATTGTTGAGATGCATAGACTGAATCTTGACGTCTGTGTGTGCCTAAAATAATGATTTTTTTTGTTAAACAACTTTTAAGAAATCCTTTATATTATATCAAAAATTCTGGGCATTTATGCAGATTCACAGTTATGCTGTAAACAACAACATAAATGGAAGTCAGAAAGAAGGATCTTAATGAGTTCAGTGATCAAGTTCAAATGATGAATGTCATAATATAACCGACACCATCAGATAACTTTTTTCTTTGTTCAACTGGCAGTTATAAGATACAACAGCCAAACAAAATCGAAAGTAAAAATATAATGGTCAAGTGCCCAACTAAAGCAAACAATCATCGCCATAACGGTGGCTTACAATTTGAGATTTTCTCCTTCAGTGATTCTGCTTGTTAACATCAGGTGTCTTCAATAATGGTCAATCATCACTCAATTAATCACTTAATTGTCTCATTAACTTTAACACTCATATTTTAACACTTTAACACTCTTGAGTCTGGAGTCATATAAACTCCCAGGAGAGTTCAATTAACACATCAGTGTTGGACCTCAAGGTACATATATGTAACTTTTTGAGGATCAAAAAGCATTAAAAGTTACATATATGTACCGTTTCTTTTAAAGGTTAAGGTACAATATTGTACCCTTGAGGGTACAGCCCCAGTGACAAGCCATTGTACCCCTAAAGGTACAATTATGTACTTTATTTTCTGAGAGTGTAT
Source organism: Abramis brama (assembly GCF_963993115.1). Taxonomy (NCBI): domain Eukaryota; kingdom Metazoa; phylum Chordata; class Actinopteri; order Cypriniformes; family Leuciscidae; genus Abramis; species Abramis brama. The sequence continues at coordinate 52,447,525 of NC_139963.1, read as the reverse complement.
GTAGAGCCAGCCCTGATTGGCTGCTTGAATCTCCATTTAAAAGAACGTCCAGTTCACGGTCTTTTTTTTTTTTTTGGCCATCGGTGGAGAAGAAGTCATAGCACGGTTACTCATGGTTCTCACAGGGCTTTCAACCGAGGAGGTCCTTCAGAAAATATCAGAAGCAGGCATAGAAGTTACCGACGTCGAGATGAAAGGACATGAAATGGACTTTCAGGCAAATGACATTTACTCAGATGAGAATAATTTATATGTCACAGCTAGACATTGAGTTTAAAATGAAATGTTGGAAAATGTGAAAATAAAAAGGATTTAATACATTTTTATTTTAAATTTGTGTGTGTGTAATATATATATATATATATATATATATATATATATATATATTGGCACACAACAGAAAATGTAGTTATTTGTATTAGATCTGATCGAGAGCACAATCATTTGATTAGACAAGCAGCTAATTCTAAGAACGTGATATGTTGTACACAGGGCTGGACTGAAAAAAAAAAAAAAAATCGGCCCTGGCATTTTGGCCCAGACTGGCCCACTATATGAACATAAACACCACCCATCTTTGCACGCCCTTAAATATATGCATACCAACTCCAATTCCTTAAAACCACTAATTCCATGCAATGAATGAGTATATGAACGAGTGAGAGTTAACAGATGAAATAAGTAAAAATTTGACATTTATTAATACAGTGATGAAGCCTAAAACAAGCTATAATCTGCATTGGCATAGCAACACCAGTGTTTCTCACAGGATTTTTGGTAAAACTGTGGTGGGTGGACCTCGGTCCTTAGGGGGGTTTGGGGGCATGCTCCCCCGTAAGAAAATTTTGTGCATTTTAATGTTAAATTCATCAATCTGGTGCACTTTGAGAGTTCAAAGTTAAAAGCTCAAACCCATATTCAGTGTGCAAATTAAACAAAGAAATATTCAAACCTCTTTTAGTTACAGTGTCTATTTACATTACAATACATACTACATAATAATATTAATCCTATGACAGTAATAGCCATATTTTGTAAAACAAATGCACTAAAACAATAAAGGAAAATTTTGGCGGAAAACATGGTTTACAAACGCCTCTCATTAAATTTCTAGTGAATTGCGGTAATCGTCAACTATGCAGATGTGGAAAAGACCTGTAACTGGGTTATGGGTTCCTACACTCATGACATAGCCTAAGTGTTTTGAAAGTAGTTCTGCTTACCGCAGGCTCTACACTTTCTCATCTCTCTCCTGATCCTCCTCACTATCATCATCTGCCACAGGAGCTGATGAAGGGCAGAAAACATACACTACCGTTTAAAAGTTTGGGGTCAGTAAGATTTTTAATGTTTTTAAAAGAAGTATCTTCTGCTCACCAAAGGCTGCATTTATTTGATTAAAAATGCAAACAAAACAGTAATATTCTGAAATATTATTCCAATTTAAAACAGCTGTTTTCTATGTGAATATATAGTTAAGTGTAATGTAATCCTGTGATCAAAGCTGAATGTTCAGCATCATTACTCCAGTCTTCAGTGTCACATGATCCTTCAGAAATCATTCTAATATGATGATTTGATGCTCAAGAAACATTTATGATTATAATCAATGTTAAAAAAAAAATTATTTCAGGATTCTTTGATGAATAGAAAGTTCAAAAGAACAGCATTTATCTGAAATCTAAAGCTTTCGTAACATTAAACACTACCCTTCAAAAGTTTGGGGTCAGTAAGAATTTTAATTTTATTTTTGGGGGAAAGACATAAAATAAATCAATACTTTTATTCATCAAGGATGAGTTAAACTGATCAAAAGTTACAGTAAAGACATTTATAATGTTAGAAAATATTCTATTTTAAATAAATGCTGTTCTTTTGAACTTTCTATTCATCAAAGAATTTTGAAAAAAAAAAATGTAAATAACTGTTTTCAACATTGATAATAATAATGAATGTTTCTTGAGCATCAAATCATCATATTAGAATGATTTCTGAAGCATCATGTGACACTAAAGACTGGAGTAATGATGCTGAACATTCAGCTTTGATCACAGGAATAAATTACAATTTAAAATATATTAAAATAGAAAACAGTCATTTTAAATTGTCATAATATTTCACAATATTACTGTTTGTTTTTTTATCAAATAAATGCAGCCTTGGTGAGCAGAAGATACTTCTTTTAAAAACATTAAAAAATCTTACTGACCCCAAACTTTTGAACGGTAGCCTAGTGTATATTTTGACACATTTTACAGTGTCTGCTTTAAGGGCCTGTTTCTATTTTTTCATACTTTTTTTCTGCACATTCCTTGCGTTTCTTGCGCTTGCTTCTCCATCTTGCTGACTATTTTGACACACTGACACTGCTGCACGCTCGCTCACTCGTTTAAAGTTGTGATTGGCCCAGCCCAGTGTCAATCAAGAAAAGAACCAATGGGCCGCTGATATACGTGTTTCATGGACTGGTCTGTCAGAAGAAAAAAAAAAACAACCTAATGCTGACTTTTTCTGACCAATGCATTACACCGGCACAAACCCAGCACCGCCAATTAAGCAAAACAAAACAAAACGAATGGGCCGCCGATGTACACATTTTATGGGCCGTTAAAAAGAAAAAGAAAAAATAATATTAATAAAAATAATGTACGACTATGAGATGTATCGGCTTAAAAAGCATGTCGGCCCACCGGGAAAGTGCGCGGTATCCCCGATAGCCAGTCCAGCCCTGGTTGTAGCCTACAAGTTGTTAGCACTAGTAGAAAGAGCCAGAAGCCAGAAGACCAAGAGCAAAACATTACTGACATACATACAAAAAACAACAAAAACAAATGACTAATTTCGCAGATTCAACCACTGTCTTGCATAGCCTACCTGTTAATGCGACAGCTTTCGTGAACTGTCAGTGTGAGTGAGTGATGCTGCGGAGCGAGCGGGAAAACCTGGAGCGGATTAGCGGAATCAGCGGAATGCTTTGAGCGGAGCGGTGGGGGTGGGGAAGAGGGGCACCTCAGTCGATGAGGGCAGAGGGGCAGTGGCTCTAGCCACCGGGCCACCCCCCTGTGCACGGCCCTGCAATATTGTACCCTTGAGGGTACAGCCCCAGTGACAAGCCATTGTACCCCTAAAGGTACAATTATGTACTTTATTTTCTGAGAGTGTATGAAGTAGCAATAGCAGTGATGCTATGTTGTTTTGATGTGACGTTTCAGCTCATAACTCAATAAAACATGCATGGATTGTGAAAAATCGAACATCTTTATTGACAGTAGATTCTCACGATTACAAAGAGCCCAAACACAACATAATCCATTGCTTTGATCACGAGATATTCCTCACGAAGTGATGCATACTTGGCTAAAAAACAAGTCTCTCATCCTTCTGGGGAGCAAAGTGTTTTCCAATTTTCCCGGAACCGTCCGCGCTCGTTTTCAAACGTGGAATAACACAAAATACGTATCATCTTAAAGTTTAGAATCTCAGCTTTTTAAAGAATCCAACCACTTCAATCAACTCTGAACGAGTGCTGACTAGTCTCTCTAAACCGGAGTGTACCGCCCGCGTGCGCCACCCATAGCGCCACCTAGCTGCGAAAATATTCATTGTCATATTTTTCAAAAATATTGCCTTGATTCAAACACAATTGGTGTCATTTGTCTATTGCTATAACTTTATCTATTGCTTTTATGATAAGATATTCTTCATGGTGAAACACTATCAAAAATGCCCATGAGGGGGCGTCAAGGTCTCAACAAAAAGGCTATCTTTTTTTTTCTTGCTGTAACTTTTGATTACTTTATCCAATCACCACAAAATTTTATCCAGATGCAGCTCATATGTAGAGGGACTTCCCCAAAAAAGAATTTTCCTCCTACCTTATTTCCTTCCTGAGTTATACCATGTCAAATAAGAAAGATATGCATTATCATTATAAAAAATATTTTTTTTTGTCTTTTATCAGCAGTTTCTCGGCAGCAGAATGGCCAAATGTAATGTAATTTATATTTTCAAAAAATTTGAAAAGGGTTCTTTCAAACGATACCTACCTTTTGACTCTCCTTGCTATAGTTTTGAAGTTATGAGTCTGTAGTTTTGTGTATGTCACTCAGAAAACTCATTTTTTTTATTGCTTTCCAAATGTGCGAGGACTAAACAAAAAGGCTACCTTTGTTCCAAATGCTGTAACGTTTGAGTACTTTATGCGATCACCACAAAATTTGATTCAGATGCAGCTCACATTTAGGGGTACTTCCCCAAAAAAGAATTTTTCTGATACCATATTTCCTTCCCAAGTTATTGCATGTCAAACAAGAGAGATATGCAAAATCATAATAAAAAATGTTTTTTTTTTTTGTATTTATCAGCAGTTTCTCGGCAGGAGAATATCCAAATGTAATGTAATTTATATTTTCAAAAAATTTGAAAAGAGTTCTATCAAACGATACCTACCTTTTGACTCTCCTTGTTATAGTTTTGAAGTTATGAGTCTTTACTTTTTTGTGTGTCACTCAGACAAAACAACTCCAAAAATGGCCTCAGGGTTTAAGGGGTTAAAACAGCAATATAACGTAAAACCAATGGATTCTGGGAGATATTTGTTTTTTTCAAGAAAGTAGCCTACAGGAATATACTGAGAATTAACAGCTCAAAGTCGACACTCAGAGACTGTTCAAACACACACCATACTCCCTCATTCACTATTCCCTACATTAGTTCACTAATATAGTCCACTTGACTGAGTGAATAAAAACAAGTGAGTTAATTCAGACACTGATAAACACCTGCTGTTAACAAGCAGAATCACTGAAGGAAAGAGGAACAAGAAGAACAGAAAAAATATGAAATCAACTGAAGATAAAGACATTAAATCTGTGAAGATCTCAGCAGAGGAGGATTAAACAACTCCACAAACAGCATTACCAGCTTCACTTATTACTAACCAGACTGACTTTATTTCTGTCAAACGTCTACAGAAGCTCTTATTAAAAGGTGACAGAGGTTTAGATGTTATTGTATTTTCATGTGATGTTACCATGATGGTGATCAGTGTTTGGTTTATTTGGGCTCTGGACCCTTGACTTTTGAACATTAGTTTTTCTTTGGCTACGATAGCTTTGTCTTTAAACACATTTGCTATTGCAAAAAAGCTGAAAGAAAACAGGATCAGATGACAATGGCTGTTTGTTAATGGTCACATTCATCATCTAGTGCCACAGATCTCATTTATTGTCTAATGTATTTTATCAGCGCAGTTTTTTTTACAGTGTGTATTTTAGTTTTATGCTGGTATGTTTTATGTTTTCATTTATTAACATAATGATCACTGATACTGTGTGTCAGGTACCAGTGGAGTGGATGTGTTCATCAGTTCTGGTGAAAATGTCTCTCTGTCCTGTAATAAAACTCTTTCTGACTGCAAATCAACTACATGGATCTACTATAACAGCTTCAGACATTCAGCATCAGTTGTACTGATTGATTTAGGGATAAAGAAGAACGACACACAGAGACATGACAGATTGAGTCTGGAGTCTGACTGCTCTCTGAACATCAAGAACGTCACAGAAGAAGATTATGGAAGATACAGCTGCCAACAATATGTGAATAACGGACAAGGAACTGATGCTTATGTTTATCTGCATGTTCTTCATGGTAAGTTTATGATTATGTGGTCAATTTAAAAGTCTCCCTTTAAACTCAGATGATGATTGAAGAGTCTGTGATTTGTGTCTTGTGTTCAGTTTCAGTGTCTCCATCTTCATCATCATCATCATCATCCTCACAGACTGAGATCAGTCCAGGCCGCTCTGTGACTCTCTCCTGTCAGTTGTATTCATATACAGATGCTGGATACTCCTGTGATTATTGGGTCAGTTCTGGGGGATTTGAGCTGTTGTGGGTGAATCAGGCTGGTGTTGATCTGAAGACAGACTCCAGATATCAGATATCATCATCATCATCATCAGATCAATATCACTGTATCATCATCACTCTGACTACAACACTCCTGAATGAAGATGACAACAGAGAGTGGAGATGTCAGCTTACTCACAGAAATCAACTCCAGACCTCAGTCAGATACACTGTCAAGTATTCAGGTGAGAAAACAGTGTTAGAAGAGCCTCATAATGTCAGTAACACTAAGGTCTATCAGTATCACTGAACCAGAACAAACTGAGGGAACAAAAGCTTCTTTGACTCTCACAGAAGAGTAACTCAAAGCATCACTGTCTTTCTCACATCAGTGCTTTTCATAGCATAATTCTAGAGTTATCTTCAGTGTTCACTCATCAAAATATGACTGTCATTTTCTACAGTATGATTGAGTTGTTGTTTTAGTTTCATTTCATGGACTTTTATGTGTGTCCCAATTAGCGTACTTATGCATATTCTATGACATGTTTAGTATAAACAGTGAGAGTAGTGTGTTCATATAACACTCCGGTTCTTTCACTCGATTCTCCCAGAAAGCGTCACATGAAGACGATATGTTGAGCTCATCCATGCAGCACATTCACTGTAGATCCATGAAAAACACCAAACAGACATAAAATACTGCTCATCCACTCACACAATTATCAAAAAACATACATGTAAAAGTAAACAAAACAAATATACAAAAAAAGAGAGAAACACAAAATAGGCCGTACACTAGTAATGCTCGGCAACAAGTTTAACATATAAAACTTCAGTTATTAATCAAGTCTGGGTGTCTTATGACCCCAATATGAAATAAACTGATTTAAATACCTTTTTAGAAATATATCTTTTTGACCTTAAAGAAAAATAGTTATCTCTTGCCTACATTTTGTTTCGTCTGACCGGAGAAAGATTGACCAGCCATTCACCTCAACAGCTCAGATGAAACTGAAGAGAAAATGGCCGACTTCACTTATTTTTTACTCTTATGCTCAATTCTCTTATACTACGCCCTAAAAGTATGTACTCTTTTTGTGAAGAAAAAGTAGATATTTTTGAGTGTGTACCAGAAGAGTACACTGTAAACCCTAACATTCAAAAATAATTAATTGGTTTGAGTAGGACAAACTTAAATTTAACTAATTAGTTCAGTCAAATTAACTTATATGAGTATTTAGCACTTTCTTTTTCTTTCAAGTTCACAGAACTGATTTATTTTAAGTAAACTGAACTGTTTCATTGTTTTGAGTTTTATGAAATTATTTATTTTAATTTAGACAAACTTAAGTTTTACTGAAATGGCTGGGATGTCTATTTCCCAGCATGCTTTGCCCATGGCACTCGAAAGGGAGAGTAAATGCTAAAATTAAGTGTAATATGTTTTTTTGTGTGTGTGTGTGTAAGGTTAATGTTAAGTGTGAGATTTAGTAGTAATTAATGTTTTGTCATGCTAATTTAGAAGAATTTCTGTTGTTTCTGTCTCTTGTTGGCTTTACACTGTAAAAAAAATCCCATAAAAAAACAGTCAATGACTGTCAGCTAAGGCTGCCAAACAAAAACCGTAAAATTAACGTAAAATATCCTAAAGTGCAAAATACTTTTACAGAAATCTTCATTAATCTTTTTTAACAGAAACAGTTATTTCACATTTATTTTCTGAATTATTTTACTGAAAAACATGCAGTTAACTACACGCATGATTTGCTGTGACTATACGTCACTATATTAAATAAAACAACACACATCATTTCATCAGCAATTCTCTGCTCATCCTGGACTGAAGCTCAGGCTCTACTCTTCAACACAATGGTGACACACGGAAACACACCACACAGAAACACTTTAAACCCCATCAGAACATTAAACACTAACAGATCTCTCAGGATCTCAGCATCTTCACTTATGACAATCCAGACTTTATTTCTTTCATACTAACATTCTTATTGAGAATTAACAGAGGTTTAGAAGTTGAAGCTTTATTGAAAATAATAAAGTTTGATGTCACCATGATGGAGATCAGTGTTTGCTTTAGTTGGGCTCTTGACATTTTAGTGTTTAACTTAAGTTTTTCTCTGGTTGTTTTAACTGTGTGTCTTTGATGCTTATTAGTTATGGTAGGAATCCAAGAGAAACTCAGATCAGATGATGTTGGTCACTTTTTAGTGATAATAGTCACCATGTAGTGTCCAGCTTCAGTGATACCATCTAAAGTGTAATACCAGTCAATACATATTAGTTGTTAATTTTGCATAATAAAACTGCTATAGAAGATTCTGCAGTGCTTTGGTACACAGATTTATGAAGTCAATTATACAGAAAATGTTTTGACAGGATCATATAGACTCACTCAGACATCAAGAATCAGCGTATGAATCGCAACAATGGTGACGATGAAAAAAAAAATCTGATCAACTCTGAACTACTATAAAGTCACAAAAAGGCTTTGTTGGATGTCACCATTGTTGAGATTCATATGTTGATTCTTGATGTCTCTATATTACAATAAAAATGAACCAGCTCAAAACTTATTTTTAAAAAATATATATATATTTTTTTATTTCAGATTGTTGTAATACTGATGCCACAATATTTCAAGGGTCATGTGAAAAACTATGGCATGAATTATAGATTATGTATAAAGCTAAAATCCATCTGCATACTTTGTAATCTAAGATAATATATACTCAGAGATTTGACTGCCATATCAGTGAATCAGATCATCACATGATGACTTTAATATCATTATTAAATGACCAAGATCATCTGATATTTTCTCCTGCTTGTATTGCTATAACAAATGTGCATCAAATTCACAGTTAAAGCAGCCAGAGAAAGCTAAAGTTATATCTCACGGGTCATGTGCCCAACTAAAGCAGACACTGATCTCAATCATGGTGACATCAAATTTATTTTAAAAGTTTTTACACTTTATTTAAATTAGCATATTTTACTTTAATTTTATGTTTTTTGTTTGGCAGCCACAGCTGCCAATCATTTGACCCTTTTTTTAACGATTTTTTGCAATGAAGTATGATCGTGATTATTCAGGAAATACCTGTAAAATAACAGTGTTTTTCAGTTTATTTAATTTAGGATGTTTTACAGTTTTTTTGGGGAGCTGACAGTCATTTGACCATTGTATCATTTAACTGTTCTGTTACTGTTTAATTACAGATTATATTTGTAATTTTACATACATTTTTATGTAATTTAAGAAAACAGAAAAAATACTATATGAAAAATACAGTCAATTTTCTGTATAAAAAATGTGAATTACTTGAATTTGTTATTAATGTCACAATACCTAAAATAACAGCTGAATTTTTATTCTACAGATATTATTTGTAATTTTACAGTGTTTTGAGTACAATTTAAAATGAAAGAAAATGATCGTCAAAAAAATCTGTTATTTTCTGTAAAATTAGGATTTTTTTTACAGTTTTTACGTAGGATAGTTACCATCATGGTGACAAGTGGTGCATGCAGCTTGATTTGAGAGCAAATAAACTTTTTATATTGTTGCTCTCATACAGCAAGTGCTTTTGTATATCATACTATTGTTAATATGTTAGCAAGTTAGTATGTTAACATATTAGCTTTTAAAAGCTAAGCTTGTACTAATAAAAGTGATCCCATTAAGATTACATGAAAGTTTTAAGTTAATTGTATGAATTAATGTAGGCAATTGATTGCCTTAAATGTTTTGAGTTCTGTCAGCTTATTCGGGTTTACAGTGTACTTCATAGATTTGAGTTATATTAATTGAATGGACTTAGTACTATTAACTTTATTTACCCAAGTTATCTTAACAATAAGTTATTGAGTTACTTGGACACAAATCAAATATCTTTGATGAATTAAGGCAATCGGTTTCCTCAAACGGTTTGAGTTGAACTAACTCATCAGGTTTTACAGTGTACTGTTAAGTTGTAAAATGTATATATTTGAGTACAGGAAACTTAAAAAAAACAAGGCAATCAGTTGCCACAAAATATTTAAGTAACATTACTACTACAATTTAAGTTACGTAAATTATATAATTTAATTTAATAACACTTAAAGTTCTTTAAAGTAAGTTTAGATAAATTAAAATTGTTGATATATATTTGAGGGATATTTTAATTAAGTGAAATAATTAAAGTTGTCAGTACTCAAAACTTTGAGTTGCATTAAAGTAAAGATGAGCAATACACTAAATATATATTTTGATTTAAATTAATGTTTATTTATAATTTACAGGTACTCAAAGTAAGTAGCTATATGCTTACTGATGATATTTAAGTTTGCAAACTTACACAAATAGCGGCAATCAGTTGCCTCAATTCTTTTGAGTTAGTAGAACTTATCCGGGTTTACAGTGTAGACAAGCTTTGGGACATACTATAACGTCATATCCCAGATAGCAACATTGTTTCGGCCCAGATCCGGCCCACATCTGGCACATGTGGAAAGATGATCTGGCCCTCATGCAGCGTGGAATGACGGCCTTTGGGTGGACCTCTCCTGTTTGCCAGATCCGCTCCTGTTTGCAAAATAGTAATAAGTGAAGCTGGTAATGCTGTTTGTGGAGTTGTTTAATCTTCCTCTGCTGAGATCTTCACAGATTTAATGTCTTCTTTTATCTTCAGTTGATTTCATCTAAGGCTGTGGCTGAAGTCAGTTGTAGTTCTTGTGTTTCTGCTCATCTCTTTTTCTGTTCTCTTCTTTTCTAGATGAGAAAGTTCGTCGAGACAAACTTTAAGTTGGCTTGAGAAAGCTTGGACCAGAAAGTTTTTTGCTAGGCGGTTGCTAGAGTGTTCTGGGTGGTTGCTATGGTGTTGCTAGGCGGTTCCTAAGGTATTTTGGGTGGTTGCTAGGTGGTTGCCAGGGTGTTCTGGGTGGTTGCTAGGGTGTTGCTAGGCGGTTGCTAGGGTGTTCTGGGTGGTTGCTATGCTGTTTCTAGGTGGTTGCTAGAGTATTCTGGTTGGTTGCTATGCTGTTCTGGGTGGTTGCTAGGGTGTTTTGGGTGGTTGCTAGGTGGTTGCTAGGGTGTTCTGAGTGGTTGCTATGGTGTTGCTAGGCGGTTGTTAGGGTATTCTGGGTGGTTGCTAGGCAGTTGCTAGGGTGTTCTGGGTGGTTGCTATGGTGTTGCTAGGCGGTTGTTAGGGTATTCTGGGTGGTTGCTAGGCAGTTGCTAGGGTGTTCTGGGTGGTTGCTATGGTGTTGCTAGGCGGTTGCTAGGGTATTCTGGGTGGTTGCTAGGCGGTTGCTAGGGTGTTCTGGGTGGTTGCTATGGTGTTGCTAGGCGGTAGCTAAGGTATTTTGAGTGGTTGCTAGGGTGTTCCTAGGCAGTTGTTAGGGTGTTCTGGGTGGTTGCTATGCTGTTGCTAGGTGGTTGCTAGGGTATTCTGGTTGGTTGCTAGGGTGTTCAACAGAAGCGTTAAGAAAGTGTCAGGAACCGTTGTGTGTATTATTTATGTAACTTTAGGGAATAAACTTGCTTGAAAGCCATGAAAACAACAGTGAGACAGAGTTTTTGCAGCTTGTCAGTCGAGTTGCCCCGTTTACATGGTAATGTAAAACGAAATGTTCGTGCCCCCTTTAAGAAATCTCTCTCTTCTCGCGATACTATTCACTGGTTTTGTATGCAGGCACGCGACCAGAGAAGCATTTTCACTGTACAGAAGAGCTCCACGATCTTGTGCGTGCATAGATCTGATTCACTGCTTAGTATAATATAGTATATTATAGTGAAATCTACATTTTTTGTTGTGAAATCTCTTCAAACAAGTCAAGCTTTTCTTTAATTAGACTTGTATCTGTCTAATTGTGCTCCCATCGACCGCTGTTGGCCCACTTATTTAAAACAGCAGTCAGAATAAAACCCCAGTTAGTTTGCTTCAGGTGTGTACTTCCTCCACACCGGGTTACAAAAAATAGGCAACAAATTGCAAAAACACACTGATTAAAAATTAATTTTGTCTCTGATATCTACATAGAGGGTATGGCTTATTTAAGGGCATTTAAAATGTCCAGATATGGTTTTACAGGTCCATTTTCAACCCTAGAAATTGGCCCTAGAATGAAATGGTCTGTTTTTACCTTATTTGGAAGGGTCATGAATAGTAATGAGGAGTTCTGCTCTGATTGGCTGTTTCACTGCAGGCTCATAACAGTAGCTTAGAGTGACAGCAAACAGGTCCCTGATGTCCACACAGCAAAAAGTCCAGTGTTAAATTAACTCTCCTGGGAGTTTATATGGCTCCAGAGTCAGTGTTAAAATATGAGTGTTAAATTAACACTCAAGAGTGTTAAACTTAATGAGCTCATTAAGTGATTAATTGAGTGATGATTGAGCATTATTGAAGACACCTGATGATAACAAGCAGAATCACCAAAGGAGAAAATAAAAAAAATTAAGACACCGTTATGGAGATCAGTGTTTGCTTTAGTTGGGCTCTTGACCCATAAACTGTAAACATTAGATTATCTTTGGCTGTTGTATCTGAGTAATAACTGCCAGATGAACAAAGAGAAAGTTGATCAGGTTTTATTGGTTATGTTTTGACATAATCATAATTTCACCTGAATCACTGATCTCATTTAGAGTGTAATCTCTGACTTAAATGTATATTGTTGATTACAGCATCACTGTGATTCTACAGCATAAGATCTTTTTTTCTACCTAGTTTTAAGGATTTCTTAAAAGCTGTTCTGATAAAACAAAATCTTTATTTTAGGCACACACAGACATCAAGAATCAGTGTATTGATCTCAACTATGGTGACAAACAGAATATTCATTTAGGAAAAGGAAATTAGTAAGACAATTCAGATCATAATTTATTCATACCGCAATGCATGATGGGAGCCATGAATGAGTTTTGATTGGTGGCACCCAGAATGCACTGCAACATGCTTTATTATTGTCACCATTGTTGAGATTCACAGGCTGATTATTGATGTCAGTGTGTCTAAATAAAGTAATTTTCTATGTATTTTTTTTATCAGAACAATTTTTAAGAAATATTTTGGATTATATTGATAAAAATCATTTGCTGTTAAATCACAGACTGCTGTAATCAACAAGGTAAATCTGACTCTCTAAATGAGATTTGATATTCAGGTCAAATTATGATTATCAAATCATAACCAACACCACCTGATCACCTTTTCTCTTTGTTCATCTGAGAGTTATAACTCAGATACAACAGCCAAACAAAATTTGAAGTTAATGCTTTAAGGGTCAAGAGCCCAACTAAAACAAACACTCATCACCATAACGGTGTCTTAAAAAATTAGATTTTCTCCTTTGGTGATTCTGCTCGCTAACATCAGGTGTCTTCAATATTGGTCAATTATCACTCAATGAATCACTTAATGAGCTCATTACATTTAACACTCTTGAGTGTTAATTTAACACTCATATTTTAACACTGACTCTGGAGCCATATAAACTCCCAGGAGAGTTAATTTAACACTGGACTTTTTGCTGTGCAGCGTGACAATGGAGAGATTAGGCGTTCAACCGTACATCAGAGTCCTGCACGGGTCCGATTTTGTAAATCCGCACCCGCCCGTACCCGCAGTGCTTCAAACCGCATCCGACCCCTTTTCCGACAGCAGCACTAATTAAAATCCGCACCCGACCCACTTAAAATAGAACCGACACCCGACCCGCACCCGAAATAAAATAAGTTTAGCCAATCACATTATAGACACAATTACAAAAATGTTTATTGCCAGGTCATACAGAAGTTATTACACGACAATTAACACAAGGACAACTGCAGCCGAAGCTGTCAAAAGGCTGGTACATGAAAAACATGGCTAACGTTACCACAAAACTGAGTAGCCTTATCACATTTTACCAATCGAACAGATGCAGCTACAACACTATACCTGCCACGCAATTTCGTCGAGCCTACATCTGACAATTTTGGGTTCAAACACGCCCTGCACACCACACATACTTAACAGTGTTAAATATGAAAAATACCGTTCGATAGAACTGCTTTGTTACCACAGTTTCTGCGTGCTTCCTCTGCGATGAAGTTCCACATTTGCGGCTATCCAACACGAAAATGTTTGCAGCAAAGCCTTTCACAATATTTTCTTCAGATAACTCCAAATTTCTCCCACACACATGCATCCATCTCAACGACTGCAAGCAGATCGCGCGCGCGCACGGTTATGATGAATTTTTGAAAGTGAAAGTAGGTAACGTTAGATCCTGGGAGGGCGCAGTTCCGCCTGGCCTTGAACATGGGCTGGCATATGCAAATTTTTGGAGGCGTACATATTAATGATCCCGACTGTTGCGTCACAGTCGGTGTTATGTGGAGATTCGCCTTTTTTTCAGGGGTGTTTTTCAAAAACGAGATTTAAATAAGAAGGAGAAAACTATGGCGTTTGAGACTCACTGTATGTCATGTCCATGTACTGAACTCTTGTTATTTAACTATGCCAAGATAAATTCAATTTCAAATTCTAGGGCACCTTTAAAATATATTTTCAAAATATATTTCAAAATATTTAACAGTGTACCACACACTGTAAAAAATGATCGTAATTTTAACGGTAAAAGACTGTAAAAATGCTACAGTGAAAAACTGTTAATTGGTTAACAGAAAGTTTCCGTACTATATACGGTAAATAACTGTGATAGATGTAACGGTACATTTATTGTAATTTTACTGTTTTTGAAAGTGAAAAAACAACTCATTGTATCATTTACAGTGAAAAAACGTAAATTGACATTCCCACAATTCCCTGTGACACTTCACATTTGATGTATTTTTGTTGAAATAACTATGTTTGTTTCTTCATAGTTTTCTTCGTTTTTTCTAATCAGTTATGTACATTAGGGGTTTATGTTACATTTAATGTTGTTAAATTAATGTTTATTGCATTTTTAAAATTTCATGTGTTACCATGATGGTGTTTAATGTTTGTGTGAATGACACTGTGCAGCTTCTATATCAAATCAAATCAACTATATTTGTAGAGCGTTTTTCACAATACAGATTGTATCAAAGCAGCTTCACAGTGTTAAAATAAAATAATACAACAAAGTTTGTTTCTAGTGGAATTTATTGATTGATAGAATAAAATTAAATATATATATATATATATATATATATATATATATTAGTATTAACTCTCTTGTGGAAGAACTGCTTATGTTGAGCTTTGATTGATCATGTGACTCTCATCACTGCTGTGATTGGTGGTTATCAGTGTACAAAACAGATATTAATACTTCAATAGGACGGTAAATTAACATTATATCATATTACCGAAATCCAATGTTAAATATACAGTTTTTTTCCGTAAAAACAACGCCCCTGCTGCCAGAAAATTACCGTTTTTTTATGTGTTTTTTTTTTTTACAGTGCATATATGTGAATATATTACATTTCTGTATGGGTAAACTTCTGCCTAGCCCCCCTAAAATATGTTTGATTAACTGTACACTAATTCATGATTGCTTCAGTCCCCTTTAAAACATGAAACCGGCAGCAGGCATCGGCTTCACAGCGAGCGCACGTCAGGAACAGAGGACTGGGTGTGTGTGTGTGTGTGTTTCTGTGTGCGTGTGTGTGTGTTCATCTGAGCCTTATTGGTCTGTCACTGTCCGTCAATGTCAGAATATTTGAGATGACCGATTTAATATGTGACAGCTGTTTTAGGTCATAATTGTTAGACGAATTACAGAAATAATCAGGTAATCAACTAATAAACTTTTGTCTAATTAGGCACAGGTCAGTTAGGTTAATGTGTACATATTAAGAATGAATATAATATTAGTACATTTGTAGCGATCAGTAAATTAAAAAAGCCCAGCTTTAGGAAGTGAAGAGACAGAAAAAGAAAGAGCGATGGATAAGAGGAGAGAGCAGGTATTGACAAATAGCCTAATCTAACATGGTATTAAAGCTATTTATTATCCTTTTTTGGCCTTCAAAAGTCTTATATTGCACATATATAGATCAGAGAAATAAAATAAAAAACCAACAACCTCAAATGTAGGACCTCAGTGATTATAAAGCCCTGCCTGTGGCCCTGTAGGATCAATAATGAATGTGTACATATTGGGAATGAATTTAATGCACTTAGTTACCTATCTTTCCTGGTAGCCTTCAGTGAATGAACGTGTCTGAGACCCTATGATTACTTTCTTCTCTGACAGAGACAAACTCATGAAAGGCCTATATCAGTCAAAGCTCAGCTTTAGGAGGTGTTGTATTTTTATCCCGCTGTAACCTCTAGATCCTTCTAAAACATTCCCATAATCTGCTGCAATCAAACATTGCCCTTACCTGTAGATTAAAGATGTAAGATGTGGATTCAGGGTCCTCGGCGGAGCCTCTAACAGCTCAATCTTGAATTCGGATACACTGGGCGTTTGCCAATATTAATATTTAATTACAAAAACACATTAGTCAATTGTCGAGTTCACACAGTTAGTTAGTTACCTATGATCACGCATGTGAACTTGACAATCGACTACTGTGGACTTCGACCAAAAACAGGATGTAAATACAGGTATGAGCGCTGGCTGAATTATTATCATTTTTATTCATATCTTTCACATCTACTGCAGTCAGATTCACCGTGTTCACTCTGAAGGAATCACTCACATGGCTGTGCACTTGTAATGACACATCAAGGATGTTAAGAGGCAAAAAGCAGGTTTAAAACGTGCCCCATTGAAGTCAACAGGGTGCAAATTTTAAAAAGAGGATAACATGGTGTAGGCAACACCGATTTTTGTCGTTGTTCTCTGTATTGACAGCACTCCAAATTTACAAAAAAAATTAGCTCAATGTTAAAATTGACCGGAGTTCTCCTTTAACGTTAGATGAGCGCTTTGTGATGCGTCTTCACATTAGATCTTCTAAGCGACACATTTCGGTTGAAAATAAGACAAAGTAGGCTACAGATCCAGATCGCTCAGCAAATTGACCGGAGTTCTCCTTTAAAGGGATAGTTCACTTTGAAATTAATTTTTGTTATGTTTTAGCTTACCTCAAGGGCATCCAAGATGTAGGTGTCTTTTTTTCCGCAGTAGTTTCAATTTTGATATTTTTAGGTCAAACCGTTCTTGTCTGTCAGTCATTTAATGCAGGTCTATGGTCACTGTCTCAAAGAGCATGCACAAAGTCCAAATTAAAACAATTCTCCGTCGTCCAAATTAAACAATTCCCCATCGTAAGTTCACATTGATGGCCTAAGACACGAAACGAGCGGTTTGTGTGAGAAAACTAGTATTTATATCGTTTTTAGCTCTTATACACAGCCACGTCCAAGTGATCTGAGGGCGCGCGCGCATCCTGGTGTGTGACATGTGCGCAGACTGGTGCATAGATATATACACTAGATGTCGCCTTAAAGACATTCGTTCCAATAAGCTGCCGTAGACAAGGCGACATCTAGTGTATATATCTATGCACCAGTCTGCGTACACGTCAGATCAGATCACTTGGACGTGGCTGTGTATAAGAGGTAAAAACGATTTCAAGTCAAGTATTCAGGTGAGAAAACAGTGTTAGAAGACCCTCTTAGGCCCCATTTACACTGCATGGTTCAAGTGACCCAATTCCGATTTTTTCCTCTCATGTGGCACAGATCGGATATGACCGGCGAACGTGTAAGCAGGAAAAATCACATGGATTCCGATATTCTCAGATCGGTTTCAGGCCTCACTCATATGTAGAAATAAATCATATATGAATCGGATACGTGCATTTGCGTCTGCCATGTAAGCAGACAAATCGGATATTCCCCAGTAAATACGAGTCGTACATCATTAAAAAAATGCGACGTCAACTCAGGTGGACATTAACTGCGATCACTTATTAATGGCGCGATGGAGGACGAAGGCTCAACACAGTGGAGTAATTTTTTCTTCGCCTTACGAGAGCAATGTTTTAAATAAAAATGAAAATAGTGAAAATAGTACGGAAAGCAAAACACTGGATAATTAAAGATGCGCGGATGAGCTCCAAAGTCACCCGAATCCAGAGCCAAAAACAAATCATCCACCCACCACTCACCCGCACCAATAATTTTCTCTGATTTAAATATCCGCACCCGATGGTCAAATTACTATTATTCTTATGTGTTGTTACGTGTGAGGATAAATGAATGACGCAATGCGTGGAAAATCTCAGAGATGGTACACAAAGAGCATTTGTGGTTAAAAAGTATTTATATATATATATATATATATATATATATATATATTTAGAAAATGACCGATCGTTTTGCTAGATAAGACCCATATTTTTTTAACTGGGATCATGTAGAGACTTTGAAGATGCATTGAGATGGACATTTGTACCTTCTTTGTACATTGGTATAGTTGGTTGCACCCGGATTAACCTTAACACTCTTCAGAGTAGGACCATGCCCAGCCAACACAGCCATGTGGGGCCCAAATGGGTTTGACCTGGGCTATCTAACTGGGACCCAGCCAGTTTTGTCCTCGGTTTCCATGTAGGCCCCACATGGGTTTGCCCAGATGAAATGAACACTGCTTAGTGTGCACAGTACAGGCTGTTAAATGTAACACTGAATCAGTGTTGGAGGTAATGAGATAATTAAGTGATTGAATAATGATAGTGCATTAATGATGAACACCTGCTGTTAACAAGCAGAATCACTGAAGGAAAGAGAAACACAAGAACTACTTCCAGCCACTGCCTTGGATGAAATCAACTGAAGATAAAATACATTAAATCTCTCAAGATCTCATTAAACAACTCCACAAACAGCATTACCAGCTTCACTTATTACTAAGCAGACTGACTTTATTTATGTCAGACGTCTTCAGAAATTCTTATTGAGAATTAACAGAGGTTTAGATGTTGATTACTTATTTGAAAGTAATAGTTTGATTTGATGTTACCATTGTGGCGATCAGTGAGTGCTTTAGTCAGGATCTTGACTTTTTAACATTAGTTTTTCTCTGGCAGCTGTGTCTGTTTGTTATGGCAAGAACAGCAAGAGAAAATGTAATCAGATGTTGTATGCTGATTGATGATAAGAATATAATCATCATGTAGTGGCTTAGCTCATTGATTATGTGTGAGGTTCATACGGGTAGTATGATATTCATTTTGTTTTATTGTTGTGATTCTACAGCAAGAGAATAATAGAATTTAATCAGAACGTCAAATGATTTTTAACACCACTTACATATTTTAGGCTCCTCCTAATCTTGCTCACACACAGACATCAAGAATCAGCATATGAATCCCAACAATGGTGACATGCTTCATGGTGCAATGCATTCTGGGAGCTATGGATAAGTTTCGTATGATGCACCCAGAATGCATTGCACCATGAAGCATGTCACCATTGTTGAGATTCATATGCTGATTCTTGATGTCTGTTTGCGAATACAACTTTCAGTAGTCCAACATGTGTAAATGGGGTTTTAAAAATAATTTGATGTTCTGAATAAACTGTGCTGGATCTCTTGCTGTAGAATCACAACAATAAAACAAAATGAATGACATACTACCCGTACAAACCTTACACAAAATATCAGTGAGTTAAGCCACTACATGACGATGACTATATTCTTATCATCAATCGGCTTACAGCATCTGATTACATTTTCTCTTGCTGTTCTCACCATAACAAACAAACACAGCTGCCAGAGAAAAACTAATGTTAAAAAGTCAAGAGCCTGACTAAAGCACACACTGATCGCCACAATGGTAACATCAAATCAAACTATTACTTTCAAATAAGTAATCAACATCTAAACCTCTGTTAATTCTCAATAAGAATTTCTGAAGACGTCTGACATAAATAAAGTCAGTCTGGTTAGTAATAAGTGAAGCTGGTAATGCTGTTTGTGGAGTTGTTTAATGAGATCTTGAGAGATTTAATGTATTTTATCTTCAGTTGATTTCATCCAAGGCAGTGGCTGGAAGTAGTTCTTGTGTTTTTCTTTCCTTCAGTGATTATGCTTGTTAACAGCAGGTGTTCATCATTAATGCACAATCATTATTCAATCACCTAATTATCTCATTACCTCCAACACTGATTCAGTGTTACATTAAACAGCCTGTACTGTGCACACTAAGCAGTGTTCATTTCATCTGGGCAAACCCATGTGGGGCCTACATGGAAACCGAGGACAAAACTGGCTGGGTCCCAGTTAGATAGCCCAGGTCAAACCCATTTGGGCCCCACATGGCTGTGTTGGCTGGGTGTGTACTCTCAGCAGAGTTAAATGAAACCTGGGGATTTTGCTGTGTGTGTTCTCATGTTAGATTTCTTTAGTTTGGTAAAATAAAGTTCAAGCTGCTAGGTTTGCTACGCCTCTCCTCTTCTTCTCCTCATTCTGGATATTATTATGATGCATCTCGACTAACATTCATCCTTTTCAGATCAAGCTGATACAAAAACACCAGTCACAGAGTCTCAGGGTCACTGGAATAAAAACACACCAGGTACATAATCACAGTGTTTTGTCTTTGTCTATAGTTGTCCCCAATCTGCCCTGTCCGTCTCTGACTCTGTGCTCGATCTCTTCTTCAGTCATAGTGATTTCTGTCGCTGCAGTCGCTGTTCTCCTTCTTGCTCTTCTCTGGCTGATCTGCAGAAAAAGAGCTGGTGAGTTTTCAGATTTACTCCTTTACAACAATTAAAAACAGTTCAGATGAGCAAACAAACACATCATGTTCAGACTGTAAGTATCATAGAAACATGTGGATTATATGAAATTCTCAAACAGAAGTTTATTCCTGATGAGAAATCCTGTAATGTCAATATCACAGAGTTATCAAGTCAACAATCATTTTTATTATTCATTTTAATGCTTCAACAAAATCTGCTAGTTGAAAAAGCTTAATACTTAATATTCTGTTTTTTTCCATAAATACTCATATTTCATGAGTCACTTGTTTTCAGATAATAAAAGAGGGACTGGCGACTCTGCGGTGAGTAATGCAGTGATTTAGATTTGATTACTGTCTTTAAAGCTCAATAAAGTGTCATTCATGCAGTTTAACTGCACTGTTAACCCTTGCTGTAAAAAAAGGCCAAATTCTGACAATATTATACCATTTTCCATTAAAACAGTAATATACCGTAGAAAACAAAACTAGCCTACAGGAATATACTGTGAATTAACAATGCTCAAAGTCGACACTCAGAGGCCGTTTTCCCAGTCGTACCCTATATCCTCATACACTATTCCCTAGTTCACTAATAAAGTCCACTTGAATGAAAAGAAGTGAGTGAATTGAGAACCTGATGAACACCTGATAAGCAGAATCACTGAAGGAGAGAGACAAACAAGAACAGAAAAAAGAGAAACACAAAAACTACAACTGCCTTCCAGCAACACTGAGTGTGAAACCAGTTTACAAACCAGTTTACGATTATTTCTTTCATACATGTACAAAAGTTCTTGTTGAGAATTAACAGAGATTTAGTTAATAATAAAATTTGTTGTCACCATGATTGAGATCAGTATTTGCTTTAGTTGGGCTCTTGTCCCTGAACTCCTTACCATTCATCTCCCTCTGACTGCTGTAACAGTGAGTTTATAAAACACATTTGATATGGCAAGAAAAAGTCAAGAGGTAGTTGATCAGGTGTTTTTATTGTTTTGTGGACCTGTCTGATTTTCAGTTTTTCCTGTATATATTCATTGAAATTACGGGTATTTCATATTTAGCATATATCTGTGAATCTACAAAATGAAATTAATATTTCTGTAATCAGGTCTTCTGAAAAATATCGTAATCATATAGTGCATTCAATTTTATTTTACTCCTGCTTGGCTCAGACACACACAGACATCAACAATCAGCATATGAATCTCAACAATGGTGAAAAGTTTCATGTCGCAATGCATGCTGGGTTCCAGGATAATATAAAACTCCCAGCATGCACTGCTGCATGAACAATAATAAAAAAGAAATATTGCCACCATTGTTGAGATTAATGTGCTAAATTGTGATATCTCTGTGTTTCTAAAACACACCGTAACTCTGTTTTTTTAGTTTATGCATGATGTGTTAAAAAAAATGAGTCATAGTAATTTATTGTTGTAGTTTCAGGAGTGCTAATGTAACACGTTTTCAGATAATGAAAACTCTGAATGAGTAAGAATTAAGTCCTTAGTGAATGAACAGGCAATATGATGATTTTGTCATCATAAGCATTACAACCACAATCATTCATAAACTGTGTGTGCACAAGTGTGACTTGCAAAAACACAGCTCAAGCAGCAAAAAAACCCTGAATGTTTTAGCATCAGCATCCCAACTAAAGCAAGCACTGATCTCTATAATGGTAACACAAAAACATTTGTGTTGTAAAACAAACATTTTCAATTAAACATCTCAATAACAACTTCTGTATGACAGAAATAAAGTCATACTGGTTAATAATAAGTGTAATAATGTGTAATGGCTGGAAGTCAGTCGTAGTTATTGTGTTTCTCTATTTTCTGTTCTTGTGTTCCTCTTTCCTTCAGTGATTCTGCTTATTAACAGCAGGTGTTCATCACTAATGCTCAACAATCACTCACATATTCTCTTAATTATCTGTCTCAATGTTACTTTTTACTCTTTGTAGTGTGGATTTCCCTGTGGGGTTGAAAGGGTTAACAGTGTAAGATAAAAAGACACACCCACAAAATGTATTTTAACAGTAATAAACTGTAAGTTATGAAACAGGTTTATACTGGCAACACTGTTGCCAGTAGTTTACTGTAAAATTAATTTTTTGGGTCACCATTGTGCAGAAGAGTAGAGCCTGTGCTTCAGTCCAGGAGAAGATCTACAAACATTGATGATACGCTGCATGTTGCTTTATTTAAAAGGCAGTGACTGTGTAGTTGCTGATCCAGTGAAAATCTTTTTAAGTACAATAGTTTTTTAGTGGTCTCAAATGAAAGAAGTTCACAGTAATACTTTGCTCACATTATTAATGCATTATAAATTTTAGTTAATACATTTAAATGACAGTTGGTCAATTTAAGGCAGTCGGTTTCTGCAAGTGTAATTAGTTAACTATAATTTAGTGCATTTTTACAGAAACAAACTAGATTACAGTAAAGAACTGTACAATTAACAGTATTTTACTGGCAACAGTGTTGCCAGTATTTTACTGTAAAAAAACCCGGTAAGGTCTAACAGTGTGTTTGTTCTGAAGGTCAAAGATGAGAATGATCATAACGGGGCGAATGAGACGATCAACATGTCCATTCCTCCCGCTGCAAGAGCCGATGTGAGTCCACTAAATCATCAAACATTACGTTCACTGTCTGTTCAGTAATGTGATTTAAAAGCTTTTGTGTTATTCTACATATTATAGTGAGAGATATGTCTGTTCTGTGTGTTAAACTTGACTCTCTGCACGTCTGCATTGATGTTTAGGAGCAGACAGATGATGTGACTTATTCTGAAGTCACTTCTTCCAATACAAAGCCAGTAAAATCACTCAATGTGAGTAGATACCAGCACATGAGTTTGACTCTCAGATAAATGAAGCTCATGCTCTAATAATAATAATAATAATAATCGCTGGGGTTCAAACATTGATGGACAGAATCTGTTCTTTCAGGGTCATGATGATACAGTGACTTATTCTGCCGTCAGAGGAAGAGAAGATCAACCGCAGGATCAACGTTACGCCTCTGTGAACAAGAACAAGACCTTCACAAATAAACATTAATGATACAGATCATGAGCTCATCATATCAGGAGCAGACGGGAAGATTTCATCTCTCTGGGGTTTGGAGGAATTATATATGTGTGTGTGAACGAGCAGATATTTGTTGAATGTCCTGTGAATATGAATGAGATTTATTGTGAATCATCATCTGGTCAGAGCACAGAATCTCATCTATATCATCACAGCTACAGTAAAGTTAGAGATTGAAGCCCTGATGTGTTTTCATACAGGCCAGACTCAATCTAGTGTCTCACAAGCCTCTTCCATGACTGGAGTCTGTTTATCCACTGGATTTCTGTCTGAAAACCTTCATCTTCATGCAGAAGCTCATGCTGAAATGATCCTCTTGCTTCAGCTTGTATATCAGCTGTTTCTTCTACAGAGAGACGTCCGTCTGAGAATTACATCAGTGTCTGCTCACATTATATCTTCATAAAATATTCTAAAATTTGACTTTGCAGTGTGTATATGTCACAAAATTAAATGTCAGTTATTTCTTTCTTTTTTTCACATGTGACAATAAAGAGCATGAAAAATCATGAGTTAAAAGAAAAGTTTTTGTCTCTTCTATTCCTGTAAAAACAGACGTAACTAAACTTGCTCCTTTTAAAAACCCTCTATTTTAAAACCCACCAGCCGCCACAGGATAACAGAAGTACGTTTGGCAGGAACTACAAAGCTATTTGAGGAAAAAAATATTACTGATTTTCAATTTTTAAAAAATAAAATAAAATAAAAAAATAGGGGGGACCTAGGATGATAACAGCTCTAAACACTAGACAAGAGAGTCCATTACCACCCTCTGAGCTACAAGGAAACGCTGAACATTTGGACACCATGTGTCACAGTCTCTAGACACTTCCTCAAATCTGCTTCACAGCTTTATCAGTGCTTTAACCTATTCTGAGGACAGAGCTATTCTCTGAACGTGTTCAAATGCATCCTGCAAAATCTCATCATCTGGAAATCACACTGCATGCTACACTTGAAGTCCATTTCAGAGTCTTGCATATCTGAGCTTTCTCTATTCTCCTGAGTAACTCTCTCAGTTAAATGATCTATAAGAGATCATTTGAGGTTTTGCATATGTGATAGTCCAATTTCTCTTTATTTTGCGGATTTTAAACACACATAAACACTAACATTTTACATGAAGCATTGGCTTTATCTGTCAATGAATAAATCATGTTACTGCCATGATGGTGTTGTTCCAGCATCTACCAGCAGAGGGTTGATGAGATTATTCAGTCAATTCCTGACCCAATCCCAGATGAAAACAGTGAGGATCAGGCACTCTTTTAAAAAGACACATTTCCGGCTATACTTCTGGACTCTATATATATATGTGTGTGTGTGTGTGTGTGTGTGTGTGTGTGTGTGAGAATGAATGACGTATAACGTAACTCGTGTCAATTAATGATCTTTTATAATTTTGTTGCCAACACTTATGTCCTAAACACTTTGTGAAACAGTTAATTGGGTTTAATCCCTCTATATTTGTGACAATCTTGTAATTGTTCATGCTTGAGTCACACAGACTTCATCATTCAGCATGCAAAACACAACCCTGGTAACAATTACATTTCATTTAAAGTAAATTATCAAGTACTCTCTACAGTTATTTTTTAGTTACTAGAACTCTTGTGTAAGTGAACTATACTAACTAAGCATTTGTCAGTACCACATACTATTCCTATTTCACTGTACTTGCTTTTGTAATGTGAACTCTAATGAGAAGTTAACACAACTAATGATTTTGAGAGAGTACTTGAGAGTGTACTCGTATTCAAGAGTACTTGAGTATACTTGATTAACAAGTTTTCTATACAAATGTTATTAAGTTGTGCCAACTAAAAATTAATACACTACACTGTAAAATCCAACATTGGTTCTTACTAAAACTTTTTTAGTTAACTTTACTTAATGTCTTAACTTAATTGTAAAAATCTAGTAATCTGTACTATTCACATACTATGTTTTATTTACTCAGAAAACCCAAGTTAAGATTAATTGATTGGTTTGAGTGTGGTTTTTGAGGCAGGGAAATTCTTAATGGACCTTTCACTCATTTCCTCCACTTCTGCAGTTATTTGTCTTTGTTTGCATTCACTCATTTCCCAAAGTAATCTTGAATGTTGAATTGTCAATACAACTGAAAAATTTGTGAGAACATAACATAAGTTGACTTCATAAATTGATTTTGATTTTCCTAAAATATTTATATTTATGGCGATTAGTGATCCCTTTGGTTGGGCACTTGGAACTATATTTTCTTTATTATGATTCTCTTTCTGTTGATGCAGTGATGCAACAATAAATCAGTTAAAGAAAGTGTCAAAGAAAGAGAAGTACACAGCAAAATCCCCAGTGTTAAATTAACATATATAAACATATGTGAATTATATAAACTCTGAGCAGAGTGTTAAATGAACACTGAAGCAGTGTTAAAGATAATGAGATAATTAAGTGATTAATTGAGTTATGATTGACCATTATTGAAGACACCTGATGTTAACAAGCAGAATCACTGAAGGAGAAAATCACAAATTGTAAGTTACCATTGTGGTGATGGGTGTTTGCTTTAGTTGGGCTCTAGACCATTATATGTTTACTTTAGATTTTGTTTGTCTGCTGTTATTGATTTATAACAGTCAGATGAACAAAAAACTAATGTGATCTGATGGTGTTGGTTATGTTTGGACATAATCATGTTGTGATCTGAAAAATCAAACTTATTGAGAAATGTGGTTTAACTTGATAATTACAGCAGCTATGTGATTCTACATATGATTGTCAGTATTTTTAATATACTCCAAATTAATTAATAAACATTGTTCTAATCAAAAGACTTTTAAATAAATTTATTTAAAACACAGACATCAATAATCAGCCTGTGAATCTCAACAATGGTGACAATAATAAAGCATGTTGCAGTGGCTTCCACCAATCACAACTCATTAATGGCTCCCATCATGCATTGCAGTATGAATAAATTATGAACTGAATTATCTTAGTAATTTCCTTTTCCTAATTGAATATTCTGCTCGTCACCATTGTTGAGGTGCATAGACTGGATCTTGATGTCTGTGTGTGCCTAAAAGAAAGATTTTTTTTTTTTTTTTCTTTCAAACAGTAATCCTTTGTACTATATCTAAAATTCTAGATATGTAGAATCTCGGTTATTCTGTGATCAACAACATAAATCTAAGTCAGAAATAAGGGTCTCAATGAGTCCAGTGAAGCTAATCAAGTTCAAATGATGATTGCCATAACATAATCAAAATCTAAAGTAAACATATAAGGGTCAAGAGCCCAACTAAAGCAAACACCCATCACCATAACGGTGGCTTACAATTTGTGATTTTCTAGTTCAGTGATTCTGCTTGTTAACATCAGGTGTCTTCAATAATGCTCAATCATCACTCAATTAATCACTTAATTAGCTCATTAAATTTAACACTGCTTCAGTGTTCATTTACCACTGCTCAGAGTTTATATAATTCACACTTTTCAGTGTTAATTTAACACTGGGGATTTTGCTGTGTAATACTATACACACACACTCATATATATATATATATATATATATATATATATATATATATATATATATATATATATATATATATATATATATATATATATATATATATATATATATATATATATATATATATATATATATATATATATATATATATATATTTGTGTGTGAGAGAGAAAATATGAATGGTGTATAATGTAACTTGTGTCAATTAGTGACCTTTTATAATTTTGTTGCTACTATTTATGCCTCACCTTCTGAAACAGTTAATTGGGTTTATATAATCCCTCTATATTTGTGAAAATCTTGTAATTGATCATGCTTGACTCACACAGACTTCATCATTCAGCATGCAAAACACAACCATGGTGACAAATACATTTCATTTAAAGTAAATTATCAAGTACTCTCTACAGTTATTTTTTAGTTACTAGAACTCTTGTGTAAGTGAACTATACTAACTAAGCATTTGTCAGTACCACATACTATTCCTATTTCACTTTACTTGCTTTTTTTAGAGCAATCGGTTTCCTGATATTTTCCTAGTAATGTGAACTCTAATGAGAAGTTAACACAACTAATGATTTTGATTCAAGAGTGCTTGAGTATACTTGATTAAAGGAGAAGTTCACTTTTAAAATGAAAATTCTGTCATCATATACTCACCCTCATGTTGTTTCAAACCTGTATGAATTTCTTTCTTCTGCTGAACAGAAAAGAAGATATTTAGAAGATTATCAGTAACCAGACAGTTTTTGGGTCCCATTGACTTCCATAGTAGGAAAAAAATATACTATGGAAGTCAATCCCACATAGCAACATTGTTTCGGCCCAGATCCGGCCCACATCTGGCACACATGGAAAGATGATCTGGCCCACATGCAGCATGGACTTACGGCACTTGGGTGGGCCACTCCTGTTTGCCAGATCTGGGCCACAAGCATGCACAAGCACGTTGATTATTGATGTCTGTGTTTGTGATCGAACAGTAATGGTTCGTGCTCATGTTTGTTAAAGTCTTCAAACTGATTGTTATAATATTGCTGGATCTCATGCTGCAGTAACACAGGGTTTGTGATGAGAATATATTAATGGTACAACACAATTGTTAGATTCAAATTATCTCAGTGAAACAGGTTATATCATGATGATTATAAAACCATCAACAGGTAACCATGATCACCTGATCTCATTTCACTTTAGCTTTCTTTGCTGCTGCAAATGTGTTTGACAAACACTCTGTCACAGCCGCCAAAAAAGACAAAATATATAATAAGAGTTAAGAGCCCAACTAATGGAAACACTATTCACTGTAATGGTGACTTTAAATGAAACACATTGTAGTTAAACCTCTGTTAATTCTCAATAAAAACTTTTGTAGACGTCTGACAGAAATAAAGTCAGTCTGATTGGTAATAAGTGAAGCTGGTAATGCTGTTTGTGGACTTGTTTAATCCTCCAGTTCTGGTTTATTTCTTTGCTCTTGGCTGAGATGTGGCATTGCTATGGCCTGCTTGTGGCCCAGATCTGGCAAACAGGAGTGGCCCACCCAAGTGCCGTAAGTCCATGCTGCATGTGGGCCAGATCATCTTTCCATGTGTGCCAGATGTGGGCCGGATCTGGGCCGTCACAATGTTGCTATGTGGGATGGGACCCAAAAACTGTCTGGTTACTGATAATCTTCTAAATATCTTCCTTTCTGTTCAGCAGAAGAAAGAAATTCATACAGGTTTGAAACAACATGAGGGTGAGTATATGATGACAGAATTTTCATTTTAAAAGTGAACTTCTCCTTTAACAAGTTTTCTATACAAATGTTATTAAGTTGTGCCAACTAAACATTAATACACTACTTTACTTGGAAATTTTAAGGCAATCGGTTTCCTCACTTTTTAAGTAAAGTCAACTTATTACATTTTACAGTGTGGTCAAAACACTTGACATCATCAACTGCCACCCGCTTCTCTCCAAGATACTTGATGCAGGCCTCCACATCATTCCAGTTTGGTGGCTCACTCGGATCCATCCACATGAATGTTGAGAACTCCTCCGTGGGAGTCATCCACTTCTCCAGATATGCACTGTACAGGCCTTGCACATCAGCACAGAACTGCTCACAGCCCTTACCAAGTCCATCTTTGCGCTTTTGTGCCAGTAGTCCCTTATACTGTACATGTGCGATTTTGGGTCAACTAAAATAAAAAGCATTAAGGCAATCACATCAATCCTGATATGGTATTGTTTGGGCTTGGGAAAAGTTTTCCATTTATCAGTTTTAGTTCTATGGCTGAATTTGAAGACGATTAAAAACATGACCACCTTTACTTTTCAAGTGAAGTTACATGAGCACATCTTTTGGAACACTCATTTCCATTAGTATGGATGGCCCCAACGTGAACTTTAAGTTCCTCAGTAATCTCCAGCAAGAACATGGTGACATGGAGGTCTGCAGCTAATTTCGGGTGGGAGCTGTGGACTGCACACGTACACAATTTATTCAAGACTGGCTTCTCCACGTGGAATATTGAGAAACTTCTGAGAGCAACGCACTATGTTTTTCACAATGTCTCTGCAAGAAGGGAAGATTATACAAAACTTACTGGCTCATCTCTTTTTCCACTCCCATTCTGTGGACACAGATGGCTGGAAAATCTGCCTGTTGCAGAGAGAGCCATTAAGGTATGGCCAAAGCTGAAAGAATATGTGGAAGCAGTCCGAAGAAAAGAGCTATCAAACCCTGGAACCTCTTCTTTTGATACCATTGAAGCAGCAAATAAAGATCCCCAGGGGCCTCATTTATAACCGTTGCGTACGCACAAAACAGGCCCTGAAAGAGGCGTACGCCACTTCCGACCGATAAGTTGTGATTTATAAAAACAAACTTGATGGGAAAATTTGCGCACCTGCACGCAAACTCTGACCCATGCGTACGAACGTTTTGGAGATGGAGCAGTTTTGGCGACACCGATGGTGAGCTGGAGTTAAATGTCTTTTTGGTCACTTTTAGACAGAAAATCTAAAGAAAATTAAACATCTACAGAAAGATAATACAAATATAATTTCACTCACCAAGCCTGTCACTTGAAGCAAATATCCATCCCTTCTTAAATGTCCGCGCCAGCGAGCGCGTTGGGCCGTTTAGTGAAACTGACGCAGTTTAAATAAATAAAATAATGATTTAAACTATGTTTTACTTCTGGTATAAACATTTAGATTAAATATACCATTCAAATTATGGAGTTAAACACTTAAACATGAAATCATTACTGAGAAGTTCCAATATTTTTTATATTCAATCATGTAACGACAATGAGAAGAAATCAACCACAGACTAATTTTCTTCCAGAAAATTAATTCAAACTCTCTACTTCCTGCCGAACAAAACAGAAGATTTGTTCAGAACGTCAAATGATCCTCATCACTCTGGCTATTTAAAAGAGCCTCCCCCAACACTAACTAAATAACTGGTCAATGGCTAGCTTTGTGGCCAACTACGGACTGGTTAAGATAAAGACAGTGTCCTCACAGTCCAGAGCCATAAGTCACCCATCCTGGCGCCACAGAGTCTGCAAAAGACCCTTCTAATGACCAAACCAACGAAAACCCCCAACTAAGAACTTTTATGAGCCCAGCTAAAGGAAGAACTTGTCAATATGAGGGGGTTTTTAAAAGACAAATTGGTTCAGAAATGACACCACAGCATTCCTGACCCCTCCTCCTTAAGACCTCTGAACAAAACAAACAGAGTTCTGTCTCTTCTAAACCAGAAAACTGAGATTCTTCCTATAGTATACGTAAAACTCATTCAAGAACAATTTTCAATGGACTCTTTACATCATACATCAAAGCATCATACATCATTCTATGTGTTTCTACGATATATGTGTCCATTTAATATGCTTTAATCCCATATAATTCATGTAATTGTTATAATTATTAGGTGTGTGAATGACAGTGTGTACTGTTTCATATCAATGCTATCTTACGAACACAACTAGCAAGATGGCTTGAATGATATCGGTGTAATATGTTTTGATCTTCTTTTAATTAGAAATCATGTCTAACCTGTGGCCTCTGTCCTCTCTGCTTAAGAGCTACACTCAAAAAAAAAATTGTGTCTAAACATAAGATTTATGTATTTGAATTGCATAACAAATTCCCATGCATTTGGTTTACATAGTTTTAACATAAACCAATCAATACTCCTGAATGTGATTCATATGTTTAAGTCATACATAAATTAAACAGATAAGATTTATGTAATTGTATTAATAAACTGAATGTGATTTATATTTGTCAGTCGTATGTAAATGAAACAGGTAAGATTTATGTAATAGTACACAGAAAAACACCCATGTTAAATTAACACTGCTCAGTGTTCATATGTGTGCACACTACAGAGTTAAAGCGGTGTTGAAGTTAATGAGATAATTAAGTGATGATTGAGCATTAATTATGAACACCTGCTGTTAACAAGCAGAATCACTGAAGGAAAGAGAAACACAAGAACTACAACTGACTTCAGCCACAGCCTCAGATGAAATCAACTGAAGAGAAAAGAAGACATTAAATCTGTGAAGATCTCAGCAGAGGAGGATTAAACAACTCCACAAACAGCATTACCAGCTTCACTTATTACTAACCAGACTGACTTTATTTCATTTCCGTTTCAATGAAATCAATAGTTGTATTTTAAAGTCACCATGATGGTGGTTAGCGTTTGCTTTAGTTGGGCTCTTGACCATTGACTCTTTAATATAACATTTTCTCTGGCTGCTATAATTATGTGTTTATAAAACACGTTTGTTGCAGCAAAAAAGCCAAGAGAAAAAGAGATCAAGTGATGTTGGTTGTTTATTGATGATGATGACAACAAAGTCATCATCATGTAATTGCCTCATTCGCTGATCTTGTTCAGTGTCTAATGCATTTTAATATTGTTTTATTCATAACAGAAGCCATTTGATTTTACAGCATGAAATCTAACAGTGTTGATTATCAAACAATATATATATATATATATATATATTTTTTTTTTTTATAGTTAGTGCACAAAAACCTTTCATCTATGGCATTACTTAGACTCACACAGACATCAAGTAACAGCATATGAATCTCAACAATGGTGATAAAAGATACAAAAAATCCTGATGCATAATTTATTAATGCCGCAATGCATGCTGGGAGATATGGGTGAGTTTTGATTGGTGGTACCCAGCATGCACTGCAGCATGAAGCATTTCATTGATTGTCACCATTGTTGAGAGTCATACACTGATTCTTGATGTCTAAGTAATAATGTAGAAGAGAAAGTTTAATGCACTAAATGTTTTTAAAATTCTTTATATTATTTGATTAACTGTTGGATCTAATGCTGTCAGGTCACACAGCTACTATAATAAATAAAACAAAATCACATAAGCCCAATAATCAAAGCATTAGACACTGAAAAAGACAAGTGACTCAGGCCACAATATGATGATTATACCTTCAACAATAAACAGCCAATATCACTTGATCTCTTTTTCTCTTGGCTTTTTCGCTGCAACAAATGTGTTTTATAAACACATAATTATAGCAGCCAGAGAAAATGTTATATTAAAGAGTCAATGGTCAAGAGCCCAACTAAAGCAAACGCTAACCACCATCATGGTGACTTTAAAATACAACTATTGATTTCATTAAAACGGAAATGAAATAAAGTCAGTCTGGTTAGTAATAAGTGAAGCTGGTAATGCTGTTTGTGGAGTTGTTTAATCCTCCTCTGCTGAGATCTTCACAGATTTAATGTCTTCTTTTCTCTTCAGTTGATTTCATCTAAGGCTGTGTCTGAAGTCAGTTGTAGTTCTTGTGTTTCTCTTTCCTTCAGTGATTCTGCTTGTTAACAGCAGGTGTTCATAATTAATGCTCAATCATCAGTTAATTATCTCATTAACTTCAACACCGCTTTAACTCTGTAGTGTGCACACATATGAACACTGAGCAGTGTTATTTAACATGGGTGTTTTTCTGTGTACTATTACATAAATCTTACCTGTTTCATTTACATACGACTGACAAATATAAATCACATTCAGTTTATTAATACAATTACATACATCTTATCTGTTTCATTTAGATATGACTTAAAAATATGAATCACATTCAGATTATTGATTGGTTTATGTTAAAACTATGTAATCCAAATGCATGGGAATTTGTTATGCAATTCAAATACATAAAACTTATTTTTAGACACAATTTTTTTTTTGAGTGTAGAGAACACACCAACACCCCAGATAATGCATAATTTACGATGAGACAAACAAAAGCCAGTGTCTAATTGGTCCGATCTCTTCAGGAGGGGGGACAAACTTTTAGTTAAAACCTTAGACCCAAAAACTAAGCTCTCTCTCTCGCTGCTCTCAAAGCTCTAAGCTCTCTAAGTTCCGGCAGACTAGTACCATGTAACAAACGAGCAGAAATAACCCAAATCAAGATCTGAAGAACATGGGTTAAACAGTTTCATTCAAGCCGTCTTACTACTCTCGTCTAAGTCTTCTTTTCTTTTCTAAGTCTTCCTTTATTTTCCGATTGAAAGTCTCGGTTTTAAGTTAAGTTTTGCTGCAAAGTTTCGTTCCACGATTCGCGGCTGCAACGCACGCTTTCAACTTCAAAGACTCATTCAACCATCAGCAACCGCCAGCCACACGTGACTGGTTCTCGCCCCATCTATCCAGGCACAAGGAGACCACAGCCGACGAACGAACCCGGGGGAACCCTCTGTTACGCAACGAAGGGAATTCCCAAAAAGGAACGAGAAGACAAGCAAGTAACCTCCAGACTGAAAGCTAAACTGGTGTATTTATATAACTTTAATAACCTGCCTAAAACGATAGAAGGGTTAAATTAATGTTTGATGGTTCGTTCAGGTCATGTCTAAGTGCATTATGGAATCGTGAGATTTCATCCTTTCACTCTTAAACCCACTCTTTCCTCACTCTCTTCCTTTCTGCAACTCGTATGAAGATCTGTGTGTGTGTGTGCGTGTGCGTGTGTTTGTGTTAGACATTAGCTGTACGTGTTAGTATATAATCAATAAAGTATTGTTTGTATTTGAAAAGAGATTGCTTGTGTATGTGCTTATCAAATTTTATTGTCTTGAACTTCGATCAAAAGTTACCTATGCTTTTACCCTATTTCTTAATTTACTGTTAGGGGGTTATTCTTTCTTGGCCAGGAAGATATTATATTTCCTAGAGTTAATAATTGTTTATGCTTTCTGTTCATTGGATGAACTGATAAATTATCATATTATTGATTCTGTTACAGTAAATAATTGAAAATAATTAAATTATTAATTATTGATCATAATTCGTTATGAATAATAATTAATAATATTTATACGTGGGCGTATAAACGCTACATTTATGGTGGAGAATGCGGGCAGTTTAACCTAAAATTGTAAGCATATACGAAGTAATTATCTTTTCGAGAGAGATCCGGACCTCTGAGTCTGTGTGTGACGTATGCAGCGCGCGCCGCGCGCTCTGTTTTGAATGAATGTCTGCTGAGTGAATACAAGAGAGAGCTGTTACTCTAGTCTAGGCTGCCTGCCTATTTTTATTTTATTTTAAACTGCAGTAAAATAACCCAAGATATAAGATCTCACACAACGACAAGGTAACAATTGAGCGTGTCCCTCGATTCCGAAATACTTTAATTATAGCTTAAGACATCTGCGTGTTCCAGAGTCTTTCAAATAGCTATAACGTTATGTGTGTTTGTATCAGTCAGAGAGCTGAATGAAATTAAAACTGCAGTAATTAAAATAACCATGTAAAGGACGGACGAGCGTGTCCCTCGTCTAACTTGAACGTTAGTCCTTATTTATCTGATCGTCACTCAGTGCGTGTTCCACTGGGACGAATATTCTCACAGATTAGTCTTTATTTCTCAGATTGTCAGTGCGTGTTCCACGGCAATCCCCGTGATAAACTATAAGCTTATCTGTGTCTGTTCAATTAATTCTCGTGTAAACACTGCGTATGTCCGAGTGTAGTTGAATAGGAATTATTTAAAGTTGTGTTCAAGTAAAGCTTGACGTTGAAACTCAACCAACAGTTAAAAACCCTGTTGTTTTTGCGTGCTCAGATAACATTGCACAGAGACGATCCACTGAGATCGTTATTCCATCTATTATACAGCGAAAAGCTGCTGTTGCTTCCTTTAAAGTTAAAACTCACTCTAAAAAAAAAAAAAGAAGGAAAAACTGAGTGAAGCCCCACATCGTAAAACAGCTACGAGTGGCGTCCCATTTGTACAGGTTGAAATGCGCCGACATTTCACGTAATATTATCAATCGACGTGCATATTCTTTGAACATTGAACGAAATGTGCCGACATTTCATGTAATATGCATTACTGTTTACGAGCTGCAATTCACAACTTCGCCCACTAGAGTTTGTTTTGTCGCCATAGTTACAATCGTGACACGGAAGTCTTAACCAACGCTTCCGGGGGAACTCGGACCCCACAGCAAAGCCCGTCTGGCCACAGTGTAAACAAACTGAAACAAACCCATTTGTGGCTAAGCTAAGCTAAGCTAAAGCTAAGCTAGGTAGTTGTTTACATTGAGGCCTAACCTATACTAAAGCCTTAAGCATTATTTACGGTTGTCATTGACAGTGGTTAAATACAGTGTCTGTTTGAACAACGTTAAAGGGATTTAACCATTTAAACACCTTGATGTTTACACCTGTTGGTCTTTTCTTCTTTCCTATTTTACCTGTCTCATATTATACTTTAGGCTACCCATATTTTTCTGCGAAAAGGAAATTTCGGTTCACAATTATTAATTTCATTTACCTGCATTTTACTTGAAAAGAAAATACTGGTTTATGATTATTAATTGTCAAATTTTAATTTGATTTAAAAAGGGTTTAAATTCTATTTTCCTAAACAGGTAATTTCTAATGATTTCTCGATTTATTTTTAATAAATCTAATTTCATAATTTTTCCTAATTTCTAAAATTCTCTTTTAGATTTAATCACTTCAGGTGAATACATTTTTGAACTTTGAAAGCTTGGGAGTAACACACCTGAGCCTCAATAGGAGACATTGGTATCTCACTACAAGTGTCAAATAAATCAGAGATAACCCTCTCTTACAAAGTTTTATTTTTGAATGTTTAGTTGTTGGCAACTATCAATTCTACACTCGTAGTTCGACACAAAGGCTTCAGAGCCATTTGTGGACCCAATCTCCTTTCACTCCTTCCTCTTCCTCCTTTACACGTCTTTCCTGTTCTGTCCTGCTGTATTCCATCCCCTTTCTTCACATTTGTAGGAAACAAACCTGGAAGAACCATCAATCGAGTCTAAAGAAAGAGAAAGATAATTTTTCCAAAGAAAACAATTAATAGGTATTTGATTTGTAATCAAACCCTCTCTTGTTCTCCATACTCTCTCTGTTTTGTAAACACAATTTACAATTTAACATCTTATCCAAGATAAATTAACAGAGACAAGTGTTGAGCAACTGTCGCCTTCATAGCATCCCAGCTGTAAGCAGTCCAACTGACGGTGTGTGGTGTCAATCCTGTAAAACTCGGAAAAAGGTATCAGCATTATTATTGTATTATTTTTCCTTGTAAACATAAACAATAATATTGTTTACCTTTCTGGAAACAGATTCTCACCGATAGGCAGCATTTATGAGAAAAATAATATTTCTCCTACTTAAGAATTTTCTTTCTTGTTTTATTGAAATTGGTTTTAACCTCTCTCTCTTTCCCCCTTACTCAGTTGAGTGACACATCACGAGTTTAAACCAGTTTTTCATTGATAGAAAATATTAAAAAAATATTTCTCCCATTGAAAAAAAAAAAAATTCTTTCAATTGAGATTTGTTTTAACCTTTTTCTCTCTTTTCCTCACTTAGTTGAGTGACGAAGTTTCCACATCACTAACCTACCTGTCTACACTGAGACCAACACTTAAACATTACAACACTTCACTATTGTTGTACAGTCACTGAAACGACACTTAGCTGTTCAACCACATAGGCTTACACCCCACACAGATCTGTGTCAGTCTCTTCACCCCAGCGTGCCAACATGCCGTGGACGACAAACCCCACTGACGTGGACGCCTGGCTCAGAGGCATTACGGACTGCCTCACACCAAAGACAATTGAACTGTTATTATTTTTAATAATAATCATAATTCTGAGAAGATTCCTGACACATGATTCAAGCCAGAATCAAAACCACAACCACGTGGAACTAACCAAGATTATCTGTTCCCTAAGCAATGCCTTCACAGCCCAGCTGACACTAAGCGACAAGCACATCACCCACCTTCGGGAGGAGCTGACACGTGCCCAGAGCCGCATGGACAAGCTGGAAGTGAAAGTCCAGGACGACTTCAAGCGTCAGACCACTGAGTTCCTGAGAGAGCTGATGCACACTCAACGCTGCACAGACCAGCTCAAAGCGAAAGCTCAAGTGCCTGACAAAGTGGAGCAAGAAACAAAGAACCAAGTTGACAAGCTCCAAGAAGCCCTTGCAGCCACTGAAAGTGACAAACAAGAATTAAAGACTGTCCAGAAACACCTGGTAAACCAACTCCAGTCTGCTGAACATCAGCTAGAGAAAGCTAAAGCTGACATTAAAGATAAGAACTCTGAAATTAATGCTCTGAAAGACCACCTGGAAAGGTGCAATGCTGAAATCAACCATCTGACCCAACAGCGAGATGACGTCAACGACGAGCTCTACGCGGTCAGAGATGAACTCCAGCACATTTTCCAACAGAAACCAGAGCCAAGAAGGGAGAGACCTCCCTCAGCATCACCACTGCCGAGCAGGACAGAGTCCTCCATCCAAGAACTGCCATACAGTGAAAGAAGTGAATGGCCACAACCCAAAACGTCACAGGCCTTCACCACAGAACCGTTCACTGCCAACAAGCAACGAGAGCTCATCCAGGCAGACTCCAGAGCTGCACCGGCGATGACCTTTAAAGATCTCAACAAGCTGGTTAAGAATATCACTCAGTTCAACCCGAACTCCACGGAGGGCCAAGACATTGAAGCTTACATCCGAGATATCAACTTCCACCTAGAAGTGAGACCACATGTGACTGACAGAGACAGGTTCTACCTCCTCAGATCGACATCCAGTTCAGAGGTACGAAGCTTCCTAGACCGGCAACCTGCTCATGTCAAGTCAAACTACCAGCTGCTATGTGAGACACTGATAAAAGAATTCACAGGCCCAGAGTCAGAACACGGTGTGTTAATCGCCTTGGAAACCAAACAAGGTCGACACGAGACTCCCCAAGCATACTACCACCGTTTTCGACAAGCCTTCTTTGGTGCACATAACTCACCTGAACAAGAGGAGGATGTGAACTTCAAAAACCTCTTTCTGAGAAACCTGCACCCCGGATTAAGTCATCATCTTGGTCTCGAGGCCTGCGCAGACACAATGACAATTCAACAGCTACGTGACCTGACCCACAAGGCCCACATCAAACAGAAGATGGCCTCAAAGAAAGGTTTGAAAACATCCACAGTTTCAAACTCCTTCAGCCAAGACACAAGCCTTGCACTGGAAGACAACCAGTGGCATGACAACACCACAGTTCTTCGTAAGAAGCACAGAGAACGTGATTCCCATGCTGATGACAGATACCACACCAACCACATGGAAAAGTCATGGGACCAGCCACGCTTCTCAGGAAACCCACCTCG
The DNA here is from genome assembly GCF_963993115.1 of Abramis brama. NCBI lineage: Eukaryota > Metazoa > Chordata > Actinopteri > Cypriniformes > Leuciscidae > Abramis > Abramis brama. Next base: position 52,408,637 of record NC_139963.1, on the reverse strand, counting down.
GCACCACTCAGTTAAGCACAGCACTGAGTATGCCCAAGAACAAGACAGTTTACCCTCAAAAGACATGGAGCAACTAATGAGGCGACTGGAAGTGTTCCTAGAAAACAGGCTGAACACGGAAGACCACTGATTCATCTGATACACCTTCATAATGAAGATGACAACCACTTGTTCTACAACAACACAGAACAAAGTGGTCTCTCACAGTCAACCACTGACAAACACCCAGAGGTACCAGAAAACACCATCCTGGCTACCCATCACTCATAAGGAAACCACCAAACGAGCTCCAAACTCAAGAACCATATGTGTGCTACAGAAACAACAGTAAGCCCAGAACATCAGAAAGTCTGTCACAACCAAAAGGCATCATCGGAGGAATGCAACAATGGAGACCAAGTTTTGCACCACAGCTTCACGCAGCCATGCCAAACAGCCTCCCAATGTCTGCCAGAGAACTTCCTGCCTTACTGGTTTGACTCCCAGCAGATCACCGAAGATCCCTTTTCCAAGGCAAAGAGGCAACAAGCTCATCAAAGCTAAGCCATCAAGCAAAGGGGGGGAGCAAAACAGACTGAAACAGATCTGACCATACATACATACATGCATACATCCCTAATACATACATACATACACTACACAACATCCCTAACATACTCACTAACATACAGAAGTTAACCGCCTCTACTGTGCAAAACATTCAACAAACATGTTTTCCCCACAGGTAGAAACTAACTTCAGAAACTAGCTTAACAACTTAGCTACACTTACCATAGGAAACATGGCAACTAACTACTCATCCAACAAGTACACCTGAGAACACCTATCATTACATCATGATCCCTGACACCTTAGCTGTGCAACAGTAGTTACAATTCATATCAGGAGGAACACTCAACTGTTTTGTTTTGTTATACCTCTTCCTTCCTTCCTTCCTTTCCTTCTTTTATTAGGTAAAAGGCCTGTCCGCCCCATAAGGGTCAAGGTCACAATAATAGGATTGACACACCACGCCTAATATTTGTAAGTCACCTCAAAACGAATGTGAGCCAGAGAACTCCCTGCATCATTCGAATCACAAATTGAAAGGTAAATTGGTCTAAACCTAGAACAATTTAGAAGAGAAGAAAACAAACAAATCAAATTTAGTCACAAAATTGATTAATCACCGTCCCAAAACAAATTAGGATACCGGTCCTAAAATTGAACCAAACTTTATTCGACGTGATTAACTATATTGAGAGAGTGAACCTGTTTATGCCTAGGTAACCTAATGCCCTGCACCAGTAAAGTGACCAGTCATGGAGGTGTTGTCTTGTTGTTTGCTGTTTGTGTTTGCTTCCTCTACCCATTTCTCCAGCGTTCACCGATGTCTTCTACTCAACACATCGTCGACCGAAGGGGGGATATGTAACGACAATGAGAAGAAATCAACCACAGACTAATTTTCTTCCAGAAAATTAATTCAAACTCTCTACTTCCTGCCGAACAAAACAGAAGATTTGTTCAGAACGTCAAATGATCCTCATCACTCTGGCTATTTAAAAGAGCCTCCCCCAACACTAACTAAATAACTGGTCAATGGCTAGCTTTGTGGCCAACTACGGACTGGTTAAGATAAAGACAGTGTCCTCACAGTCCAGAGCCATAAGTCACCCATCCTGGCGCCACAGAGTCTGCAAAAGACCCTTCTAATGACCAAACCAACGAAAACCCCCAACTAAGAACTTTTATGAGCCCAGCTAAAGGAAGAACTTGTCAATATGAGGTTTTTTTTAAAAGACAAATTGGTTCAGAAATGACACCACAGCATTCCTGACCCCTCCTCCTTAAGACCTCTGAACAAAACAAACAGAGTTCTGTCTCTTCTAAACCAGAAAACTGAGATTCTTCCTATAGTATACGTAAAACTCATTCAAGAACAATTTTGAATGGACTCTTTACATCATACATCAAAGCATCATACATCATTCTATGTGTTTCTACGATATATGTGTCCATTTAATATGCTTTAATCCCATATAATTCATGTAATTGTTATAATTATTAGGTGTGTGAATGACAGTGTGTACTGTTTCATATCAATGCTATCTTACGAACACAACTAGCAAGATGGCTTGAATGATATCGGTGTAATATGTTTTGATCTTCTTTTAATTAGAAATCATGTCTAACCTGTGGCCTCTGTCCTCTCTGCTTAAGAGCTAGAGAACACACCAACACCCCAGATAATGCATAATTTACGATGAGACAAACAAAAGCCAGTGTCTAATTGGTCCGATCTCTTCAGGAGGGGGGACAAACTTTTAGTTAAAACCTTAGACCCAAAAACTAAGCTCTCTCTCTCGCTGCTCTCAAAGCTCTAAGCTCTCTAAGTTCCGGCAGACTAGTACCATGTAACAAACGAGCAGAAATAACCCAAATCAAGATCTGAAGAACATGGGTTAAACAGTTTCATTCAAGCCGTCTTACTACTCTCGTCTAAGTCTTCTTTTCTTTTCTAAGTCTTCCTTTATTTTCCGATTGAAAGTCTCGGTTTTAAGTTAAGTTTTGCTGCAAAGTTTCGTTCCACGATTCGCGGCTGCAACGCACGCTTTCAACTTCAAAGACTCATTCAACCATCAGCAACCGCCAGCCACACGTGACTGGTTCTCGCCCCATCTATCCAGGCACACAACAGAAAATGTAGTTATTTGTATTAGATCTGATCGAGAGCACAATCATTTGATTAGACAAGCAGCTAATTCTAAGAACGTGATATGTTGTACACAGGGCTGGACTGAAAAAAAAAAAAAAAATCGGCCCTGGCATTTTGGCCCAGACTGGCCCACTATATGAACATAAACACCACCCATCTTTGCACGCCCTTAAATATATGCATACCAACTCCAATTCCTTAAAACCACTAATTCCATGCAATGAATGAGTATATGAACGAGTGAGAGTTAACAGATGAAATAAGTAAAAATTTGACATTTATTAATACAGTGATGAAGCCTAAAACAAGCTATAATCTGCATTGGCATAGCAACACCAGTGTTTCTCACAGGATTTTTGGTAAAACTGTGGTGGGTGGACCTCGGTCCTTAGGGGGGTTTGGGGGCATGCTCCCCCGTAAGAAAATTTTGTGCATTTTAATGTTAAATTCATCAATCTGGTGCACTTTGAGAGTTCAAAGTTAAAAGCTCAAACCCATATTCAGTGTGCAAATTAAACAAAGAAATATTCAAACCTCTTTTAGTTACAGTGTCTATTTACATTACAATACATACTACATAATAATATTAATCCTATGACAGTAATAGCCATATTTTGTAAAACAAATGCACTAAAACAATAAAGGAAAATTTTGGCGGAAAACATGGTTTACAAACGCCTCTCATTAAATTTCTAGTGAATTGCGGTAATCGTCAACTATGCAGATGTGGAAAAGACCTGTAACTGGGTTATGGGTTCCTACACTCATGACATAGCCTAAGTGTTTTGAAAGTAGTTCTGCTTACCGCAGGCTCTACACTTTCTCATCTCTCTCCTGATCCTCCTCACTATCATCATCTGCCACAGGAGCTGATGAAGGGCAGAAAACATACACTACCGTTTAAAAGTTTGGGGTCAGTAAGATTTTTAATGTTTTTAAAAGAAGTATCTTCTGCTCACCAAAGGCTGCATTTATTTGATTAAAAATGCAAACAAAACAGTAATATTCTGAAATATTATTCCAATTTAAAACAGCTGTTTTCTATGTGAATATATAGTTAAGTGTAATGTAATCCTGTGATCAAAGCTGAATGTTCAGCATCATTACTCCAGTCTTCAGTGTCACATGATCCTTCAGAAATCATTCTAATATGATGATTTGATGCTCAAGAAACATTTATGATTATAATCAATGTTAAAAAAAAAATTATTTCAGGATTCTTTGATGAATAGAAAGTTCAAAAGAACAGCATTTATCTGAAATCTAAAGCTTTCGTAACATTAAACACTACCCTTCAAAAGTTTGGGGTCAGTAAGAATTTTAATTTTATTTTTGGGGGAAAGACATAAAATAAATCAATACTTTTATTCATCAAGGATGAGTTAAACTGATCAAAAGTTACAGTAAAGACATTTATAATGTTAGAAAATATTCTATTTTAAATAAATGCTGTTCTTTTGAACTTTCTATTCATCAAAGAATTTTGAAAAAAAAAAATGTAAATAACTGTTTTCAACATTGATAATAATAATGAATGTTTCTTGAGCATCAAATCATCATATTAGAATGATTTCTGAAGCATCATGTGACACTAAAGACTGGAGTAATGATGCTGAACATTCAGCTTTGATCACAGGAATAAATTACAATTTAAAATATATTAAAATAGAAAACAGTCATTTTAAATTGTCATAATATTTCACAATATTACTGTTTGTTTTTTTATCAAATAAATGCAGCCTTGGTGAGCAGAAGATACTTCTTTTAAAAACATTAAAAAATCTTACTGACCCCAAACTTTTGAACGGTAGCCTAGTGTATATTTTGACACATTTTACAGTGTCTGCTTTAAGGGCCTGTTTCTATTTTTTCATACTTTTTTTCTGCACATTCCTTGCGTTTCTTGCGCTTGCTTCTCCATCTTGCTGACTATTTTGACACACTGACACTGCTGCACGCTCGCTCACTCGTTTAAAGTTGTGATTGGCCCAGCCCAGTGTCAATCAAGAAAAGAACCAATGGGCCGCTGATATACGTGTTTCATGGACTGGTCTGTCAGAAGAAAAAAAAAACAACCTAATGCTGACTTTTTCTGACCAATGCATTACACCGGCACAAACCCAGCACCGCCAATTAAGCAAAACAAAACAAAACGAATGGGCCGCCGATGTACACATTTTATGGGCCGTTAAAAAGAAAAAGAAAAAATAATATTAATAAAAATAATGTACGACTATGAGATGTATCGGCTTAAAAAGCATGTCGGCCCACCGGGAAAGTGCGCGGTATCCCCGATAGCCAGTCCAGCCCTGGTTGTAGCCTACAAGTTGTTAGCACTAGTAGAAAGAGCCAGAAGCCAGAAGACCAAGAGCAAAACATTACTGACATACATACAAAAAACAACAAAAACAAATGACTAATTTCGCAGATTCAACCACTGTCTTGCATAGCCTACCTGTTAATGCGACAGCTTTCGTGAACTGTCAGTGTGAGTGAGTGATGCTGCGGAGCGAGCGGGAAAACCTGGAGCGGATTAGCGGAATCAGCGGAATGCTTTGAGCGGAGCGGTGGGGGTGGGGAAGAGGGGCACCTCAGTCGATGAGGGCAGAGGGGCAGTGGCTCTAGCCACCGGGCCACCCCCCTGTGCACGGCCCTGTGTCTAAGTGCATTATGGAATCGTGAGATTTCATCCTTTCACTCTTAAACCCACTCTTTCCTCACTCTCTTCCTTTCTGCAACTCGTATGAAGATCTGTGTGTGTGTGTGCGTGTGCGTGTGTTTGTGTTAGACATTAGCTGTACGTGTTAGTATATAATCAATAAAGTATTGTTTGTATTTGAAAAGAGATTGCTTGTGTATGTGCTTATCAAATTTTATTGTCTTGAACTTCGATCAAAAGTTACCTATGCTTTTACCCTATTTCTTAATTTACTGTTAGGGGGTTATTCTTTCTAGGATAGGCAACTACTTGATTTTTATTAATGTAATGTGTCTTGTACCGTTAAACGTTATCACGTGGATGAATAATTATATGCAAATAATATGCAGATGAGGATCTGCATAGTAAAACTAGGCGTTGTAAGCTCCATATATGGTTATTTCGGGGAGGAGACGCATGTGCGCACAATCTTCCGCTGACTGGGATTTATAAAGTGAATTCTGCGCAGGTTCTGGCGTACGAACAGTTTTATAAGTCTGAATATTTTTTTGCGTACGCCATTTTTGGCTTTCGGGCGCACGTACACTTTTAGTAAGGTTTCTACGCACGTTTTATAAATGAGACCCCTGATCTTAGCCAAACTTCAGATCTATCAGGGTTACTCTCTCAGGGCTGGAGAGAGTAAAGCAGAACATTATAATCCATGTGTAGAAACTCTTCCTGAAGACATTTAAGTCATTTATCATCTTTACAGACGCTCATGAAGTGTGTGCAAATACTTTCTGTTTCACCAAACTGGAGCTGACGTTAATCATTTCAAAATACTTTAAAAACTTCATTTTCTACAAGTTAGTCATGGATAGTGGAAACCTTTTCAACTCATTTTATTACTAATAATGTAATTATTTTATTTCTAGATTTTATATTTATAGCATGCGGGAAACTGCTAAAATAAAGAAGTGAAACTGACAGTAAGTCTCTTGTGTGTGTGGCAGGGGGAAGAAATACGAGGGAACAAGATTGCACAATTAACACTCCGACTACACCACCCTGGGAATTTCACCCAAAGAATTAACATTAGCCCCTACAGAAGGCATACACAGGTTCGTATCGAGTCAGAGACATGGGTCAACATACAAAAATATACTTTATTGACAATTCTTAAAAGAGAACAATAGTAAAATGGTTATGAACACTTGTTCCAATTCAACAGGCTACTAGGGGTTTAAGACAACATCATGGCCAGGAACGAGGCTTACCAAGAGGCAGAAAGTCAAGCCACACCACCCACGAATGAAGATCACTGCACTTCAAGGTGCGCACACACACACACACACACAGGTGTTAATACCAATCACAGCACATGGTGAGGTGGTAACCCGGCCTTAAAGTGATTGTATTTTGATGTACATCTTTCTGTGTTGGCAGGACTTGAGCACCGGGGGCAGAGGACTGGCTTATTTAGGTGGTGGTATCTTCCTCACCGTGTGTTGTAACAAACTCAATCCACTTAGTCAGAATCAATAAAGAAAACACCACAACTAATACAAAATGACATATCAAATAAACAAATCTAATGCAATTGAAAAGAGCAAGTAAAATAAAACTAAAGAAAACTACAAAGAAAAATGAAAAAAGCAATAGACAATTCAGATCCTTAGGAACGATCCTAAAAATCAAAAAGTTAACAAAAAAAATAAATTAAGTTGGGAACAAAAACAAAAAACAATAAACTGAAAACCCTAATTATTTTGGAAACAGAACAGCACTGCAGCCGTGAATGAACGTGAAGCACCCTGACTGGAATGCAGGTATGGGCCTTCACAAACCTATAAGCAAAATGAGATTGTTACTCTGCTAGATTAATTCTCAACCTAACGCATGTACACATAAAACTAATACCTACCGATCGTCGAGAAAATTAGTCAATGCTTTATCAAGAGACAGTGAAACCGTAGATTTCTCTGGCAAGGAACAGAGCAACAACAGCAATCCAACTACTGCATCAGGTTCTCACAGCTGAGAGAGGAAACCCAGTCAGCAAATTTCCTTTGGCAAAGATGTGGGCCAGATAAACAGCTGAGCTGTGGCCCAGATTAGTTTGTGTTTGCCGGCCCAGATATGGCCCACATCTCCTTTGCCAGAACTGAACCAAAGGACTGCCATAACTCCACCAAGCATGAGCCAAATACTACAATTTCATGTGGCCCATATGTGAGCCTGGTATGCAACTTTAGTATGATTGAGTTCTGTTAAACTCTAATGGCCCTTATGTGGCCCACATGCAGCTGACAGTATTTAAAGTCTTATTAACTCAAAGGTAAATTAAACACGCAACAACAAATGCACTCAAAACAATTTATTTTGACAAGCATTTAAATAATTACAGCTTAAGTGTTGTACTTAATTACAGTAGTATTCAGTTGAAAACATTTCATAAAGCTAAATATAATTACAGCAAGAGTTGAATAATAATTACAGTAGTATTCAGTTGAAAACATTTAAGAATTCAAAATTACAGCTACTCAGTTGTACTTATTTTAAGTAGAATTCAGTTGAAAACATTTAAGAATACAAATTAATAATATAAATAGCATTCAAAGTTAATTTTTTACACCAAAGTTCAAAACACTCGATCAAAGCATGTATTAATGTTATGTTCAATTAGTCTAATGAGAGTAATACAAATAAATCACAGTAACTTGGTAAAGAGAACTTTAAAGAGAAATTGAGAAAGTTAAAGCAAACTTGAAAGGTAAAGAGTTGAGAAGTGTGTTGATGTGCAGATAAGTCTCCAATGAGGGTCGGCAATGTGTTGACCTTTTCCAGTAAGGGGATTCTGCCTGACTGCACCTGCAATAAAGAAGAATTTAAATAATGTTAGCAGCAATACAACCTGGAAGCTAGAGCTGCAGGAGAATGAAAAAAAAAAACATTAATGTAAATTTCCTTTAATATTTTAATTGCAATTAGTAACTAATTAAACACCTCTGAATTACCACTGTATGACAGTTTTTTCCAGTAAATTCTCAAAAGGAATTGCAAATTGTATTTTTCAATATGTGGGCCAGAATTATACCATAATTCCTTATGACAAATTATTTAGATTTTTAGAATACTTTTGCACCAACCGGTTAAAATTTACAGCACTGCATGCATTCTGCGTTTTTTTTTAAAAGACATGCACACTCTAATGTAAAAACACACCAACACAGATAGCATTAATGTCATGTTTTAGTCCAAAGACAGAGTCTACAAAAATAAGTGTTTTTACTAACACAAAATAAACTCAAGATAATCCGCAATGATGCGAGACAATTCGGAAGCAGAAACACACAAACAATAATGGGCCAAGTACCGAATGCAAGGAGGAACATAAAGGGTTAGTTCGCCCAAAAGTGAACTCACTTAGAGGAAAATGAAGAGTTGAATAAAGTCGTTATTTTTGCTTGTTTTGCACACAAAAAGTATTCTCGACACGTAAATTCTACATATTAAGCAGATTGAACACAATCAAATTAAGTTAGGGCAAAATGGCAGTTGGCGTCACACTATACTGCCACCCGCAGGATGTAAGAATTTTTTACTTAACATAAATGGTTTGTGTTTAGACAACACGTTAGGATTTTGTACTAAGTTGAGACATAATTACGTGGACCTTAATAGAAAAAAACATTTAAAGTCAACAAACACAATTATTATAAGTAAACTAAATATAAATATATTATGTAAAGTGCACAACCTTCCTAGTTCATTTTTTTGAGTGTAGCTGCTGTCGCATCAATTGACATGCCATCTCCTTTTCCCTCTTTCTCTTTCTATTTTTAGTCCCCGACAGCTTTTTTGCTTTATCCATCTTTTTCGATGACAACTCACTGCTCACTCAGCGTTCACGGTGACCGCGCCCGCCCCCGCCCCCGCCCCCGCCCCCGCCCCCGCCAGCGTGGGGGCATTATTATTTAATTCCTATTTTTAACAACATGAAAAAGACTATTCAAACATGACATTAAAATATAAATATAAAAAAAATTACAGACATTTCTTGGGGGTGCTGGGCAGGTGCTATGGCTATTATAGGGGGAGCTACAGCACCACCTAGCTCCTCCCTGGCGCCGCCACTGATTGCTTCACTTCAGAAGGCCTTTATTAACCCCCCAGAGACATGTGGAGCACTTTAATGATGGATGGATGCACTGTGATGGATTTCCAAAAACAAACGGCCATTCACTGCTATTATCAAGCTGGGAAGAGCCAGGACATTTTTTAATATAACTCTGATTATATTCATCTGAAAGAAGAATGTCATATACACCTAGGATGGCTTCAGGGTGAGTAAATCATGGGATAATTTTCATTTTTGGGTGAACTATCCCTTTCAGTTTAGTTTTGCATTTCATATTTCTCCATTCCCATCTAGCAAACCATCAGGAATGCTCAGCAAGCTTTCATCAAGTAACTTCAAAAGTACGTTCTTAATTCAAGCTACTGGTGGCGATGTTTTACGACATGAAATTGTTTACGCTTCTAAAAATCAATCACTTTAATTCCCAATTCTACCCCATTCTGTACCCAAGCAAGCCTTCTAACTCCATGAGTTAAGGGTCATCACGTACGGTATTAATGCACATCAGACTTACGTGACTCTCCTCAAAACTTAACCACATTACACATTACTCACATCCTTTTTTGCTAACACTAAAGATAACTTTGTTACTAACAAGCGTCAGGAAAGCTACAGCATATCCTTGCATATTAAATCTCCTGAGGTAAGCATACTATCTATACAAACTTCTAGTTGTGGTGGCAGTTTCCCTTATTTATTTATTTCCTAGCCAACCCAGCTTTCTCCATTTGGCCTATCGAGGCTAACTCACTAATAACTCACTAACTCAAGCTGTCTTCTCCTCACCACGGCCTAATGTGCCAGTCTTTCACGGCTTACTTGGCATTACTCACAACACTCTAGGCAACGGCCTAACGGTTAAAGATTATTACACCCATGTCAATGTCTGTATTTTTCAATAAAATAATCTATTTTCTTTGCCTAAATATCTTAGGATCTTCATCCAGGCAATCCTCCAACTGGTGGGCTTCATCTTTGGCGGGAACTGAGAGTGTCTTCTTGTTGATTTCATCTATGGCTGTGTCTGAAGTCAGTTGTAGTTCTTGTGTTTCTCTTTTCTTTAAGAAAGAAGAGGAACTGTTTTCTGAATGTGTGAGAATTCACACCGGTCCGCCTAAACTGGGTTCAGAGATGATCACAGTTGTGTGTGGGTTAATCCAGTGCGGTCAAACTAACTGAGCTCTCAATGCCAGCTGTGACATGCTTCTGAAAACACTAGAGCTCAAAGCCACAACACAAAGAGACTGTCACGCAGGTTAGACCCCGAAGCCGCCGCCAGGCGCCGCCATTTGCGCCATTTAGAATTTCAGCCGCCGCCAGCCAATAATTTCGTAAGCCAAATTGAGCCGCCATCTGATAAAGTTTGGCTGAGCCGGCTAGAATTATTTGCATCAAATAATAATTCTATCACATAGAGACATACACACACGAAATATAAACAATACACGAGATCTATTTTCTCACTGGATTCATAACAGCACAGTCTTGTGCTCGTTGCTACGATACACAGACTCACAGTGAATTGACGACCAATTAAAATTGCTCGTTTTCCGTACAGAAGAAGCGATGCATTTTTTTCTCGCACTGAGGTGAAATGGTGGAAAGAAGCAAGCAAGGTAATTTTGATCTCACTTCTCACATACTTTCCTAATTCCTACTTACTTTTTTTTTTAACTTAGGCCTACCCAGATTTTTGTTAAATCTTCAGGGCACGGTTGCACAAACACCTGAATCAAAGATTGATGTTATGAACCAAATATTCTGGAACGGAGATTTATAGCACTGAACGTGATATTAGTGCAGTAACAAACCACCGTTTCTAATTCACGACGCATGCTTCAGTGTAAATTGAAGTGAAATGTGCAAAACTTTGTCCAAAATAATACTGATAACAGTGTGTGTTTATATTAAGGCGAGACACGGCAGGGATCGTTTTTTTTTTTTTACTGGTCAATTTTGAGATTTTTAGATATTTGTCTTCAATAACATGTCTTCTTTCAGACTTGTGGTGAAAAAAAGTCCGAAATACACATTTAGGTCTTTATTTTACTACACTTCGTCTGTTTGCGTCTGTAGATTTCTCATAAATTCAACAAAATTTTGCGTTCTTAATCAACATACTTCTCCGCGATCTCTGCCGTCACCCTCTCACATGCACCGTTAGGAAGCTCTCTCTCTTCTGTACAATTCTGTTGGATCCAAATATGGATCACTTGCTCCTTCAAGGTGTAATATGATAAGCTTCATCCATGATAATGCCAAGTTATTGTATACAACTTAGCCTACATACATTTAGCCTAAACACAACACATTGTAGGCTATTTGAAAATGTTTAGTAGCATACAGACTACAAAATAAATATGTACATACGTTGTGAAAGTAAAATCTGGTGTTTTCTTTATTACATTGTATTGCATTTTGTAGAAATATAGTATAAAATATAGTGTAAGCCATGCATTGCTTGGAAATATTGAGATCTAGTAAATCAGTATAACATAGACATCTATGAAGTGGCAGCTTCAGCCATTTGCAGCTATGAAAAGTTTGGCGGCTGCAGCAGCCATTTAGGTTTTGGCTGAGCCGGCTAGCCAGCCAATAACTTCATCAGCCAGCCATTATTCTCAAAACAAATGGCTTCGGGCTCTAACGCAGGTGTAGAAACACACACGAAGATGAAGATGAATATTTAATTAAACCAACAGGTAATCCAAACAGGAACAGAATAACATGCAACACACCCACTAAAGACGACACCAGACAGTGATGAACCAGAACTGAACACAAATACAGGTGATGATGATGATGATGGTGATTGATGAGTGTAAAGCTGAAAATCATTAGTGTCCATGACATCAAAAGAGTGATTAAGGCAGACGATGATGAAGCACAACGAGTCCAAACAAACCTGACTGTGACCGACACAAAAGACAACCATTACTGTGGACAGCAAGTTCGGTCCGACTAGGGCATGATTGGTGTCATTGTTCTCGGTGTGACTCAAGAAATCTGTCAAGACCCGTTTCATTACAAAATGAAAAAATAAAAGATTATCATTTCTTTTTTAAATTTCATTATATTTTTACAAGGAATAAATATCTTGAGTATCTTCAGAGCATGGTGCCGATGACACATACTGACTAATGACACACCAATGTATTCATAAAATATAGCCAACACTGACTCGTTGGAAAAAACGTCGCAAAACGCAAAATACGTACCAATATGTACATATTACTGCAGTTTCTAAACGAAATGAAGACTAGAGGCAGTAAAACAGCAAGCATTTTTAATCGTTTTCACACACATTAATAATAACTTATTAAGCTTGCTCAGTAGCTCAGCTGGAAGACCTTGGGTTTGAATCCTGTGAAAGACGAGTCATAAGAGTAAAGCAGAACATTATAATCCATGTGTAGAAACTCTTCCTGAAGACATTTAATATCTGCTTTACAGACGCTCATGAAGTGTGTGCAAATACTTTCTGTTTCACCAAACTAGAGCTGATGTTAATCATTTCAAAATACATTAAAAACTGGTAACATTTTCTACAAGTTAGTCATGGATAGTGGAAACCTTTTCAGTAGCAAACTAATTTTATTACTAATAATGTCATGATTTTATTTCTAGATTTTATATTTAAAGCATGTGGGAAACTGCTAAAAGAAAGAAGTGAGACTAACAGTAATTCTCTCGTGTGCAAAAGTAGCCAATAAACTGTTCAGAGCAGATGTGTGAGACAGTGTGTTCACAGTATGCACTTCTCACACGTTTCACACGCACTTAAAGCAACACTTCACTGTGACATTGTGTCACTAAACAGCAACTCTAGCAGAATTTAAACACTCATTTGATCAGATCAGAGGAAGATAAAAACCACAGGAGGAGCAGATGATGATGTTTAAAGGAAGAGCTGTAACTATATATAATGAAGAGAAAGACTGACAGAAACAGAAAATGTCTGATAAGTGTGATCTGTGTCTGCTGGGACTGATCATTCTCTCTTCACTTCTCACAGGTAAAGAAATCTGTATTTTCTCTAAAGACATTTAGTGGAATTAGTCTGGAAAGAGTTCATTTGAACATGCTCAGTTTATTCTTGCACACATTCACGTTGTGATCTCAGAGTTGTGTATTGATACACACAGATCATACTGTATTATTCCTGATACTGGACATAGTGTCACTCAAACATCTGATGATGAAGAATTATCTTCATATTAAGAGTGTGTCAGTGATTTGAACAGCTCTCTGATAAAGACTAATAGTTTATTCTGGAGAGTGTGTTGTTTGCTTTAAGTGAGGAAAAATACTATGATTTAAAACTTCTGCTTTTTATGCTGGTATGCACTGTAAAAAATGATTTTATGTCAAAGTAAATAAAACAGGAAAAATCATGTATCTTTTGCTAAGAATAATTTTGTAAAAATGAAAACTTTAGTATATTAAGTAAATCCTAATTATATACTAATTTTTTACTTGTAAATATTAGACATCCAACAGACAAGTGAAATTGACTTCTGACTCTCTGGCATATTTACATGCATTAATTAAGTACTTGAAGCAAATTTAAAAAAATCAAGTAAAATTTAGTCCTTGAAGAAAGGAATCTGCGCATGCGCAGAAAGAAGAAAACACGCGATGATTGAGGGATTTCGAATCTCCACTCCAACGGCTCTCGACAGGTAAGCAACAGTAAAAAACTGCATTATATTACGGATTTATAATGATTTTTTGATTAATTCAACGATTGTCTTGTCATCACTTCATGCTATACATTTGAAAAGTTTAGTGTTCTTAAGTTTAGAGACGTGCTCCAGAAAAAAGTTAAGGGAGAGGCAGAGGCAGAAAGCACCCTGTTTATTTTCTTTATTTTACAAAAGCACAATGTTTTATTTCGATTGAAAGTGGAAAAAGTAGACATTTAACAGTTTATTTTTTCATATTTCTTAAGTCTGTAATCTTTATGACCAAAAATGACGGAGTATAAGTCTAATTTGCTGCTACGCGCGGGCGCTTTTGCCGACTCAAGAGGGTTAATGACGAGTTAACTTTGTAGACGTTAGCCATATTTTTTTCTCAGTTTTAAACTTTACGTTTTACACGATTTATCAGTAATTACGCCTAAAAACCATGAATATGTCACTTAAATCATGATCTTTTTGTTTAATATTTATTTTGTGTGCAATTTTCTTTATAGATGACAAATATTGGCCACGAATTAACAATAGGCCTAAGTGAGAAGGTTCTCGTTCCCTCATCGTGCACAGTATAATTCATTTCCTCATTCATTTGCTAAATCGTGCATACTATCTATTAAATGGTCCCTGCTTTTACTAAATCGTAACCACGTTGTAAATGACAATAATTCGTACTCCCAAATTCCTAATTCGTAGCCTTGATATCTGCTGTGTGTCACATGTTAGCATTAATGTGTGTAAATTGACTATGAGAGTAAGGTCATGCAGGATGTTTTTAATGATTTGGTTTAAATGAAATGAATAATGTGAATGCAAATTAATTAACTTTTAATTTAAAAGTATTAGCTGTTTACTGATTATTGTTTTTTTCTCTCTCTCTTTTCTTAATTTCAGGATATTTCTCAAATGCATTCAGCCCTTTGTGCCTCCGTTGCTGTAAACCGGTTGAGAGGGACAAAGAGAGAGACCGAACACACTGAATTGTTATTATTGTCATTATAGGTTTCTGTATATGCTTATTTCTTAATAAATTACTCTTAACTGCACATTGTCACAGTATTATTTTGTCACATTATAAGAGTAACATTTAATTGAATTTAAAATAATTACCAGCACTGCATAAAACAAGTAAAATGTATTTAAAATATCAAGTGGTTTTACTTAATTATATTAATTATATCAGATTTGTAAGTAAAAATTACTCAATATAATTTAACAGGCCAAGTTATATGTACTTATTCACTTTGTGAATTTTACTCGGCTTAGTTAAGTAGATTTACTTAATTTCCATCATTGTGAAATTTACTTGAAAAAAATTTGTGCAAAAACTTGCCTTATAAAAATTGAGTAAATTCTACTTATTGTTTTTCTCAGTGTGTTTTATTGTGTTCATTTATTAATAATAATGATCACTGAGATATACTGTGTTTCAGGAACCAGTGGAGTGGCTGTGTTCATCAGTTCTGGTGGAAATGTGCGTCTGCCCTGTAATAATGCTCTTTCTGGCTGCAAATCTAAAACTACATGGACCTACAGCAGATTCAGTCTTTCAGCAACAGTTGCACTGATTAAATTAGGGATAAAGAATAAAGACACAGAGAGACATGAGAGACTGAGTCTGGAGTCTGACTGCTCTCTGAACATCAAGAACGTCACAGTAGAAGATTATGGAGTATACACCTGCCGACAATATGTGAAAAACGGACAGAATGACATACAAGGACCTGATGCACATGTTTATCTGCATGTTCTTCATGGTAAGTTTATGATTATGTGATGAATTTTAAAAGGGCAGATTCTCCCTTTAAACTCAGATGATGATTGAAGAGTTTGTGATTTGTGTCTTGTGTTCAGATTCAGTGTCCCCATCATTATCATCTTCATCATCATCGTCTTCATCATCATCATCATCATCATCATCATCATCATCTTCATCCTCACAGACTGAGATCAGTCCATACCGCTCTGTGACTCTCTCCTGTCAGTTGTATTCATATACAGATGCTGGATACTCCTGTGATTATTGGGTTCGTTCTGGGGGATTTGAGCTGTTGTGGGTGAATCAGACTAGTGTTGATCTGAAGACAGACTCCAGATATCAGATATCATCATCATCATCAGATCAATATTGCTGTATCATCATCACTCTGACTACAACACTCCTGAATGAAGATAACAACAGAGAGTGGAGATGTCAGCTTACTCACATAAATCAACTCGAGACCTCAGTCAGATACACTGTCAAGTATTCAGGTGAGAAAACAGTGTAAGAAGACCCTCATAATGTCAGTAACACTAAGGTCTATCAGTATCACTGAACCAGAACAAACTGAGGGAACAAAAGCTTCTTTGACTCTCACAGAAGAGTAACTCAAAGCATTGCTTCAAACTAATGAACTGCAGTGAAGTAACAGTCCAAAACGTGATGCTGGAAATAAAAAAGGAATTGAAACTTGACAGCAAAAATATTAACTTTTTATGTAATGTGATGATCAAAGTTAAAATATGGTTATCTTGAGTGTTAACTAATCAAAATATGACTGTCATATTCTACAGTATGATTGTCACATTGAGTTGTTGTTTTAGTTTCTTTTCATGGACTTTTATGGTGTGTCCCAATTAGCGTACCTATGCATATTCTATGATATTTTTAGTATAAAAAGTGAGAGTAGTGTGTTCATATAACACTCCGGTTCTTTAAAAAAAATTGTTTAGATCGCTTACAAAAAGCTGGTGCGGCAGTGTGCACTTCACTTTCACTTTTAAATTAGCATCAATTCATCCTTCGCAGGGGGTTTGATTGACATGCGATCTGAGTCTGACCAATCAATATCCACCATTTTTGTCCGACAAAGCAGTCAGGAGAGTTAAGCCGCCTTTCCACACGACAAATGACAGCCTTCGGACCGGAAGTCATTAATTTCCAATGGAGAGTCGCACTGGAGCTACGGGGAGTTCCGATCATATGCGTATGCGGAAATTTCGGATTCGATTTGAGCTTTTTCTGCGGATAGACCGTATGTGACCGATCGACCGGATGTGAAAAACTATGAGCGTTAAGCTAGAATTACCAATATTTTAATACTTTAATGTAAACGTTATTCCTGCAAAATGACGGTTATTAATAATTATGGCTGTAAAATATAGTTTTATCATTATTAAATCAATTTTTGATTAGCTCTATAAAATCAACTATTTTTTTATATTAGATGTATTGAGGGTCATTTGTTTTGTGTGGATATATTCATGCATGCTTAACATTCATTAAAATCATTCATTTTACCATTGTGAATAGCCGAGGGTAACGGTTGCTTCACGACCGCGACTGACACCAGGGGGCGTAATGCGACAATCCAATGCGAATGTCATGTGCAGTGGTAAGGCGGCTTAAGTAGATTAACGTCAGTGGATTTGAACTTGGCTTTAACTGAGGCAATCTGTCACGACACATTACAGAGCCACAAAACGGTAGGCCTATTGTTTAATTTTCTTTGTTGATTACAGCATAACTGTGAATCTGCATAAATGCCCAGAATTTTTGATATAATATAAAGGATTTCTTAAAAGTTGTTTAAAAAAAATCATTCTTTTAGGCACACACAGATGTCAAGATTCAGTCTATGCATCTCAACAATGGTGAGGAGCAGAATATTCAATTAGGAAAAGTAAATTACATAGACAATTCAGATCATAATTTATTCATACCGCAATGCATGATGGGAGCCATTAATGAGTTGTGATTGGTGGCAGCCACTGCAACATGCTTTATTATTGTCACCATTGTTGAGATTCACAGGCTGATTATTGATGTCTGTGTTTTAAATTAATTTATCTGAATGTCTTTTGATCAGAACAATGTTTATTAAATATATTGAATTATAAGTACTGATAATCATAGGCTGAAGAATCACAAAACTGCTGCAAACAAGTTAAACCAAACTATCTCAATAAGTTTCCTTTTTCAGATCACAGCATGATTATGTCAAAACATAACCAACACTATAAGTTAACATTTAACTTTGTTCATTTAACTGTTATAAATCAATAACAGCAGACAAACATCAGCAAATATTAAAGTAAACATATAATGGTCTAGAGCCCAACTAAAGCAAACACCCATCACCTTAATGGTAACTTACAATCTGTGATTTTCTTCTTCAGTGATTCTGCTTGTTAACATCAGGTGTCTTCAATAATGCTCAATCATCACTAAATTAATCACTTAATTATCTCATCAGCCCTAAATGCCGCTTCATCTGAAAGCAGGTGATGGTGATTTACTACTAATCAAGGAACCGGCTTTACTGACGAGATGCGCATAACAATCTCACGATATATATCGCACAGCCCTAGAAGAAACCGTTCACCGGAGATGTGTTAACAGATAGCGGAGTGCATTCATTATTATTAGGCTACCGGTATAATAATCCTCCTGGTGCCGGGTCTGAGTGAGTCATTTACTCTCTTACCTTTGTTCTTTGATTAACATTAATGACACTTTAAGACCAGCCGCTGCTGACAGAGACGCGATCTGACACGCGTCCCATTTTCTCAATCTCTACGTTCATTTAAGACTTTATTTCAATAATTTAAGACGGCCCTTATGAGGACACTCGACAAAATGGACATTTTGGCATAATTTGTGTGTGTTCTGGTTTGTTCAAGCCCGAAAGAGAACTCTATACTGACGCGGGTCGTGTGTGTGTAATAGACAGGGCAGCGCGGTCTCTTTAGTCTTGTCGCGCTTGAATGGTTTAAAAGAATTAATAAGAGCGTGATCATACAATGCTAGTCAACGGGTTACAGAAAAAACGTATTTTGCGAATAATTGCGTAAAATATTATTATTATTATTATTTTTATTTTTTTTTGGTGCCGCGGTGGGCAAGTGATGAAACCGGTGTTGCGACTGAACACAAGTATGTAGGCCTACTCTTTTTGGGAAGAAAAGGTGCATACTTTTGAGTGTGTAGCAGAAGAGTAGACAAGCTTTGGGACAAACTACCACGTCATACAATTGCGTCTTTAACGGTTGCTTTCTGTCGCTTAGTTACGCACATCCTGTCACTCAAACTGACCTGTCAATCATCTTGTCAAAGATAAAGTCCTCCACATTTAATTTAATTTAATTTTCTACCGTATCGGAGAGAAATGCAAAATCACGTTGATCTGCAGTCGCGGGTCTTTCATGCGGAGACTCTCCTCATATTAATGCAGAATGATGCATTTAAAAGTTAATGGCCAAACGGATCTTTATAAAAGTCCACATGGTTATTGCAGATGAAATATAACATGGATAACATGAAATAAATATTTTCTATCAGGTTAAACTTTGATTAGTCACTCAAACCTTTATCTAAATTTCTCACAATCGGTCGTGCATATCGCCATGTTTTGTAGTTTTTTTTAAAAACACTTTTTACTCGTGTTTGCAGTTCCTCCTCCAAGGCGCAATGGGTTGTGGGTAATATTAGCCGTAATAGTGAGCACGGATCCACACTTCGAAAATCCACCGGAAATAGTAGACCATCCGGAGACTTCTGGCACACTCTTCAACATACTATGCTTTGAGACACTTATTTTAATCTCACACACTGTTTAGGAAGGATAGTATGGACATTTGAGATGCAGGACGAGGCTGTGGTTACGTCCACTTTTTATGCTCATCCCTCGCTAATGTTGCACGAGTGTCCACTACTGGAGAACTCTTGAAATGAGTTTGAATGAAATGCTCTAAGCCCTTGATCACTTGGAATCCAATATGGAGCTGATTATAAATTATACATTTGTTTTACACACCATTATATAGGCCCGTATGTATGCTTGGGCTGTTGGAGAAAATATATATATAAAAAAAAAAAATCTACATAAAAGTCTAATATCATACTATATAGAGTTGTGTGGTGTGACCAAGCGGCAACCTCCCCGTCTCTCTCTTGAAACCAACACGGAAGTGAGTTAAACTGCAATTCATCGACTGGCCGCTTGAGGCTGGCTGCAGAAGTGAGTCAAATCTGTATCTCCCCCATGTTAAAATTACCAACTTTACAGCAGAAAAAAACATGTTTACAGCCTGGATCTCTATGTGGCTTTGGTCTATACAGCTAATTTTGCCCTTCATAACAACTGTGAGGGAAGTGAATTTTTTTATAACTCATCCGTTTAGTTGATTAATATTTAAATTTAAGGGTGTGGCCACTTGAGTGACAGATGGATTGCCGCTGTCAATGCTAGCCGTTTGTCTGCTGTTAGCCGTCACTTCACCTCAGCAAGTGTTAGCTGCTGAACTTGCCTTCTCTGCAGTGTTTGTGCTTTTTTTCGGGATTATTTCATACAATTTAATACACCCATTACTTGGGTACAAAGCCCACGTCTTTGGATTCCGTCGTTGTCGTCGAGTATCGTTCGAGAGAACAACCAGCGCTGTATTTCAGTTGTTTTCCTCTGTGAACATGCACTAATGGATGTCTGACAATTTTGTTGCTTTTTTGGAGTTTTCAAATTTAAAAACGTCAATAAAGGTTCGTTCGTTCTGCTCTCACGGAACAGATTGATTATAATATTCTTATGTACCGTCAGATGAAATCATGCAGGCGTCGGCGCTTTCTCCGTCCGTGCTATAAATGCACATGAATGAGCGCGGATTTTCTAGCGCATTTACTTGCACTTCAAAGGCAATATATCTATGGTTTAACCCATTTGAGAGGCGGCCAATCAGAATTTAAAATGGACTGAATAAGCTCTCTACGAACTTGACGAGCGATGCCATAAGAAAGAGTGACTGACATGTATGCACATAAATCACTGTCACACACACACTCTCAAAGTAATATTAAGTTACTGCATAATACATTTTCAACTAGCAGAATAGTACAGAATCACAATACACAGTCTCACTTGTAGCCATGTCTTTTAACTATTATAATATTTCGAAGGGCAAAAATAGGAACTTTTAATTGGCTTTACATCATCAGCTAACTCGATCACGTCGAGCTAGGTGATTTCAGATAGCCAGGCTCATATCTATGGCCAGGTTCCTCAGCTCCACCAAAGCCCGTCACGCCCCGCCTGTTTGCCTATTTTCTGTTATCCGGGAGTGACGCAAGGCCAAGATGGCGACGGCCGGCTCCGCCTACTTTAGGCTTCAAAAATGCTCTTCAGAAACCTACGGGTGACACTATGTCCATATTTTTTTACAGTCTATGGGTGTGACATGCTTCATGCCGCAATGCATGCTGGGAGCCATGAGTTTTATAATACCATGAAGCATGTCATCATTGTCAATGGCTTTTGTCTTTGTATATAATTGTCCCCATTCCTCATTTTCACAGACTCTCAGGATCATTGGAATAGAAACACACAAGGTACATAATCACAGTGTTTTGTCTTTGTCTATAGTTGTCCCCAATCTGCCCTGTCCGTCTCTGACTCTGTGCTCGATCTCTTCTTCAGTCATAGTGATTTCTGTCGCTGCAGTCGCTGTTCTCCTTCTTGCTCTTCTCTGGCTGATCTGCAGAAAAAGAGCTGGTGAGTTTTCAGATTTACTCCTTTACAACAATTAAAAACAGTTCAGATGAGCAAACAAACACATCATGTTCAGACTGTAAGTATCATAGAAACATGTGGATTATATGAAATTCTCAAACAGAAGTTTATTCCTGATGAGAAATCCTGTAATGTCAATATCACAGAGTTATCAAGTCAACAATCATTTTTATTATTCATTTTAATGCTTCAACAAAATCTGATTGTTGAAAAAGCTTAATACTTAACATTGTGTTTTCCATAAATACTCATATTTCATGAGGCTCTTGTTTTCAGATAATAAAAGAGGGACTGGCGACTCCGCGGTGAGTTCAGTAATGCAGTGATTTAGATTTGATTACTGTCTTTAAAGCTCAATAAAGTGTCATTCATGCAGTTTAACTGTTTGTTCTGAAGGTCAAAGATGAGAATGATCATAACGGGGCGAATGAGACGATCAACATGTCCATTCCTCCCGCTGCAAGAGCCGATGTGAGTCCACTAAATCATCAAACATTACGTTCACTGTCTGTTCAATAATGTGATTTAAAAGCTTTTGTGTTATTCTACATATTATAGTGAGAGATATGTCTGTTCTGTGTGTTAAACTTGACTCTCTGCACGTCTGCATTGATGTTTAGGAGCAGACAGATGATGTGACTTATTCTGAGGTCACTTTATCCAATACAAAGCCAGTAAAATCACTCAATGTGAGTAGATACCAGCACATGAGTTCGACTCTCAGATAAATGAAGCTCATGCTCTAATAATAATAATAATAATCGCTGTGGTTCAAACATTGATGGACAGAATCTGTTCTTCAGGATCATGATGATACAGTGACTTATTCTGCCATCAGAGGAAGAGAAGATCAACCGCAGGATCAACTTTACGCCTCTGTGAACAAGAACAAGACCTTCACAAATAAACATTAATGATACAGATCATGAGCTCATCATATCAGGAGCAGACGGGAAGATTTCATCTCTCTGGGGTTTGGAGGAATTATATATGTGTGTGTGAACGAGCAGATATTTGTTGAATGTCCTGTGAATATGAATGAGATTTATTGTGAATCATCATCTGGTCAGAGCACAGAATCTCATCTATATCATCACAGCTACAGTAAAGTTAGAGATTGAAGCCCTGATGTGTTTTCATACAGGCCAGACTCAATCTAGTGTCTCACAAGCCTCTTCCATGACTGGAGTCTGTTTATCCACTGGATTTCTGTCTGAAAACCTTCATCTTCATGCAGAAGCTCATGCTGAAATGATCCTCTTGCTTCAGCTTGTATATCAGCTGTTTCTTCTACAGAGAGATGTCCGTCTGAGAATTACATCAGTGTCTGCTCACATTATATCTTCATAAAATATTCTAAAATTTGACTTTGCAGTGTGTATATGTCACAAAATTAAATGTCAGTTATTTCTTTCTTTTTTTCACATGTGACAATAAAGAGCATGAAAAATCATGAGTTAAAAGAAAAGTTTTTGTCTCTTCTATTCCTGTAAAAACAGACGTAACTAAACTTGCTCCTTTTAAAAACCCTCTATTTTAAAGGTCCCGTTGCATGCGATTCCATGTTTCAAAGTTTAGTTAGTGTGTAATGTTGTTGTTAGAGTATAAATAATATCTGTAAAATTATAACGCTCAAAGTTCAATGCCAAGCGAGATATTTTATTTAACAGAAGTTGACTACAAAAAACGGCTCGATTGGACTACACCCCTCTACTTCCTTCATTAATGATGTCACTAGAACCGTAACCTTCGCCCACAGGAACACAGGCGTATTGATGGCGAAATGTCAACAGACGTGGTTGATGTTTATCTATAATCGGATACCGCAAAAGTTTAATTCGAAGTTGTTAGTTTGCTCTGTCCATTTCACCACGGACTGTTTTTCTAACCTGGGATAACGTTAATATCAAGCAGGCTTCTCTCAGCGTTTCATACTGACGAAGGGGACAATTTCAACTATATTCCAGCAAGCGGTAAGTACAAGTAGTGATTTAATATGGAAGTAGCGATCAACTCCACATCGTTTCTCTTAGTAGGATGAAAATAATCTTATTTAAACTGTGATTAATATACAGAAAGCGATCAAAGAACAATCCCTTTACAATCGTCCAAGCTGTCAATCAATCACACAGCGCGAGTTTATCTGGACACTTGCCAAAACTCGTTATGAAATCAATGACTGTTACACTGCACAACGAAGCTCTTACTGTATTTATATGCCTCATGTTTGCATTGGTGAAATCATTAGTGAGTGCAGAAACTGCGTTGCAATGATAAGATCTTTTTTCACGCGATCAACAGGCTGTCATCTGCTCAACGCTCACTGTAATTTTTTATGTGATTGAAATAGATCTTAATACCTAAAAAACTTCTCACGATTCGTTAATCCAGATAGCTGTAATAGTAAAAACGTATGATAGCTGTAATAGTAAAAGTTTTCCAGATAGTTCCACATGTAATGCCAGATATTTCATATGCAAGCATTTCAGCCAATCACAGCAGAGGGCGTTTACACTGAAGTCTCACAGCAGACACGCCCCTTCAAACAGAGTGTTCAAACCAGGGAATGAAATCAGGCTAGGAAATATGCCTTTTATTTCTAAATTATAACAATTTTTGATCTAAAAAACATACTAACATTATAAGGGCACCCCTGGAAACATGATAAAATAATAAAAATAATCCATGGAATGGGACCTTTAAAACCCACCAGCCGCCACTGGAAAACAGAAGTACGTTTGGCAGGAACTACAAAGCTATTTGAGGAAAACAATATTACTGATTTTCAATTTTTAAAAAATAAAATAAAATAAAAAAAATAGAGGGGACCTAGGATGATAACAGCACTAAACACTAGACAAGAGAGTCCATTACCACCCTCTGAGCTACAAGGAAACGCTGAACATTTGGACACCATGTTTCACAGTCTCTAGACACTTCCTCAAATCTGCTTCACAGCTTTATCAGCGCTTTAACCTATTCTGAGGACAGAGCTATTCTCTGA
Organism: Abramis brama; assembly: GCF_963993115.1. Taxonomy (NCBI): domain Eukaryota; kingdom Metazoa; phylum Chordata; class Actinopteri; order Cypriniformes; family Leuciscidae; genus Abramis; species Abramis brama. The sequence continues at coordinate 52,383,912 of NC_139963.1, read as the reverse complement.
ACGTGTTCAAATGCATCCTGCAAAATCTCCATCATCTGGAAATCACACTGAATGCTACACTTGAAGTCCATTTCAGAGTCTTGCATATCTTGGCTTTCTCTATTCTCCTGAGTAACTCTCTCAGTTAAAGGATCTATAAGAGATCATTTGAGGTTTTGCATATGTGATAGTCCTATTTCTCTTTATTTAGCAGATTTTAAACACACATGAACACTAACATTTAACATGAAGCATTGGCTTTATCTGTCAATGAATAAATGATGTTACTGCCATGATGGTGTTGTTCCAGCATCTACCAGCAGAGGGTTGATGAGATTATTCAGTCAATTCCTGACCCAATCCCAGAGGAAAACAGTGAGGATCAGGCACTCTTTTAAAAAGACACATTTCTGGCTATACTTTTGGACTCTGGTCATATACAGGTGCTGGTCATATAATTAGAATATCATGAAAAAGTTGATTCATTTCAGTAATTCCATTCAAAAAATGAAACTTGTATAATGTATACATTCATTACACACAGCCTGATATATTTCAAGTGTTTATTTCTTTTAATTTTGATGATTATAACTGACAACTAATGAAAACCCCAAATTCAGTATCTCAGAAAATTAGAATATTGTGAAAAGGTTCAATATTGAAGACACCTGGTGCCACATTCGAATCAGCTAATTAACTCAAAACACCTGCAAAGGCCTTTAAATGGTCTCTCAGTCTAGTTCTGTAGGCTACGCAATCATGGGGAAGACTGCTGACTTGACAGTTGTCCAAAAGACGACCATTGACACCTTGCACAAGGAGGGCAAGACACAAAAGGTCATTGCTAAAGAGTCTGGCTGTTCACAGAGCTCTGTGTCCAAGCACATTAATAGAGAGGCGAAGGGAAGGAAATATGAGGTAGAAAAAAGTGTACAAGCAATAGGGATAACCGCACCCTGGAGAGGATAGTGAAACAAAACCCATTCAAAAATGTGGGGGAGATTCACAATGAGTGGACTGCAGCTGGAGTCAGTGCTTCCAGAACCACCACGCACAGACGTATGCAAGACATGGGTTTCAGCTGTCGCATTCCTTGTGTCAAGCCACTCTTGAACAAGACACAGCGTCAGAAGCGTCTAAAGACAAAAAGGACTGGACTGCTGCTGAGTGGTCCAAAGTTATGTTCTCTGATGAAAATAAATGTAGCATTTCCTTTGGAAATCAAGGTCCCAGAGTCTGGAGGAAAAATGGAGAGGCACAGAATCCACGTTGCTTGAAGTCTAGTGTGAAGTTTCCACAGTCTGTGATGGTTTGGGGTGCCATGTCATCTGCTGGTGTTGGTCCACTGTGTTTTCTGAGGTCCAAGGTCAACGCAGCCGTCTACCAGGAAGTTTTAGAGCACTTCATGCTTCCTGCTGCTCACCAACTTTATGGAGATGCAGATTTAATTTTCCAACAGGACTTGGCACCTGCACACAGTGCCAAAGCTACCAGTACCTGGTTTAAGGACCATGGTATCCCTGTTCTTAATTGGCCAGCAAACTCGCCTGACCTTAACCCTATAGAAAATCTATGGGGTATTGCTCTCCTGTGATCTCATCTCCTCTCTCTGAAACTTTATGTCCTCCCTAATTAACTCGATCAGCTTATCGATCAGCTCATCCTATATCGGTCTCGTTTTCTCCTTGCTGGTACTGGCTCCGTCTCCTCCTCATCATGAGCTCGGCCCTGCTGTGTCCTCAGGGATGGAGGCAATGAGGACAGGGGGTGTTAATGTGCCTCTGTCCCAACACCTCATCCATGAGAACACAACAGGGCCAAATTTCAGCAGTGGGTTTTCCACTCACTCCCTCACCCGTCCCAGGACACTTGCAATCCTAAGGCAAAAAAATATATATATTTTTTAAGTTCTCCCATTTTTGTTTACCTGCAAGTGAGTAGGTCCATTTTAAAGTCATGTTCGTTTTCGGTTTTTCATCTTAATAAGTTCATCTTATTTTCTTTACTGGCCAGGTATCCGGTAAGAGTTGGTATTAATAGTTGGTTGCAGCAGGTGCACAACAAATTTTCGTATATGACATCACTGCTGGTGGGAGGGGCCCCGTCTCATAGGTGTGTGTCAACGGTAGATGATCAAATTCACCAAATACTGTTCACAACGACAAAACATCTATAAACATCAACATAATCACACACACACAAAAAAAAACAATAAGGATTACACGCGGCTTCTCATTATTCCAGCTGCTCTCGTTCTGCTAGTTGTGCAAAGCTGTGGTGAGATAGAAGAATTACTATGAACGTTAAACAACACAGTTTTCAGTTTTAAATAAACTGAAATGATTAGTGTCTCGGAGTTCATGAAGCCTCATGATGTGAATAAAACATCAAACTGACTACAACAAACTCTTTGAAATGTATATATGATACTGGATATCAAGGATGAAGCAGTTTATAATGTAGACAGACAGCAATCTCATTCAATGTCAATCGTGTGTGGGTGAAATATAATTTATTAGGTATTTAAAATCTCTAATGAGAAATTAACAACATGAAGAAATCAAAAAGCTAATAATATTTCATGGCTTTTAGAACAAATTATTCCTGATTCAAGCAAAATGAGCATAAAATAAAAACGGACAATAACAATGAGTTGTTGATAAAATGAGTAGTTTAATTTATTTTATTTTTATTTTATTATTTTATTTCAAGCATACAATGAAAAAGTGTACAATATGTACAACATAAGACAATAATCGAAAAAAGCACTGATGATCAAACAAATAAAAAATTTTGATCATCAGTTATCATCAGTTTAATCAATCATTATATGAAGCAAATACAAACATTAAGAAAGTAAAAGTGAATTAGACAGATCTCTCTCTTTAAGAGTCAAAGCATCTCAAGAGAAGAAGAGAAGAAAAGAGTCCAGTTTCAAAGATACATGAAAGTATATCTTGCGTTTGCATGTAAGAGTAGAAGTGGCAGAGAAACTAGATAACATTTCTAATAAAAAATAATGACAAATGAGTTAAAATTTTATATAAGATTAATGTCTCTCTTAAAGTGTTATATTAAGTGTGAATTTTCTGGTGCTCTTTCAGTTCATCATCTGTAGTAAAGGACTTCCAGCACTGAAACACACACCGCCGTGTCTTTTCTGCTGTAATATTACGAATGAATCTTCTCCTTTGTGTGAATCTTCAGGTGTTTCTTCAGGACTGATCCTCAATGAAACTGTTTACCGCACTGACCACATTTAAATGGTCTTTCTTCAGAATGAGAGTAGATGTGATTTCAGAGCGAAAGCCTGAGCCGCTTCTTCCCAGTGTGAACTCTCATGTGAATCTTCAGACTTGATTTACTGAATTTTTAGCTTCTGTTTTTCCTTTCTTGTTCACGTCCATCAGGTCTAAAAGAAACATTAAATCAAGTGAAATTTCAAATGAGAGACAAACGTGAAATGAAAAGTGAAGCTCAAAGTCAAGATCACTGATGAGTTCAATAGTCATTTTAATCCCATCATATCTGGTCAACAACTGCTGTGCACAATTATGATCTTATGATCGGGATGATTTTAATATCATGAAGATGATTTGTGTTATAAGTCACTAGTTAAGTCATGAAACTCTAGATGATGCAGGCTTGACATATGATGTTTTTTTTTACAGTGTACCCCCAAACCACACCTATGAGTAATGAAGCTACTTCAGACCAACCCTTTTTAGATATGCGTCGGGCGCAAGAGTAATTTATCCCGTCGGTATAATAGCAACAGCGCTATTATACTGACAGCACCGAGATCCGCCCACAAAGTTATTTGCGTTTCGCGTTTGATACTTGCGTTTCAGATCGTTAAAATAGGAATCTGTAAAAAAAAAAAAATCACATAGTTCCCCTACACAACAAGCTGATTGGCCTCTAAGATATGCAAAAATTAGAGAATTTGTTGACAGACGGCCCTTTCACAAGAAATGTAAAAACTATTTGTTGGACTGTTTGGATCTGTGTCAAGGGCAAGCGGGAGATTTGAATTCAGTCTACGTTCGTGAAGTGGATTGTGATCACAGTGGGTCAAAGCTATAATCGTATTCGTCAGGAGCAGCCATGAGCAGGAGCGCTGAACACATAAGTTTCCGTTCGGAAATAACGCGCCCTTTTTCAGTGAGCCTGGATCGTCACAGCGGACATCATGCCAACCGATCACCGGCTGAGGTAAGAGTCTCATACTACATGTGAACGATATTTTATATTACATTTGTGTTAAGTTGACAGTTTCCAAGCAAACGTTAGCATTCTTAAATGATGTTCAGTCATAACTGGCATCGAGAGCTGGAGGGCAAAACACTGAGAATGCAGCATGCGTCTTACAATTTTCCATCTGTTTTAAGAAAGATCAGTTAAACCAACATCTCTAAAGACCTAAAACAAGCTTTAGTAGACTTATTATTCATATTAAAGTCCGTCCAATTGTGTATAAAATCGTCGTTATGATAGTCAGTAAATCAATATCTTAAATGGCAGGACATTTTGAAACACTGTATGGAAGCTGAAAACTCTTCTCTTAAAAAAACATCCTTGATTTTATTATAGTAAAATTGTAGCAGTAACCACGTTTTTGGCGGATTTATTGCCATTATAATAGCCACAGTTTTACTAAAAATAGGCCTACCGTGTTTTTGTTTGTTTGTTTGTTTCGTAATGGTTAACGTGACTAACTATCAAGACCGTTAAGAAAACGAAATACTGTACTTGTTGATAATGATACAGGAAAGCCTAAAAAAGGAAGACTAGAATATGAATACAACACGATGAACCCCTAGGTGTAACTGATGCAGCTAGGTCACAGTAAATCATATTCATTTACTTTCTATAAATGTAACTTAGCTAAAATCACATGGCAGCTCAAAACATTAATGTTAGCCTTTCCAGCTCAGTTCCAGATCATAGTCAGTTTAGGTTTTGCATTGTCCCAATGGAACATATTCTGACATGTGTAAATGGTAATACTGAGTTTTAAAACTTATTCTTTTGTGTGATTTCAGGTCATGTGGAAAGCAGATGATCATGGCAAACAAGATATGGGAAGAATTAACTTTTAAAAAATCATAATGGCCGAGTCTTCTGATTCCATATGATTGCACTAAAAGTGTGCACAAGGTTTGGATTTGCTACACTAAGACCACGATTGTGTTAGATTCCACACATCTATTGTTTTTTTTTTTTTGTAACTAGGCTCTGTCATTTAGAAACATGGCTTTTCCTATCACTACTTTCTTAATGACACATATATTATCTACCTTTCATTCCAGCCAGATGATCTGACGGTTGCTGCTCGCATCTCAGCCTACCTGATGGAGATTCTTGCTGGATGAATGACCTTCACCTTCAACTCAACCTTGCCAAGACAGAACTGCTTATGGCTTCAGCTAAACCTTTGCTGTGTGATCCTTCTGATTTGCCTTATTCATCATTAGGAGGATCAGGCCCTTCCTATTAGAGCTGCACAACTCCTTGTCTAAGCTCTTGTTTTATCCAGACTGGACTATTGTAATGCTATCTTGGCAGCTCTTCCAGCATCAGTCAAACCTCTGCAACTGATCCAGATGCTGCAGCAAGAGTTATCTTTAAAGGTAGTTCTATACCTAAAGAAAGCATTTGAATTCGCCACAGAAATAATAACATCGCTGCAAGATCTAGTGAGAAGCATTCAAATTTCTCCGTTATTACCCGTAGATCTCTATTAGATCAAACAGTGCTGCCGTGGAAACAAGGAGAAACATTGTGCCATGAATAAGTCCACAAATCAGAAACATTCACAATGGATTTAATGTAGTAGGCTAAACACTAACGTACTGTCACCATGGAAGTTTGGCAGGAATAGTAAAATGCTTTCAAGTTTTTTCATTCATTCAAACCTTTATTTAACCAGGATAAAAACACTCCTTGAGATTAAACATCTCTTTTACAAGAGTGTCCTGGCAAGTGGCAGCAGCGCGGTTTCAAATAGACATAGAGACACTTACAGGTAAATACATAGACATACATTTACTCATCATATTCAAACAACAATATCATCATAAAAAAACCTGAGTCCTAAATCATTTTAAAAACAGTGACAGACAGACTGCCTTTCTGCAAGGTCCTTTAAAAAACCTTTAAAAGAATAAAGTGAGACCAACTCCTTCAACTGTAGTTCATTTTGAAGCTTATTCCATGCAGATGGTGCTGCAAAATGAAAAGCCTTTTTGCCAAAGTCAGTGCGGGCTTTAGGGACTGTCAATAAGAACAGATCCTGTGAATGCAGATGATATGTCCCTGCAGACCTCGGGAGGATGTAAGTGTTCAGATAAGGAGGAAGAAGTCCTAATACTGCTTTATAAATAAAAAGATGCCAGTGCATCCAACGCCGAACGGAGAGGGAGAACCACTCGACCCGAGAATACAGCAAACAGTGATGAGTGAGAGATTTTAAGTTTGTGATGAATCTTAAGGCTCCATGAAACACTGTGTCCAAAGCATGAAGACACTGGGAGGTTGAATGCATATATGCTGTAAAATATCACCATAGTCCAAGACAGACAAGAATGTTGCATTTACAAGTTGTTGTTTTTTTGCTTCAAAAGATAAACAAGAATTGATTCTAAAGAAAAAACCTAACTTCAACTTTAGTTTTTTAACCAAATCTTGGACATGCAATGTAAAAGACAGTGACTGATCAATGGTAATGCCCAAATACTTGTAATGTAACACTTCTTCAATTTCTGTACCAGAAAGTGTACAAATGGTTGGGACATTGTTTTTAGTAGATTTTCCCCGAGTGAAAGTCATGACTTTAGTTTTTTTTAGAGTTTAAAAGTAGCCAGATTATGTTGCAAGATGTTAAAAGCAGATTGTAAATTTGTGATTGCTTGATCTAATGTGGACCCAGAACAATAGAGAACAGTATCATCAGCATAGTAATGATAGTTTGTATTATCTATATTATTGCAGAGGTTGTTTGTATTGATTATATAAAGAAGAGGCCCAAGGATTGAGCCTTGAGGCACCCCTTTTGAAATATTTAGGGAGGCAGAAGTGAGGCCATCTACTTGCACACATTGTGTTCCCCCTAATAGGTAACTGTTGAACCATCCCACTGCTTGTTCTGAAAGTCCAATTTGCTAGTTGCACGTGGCCGCCATTTTGGATTTCGGATGAGTGAGGGTACGCTAAGACACTTCCGGTTTCGCATTACGCCCGGTGCAGGGAGCCGGAGAAAGACGAAATTTATCTTTTATAGTTGTTTATAGAATCAATTATCACTTAAAATACTACTAAGATCCATATTACTATCACACGAGCCAATGGCAATTAAATGCACGGACGCATAGTCAGATTAATGAATGAAATACAATTGTTCACGAACAGAAGATTGTATTTGACTCATGCTGCATACACATACGCAATGACAATTATGCCTACTGTAAATATAGAGTTGATGTAAAGTTATTCGCTGTCAAACTGATGCCAAAATGAATGGGAGTCAATGGAATGCTAACAGACCACGGTACTCAACAGAGCTGGCAAACTGTTACCTCACTGAAATGATAAAACAGTCATTAGATGAAGGTAATGTAGTGGGAGCAGTATTTCTGGACTTGAAAAAAGCCTTTGATACTGTGAACCACGAAATTCTTTTAAATAAATTAGAAAATTGTCACTTGTCACATGATGCAATAACTTGGTTTAGATCATATCTAGAACACAGGCAGCATTGTGTTAAAATAAATTCCACCCAGTCATCTATTCAAACTTGTCGAATCGGAATTCCACAAGGTTCAATTTTAGGCCCTTTACTTTTTAGTTTATATATAAATGATCTTCCAGACAGTTGCAAAAGGGTTAAAAGCCAAATGTATGCAGATGACACAATTATATATGTCTCAGCAAAAACCCCTCCGATTGCAGCTGAGATGCTTTCAAAAGAACTGATTGGTGTATCACAGTGGCTCCGAAACAATCATCTGACCCTGGACTATGTGCTTTTCAATAAAAAGAAAGGTCAATGAAAATTTTAGAATAAAGGTTGATGAGGAGATAGATGAGGTACATGAATTAAAATTTCTAGGGGTTACTTTAGATTCTCATCTTAAGTTTGATAGTCATGTAAAGAGACTGTGCAGAACTGTCAAGACAAATTTAAACTGCTTCCGATTAATAAGACAATATATATCCATTAAGGCAGCACAGCAGTTTATGTATTCTATGATATTTTCTCATCTATCGTATTGCATTACTGTTTGGGGTCAGGCCAATCAAACAACAATTACACCCGTTAGGTCATTATATAAACAGGCATTAAAAGTAATGGACCAGAAACCTGTAAGATGGCACCATTGCCTCATTCTAAGGAAGCATAATGTTTTGAGTTTTGACAGTTTTGTAAATTATTCATTTCTAAAACTAGTTTTTAAGTGTGTGAACAGAAATATTCTGTCAACTAGTAGCGAAACAAAAGAGTGGAATAAGAACTAGAGGCACAGTAAGTGGAAACTGTATAACCGCAAAACGTAGAATTTGGTCAGACATCATTTTCAGTAAGAGGCATAAAATTGTGGAATGCCTTACCATCAGAAATTAAAACACTGACATAAATCAAGGTTTTTAATTTAAAGCAATGGCTGAAACTGAAACAACTCTGTGAACACTGACTGTACAGGATACAACACAATGCATACAAACATAAAGTTGCATATGTTAGCATGCACAGACATATGCATACTTTTGTGTTTTTGTATTGTTAAATGTGTCTAGACTCTGTTTTATAGTGATTTCTACATCCATTTAAGCCCATATCTTATTTCATGTATGGGATGTATTTATTGTATGTATTTTAATAGTTATAATTTTTTAATTCAATACTCTGTAATTTCTGTTTTAATTGTACAAGCCTAACCAGGGACAGGGGTTGCAAATTAGTTGTGGCTATAAACCTGTATGCATGGCATCTACATTTGTCCCTGTCAAATAAACATTAAATAAATAAATAAATAAACAGCAGGTGGGGGTCTGCTAATCAATGGTGGTGCCTGGGGAAGCTTCAAAATAATATGAAACCCTGCTCCCCTGGTTATTGTATGAGGTTAGCGACCCCTAGCGGCGAAAAAAATTACGTAGTGTACATTTAACGCTGAGCTTCTGGTTAGCCCAAAAAACTAAGACAACCTTACCAGGCTTGGTACAAGGCAAAGCATGACATGGGGTTCCCCTGTAGTCTGATTTCATCACTTGTAAAATTAGAAGTATTAAAAATAATGATAGTTATTGATCAAACACTGACCTGGAAAATGGCTTGCCTTTTCTTTAAAAAGCAAGAGCTGTTTGTCTTCCTGCAGCGCTGTAGGCACCATGAACTTGGCGCACAGCTTGCGAATGAAGTTCATCATCTACAACACAGACATTTACAGGTGTAAAACAGTGTTGTTGTTGTCTGCATTTTTGTGTTCATATTTTACTCTCTTAGTGTTCATATTGTAACTCTGTGTCGGTGTTGCGAGAGGCAACACAAGTGTTGAACTAACACTTTGTGGGTGGTTCCCATATTTACACTTTTAAAGTGTTGAAATGAACTATAATGGTGTTGATTTCCGGATTTCAAATTTACTGTGTAGTGATTAATGTAGTTATCATAAGATCAAACTAGCTATATTTAGATTAATTTGGACATTATGCTGCTGGAATTATTTATCTGTAGTGGCTGATGAAGATGAGTGTCATTGTTTTTGTGTTATTGATGTTTTATCCATGTCATAGTGTGAGAAATAACAGTATTGTCTTTCATTAGAGCAGTTTTACAGGCTTTTATCATCTATCCTGACTCAAATAATGTGTTTCTAACAGCAAACACTCAGAATAAAGTGAGATGATCTGCTGATGATCCTGAATGACTTGTTGAATGAGTGTTGATAGTCTGAGGCTCATCAATATTAACAGATCTGCTGAAAACACTCTTTATTTCATGACAATAGTTCCTGTTTTCACCTCATTTATTATGCTGATGTCTTCAGATCTCCTGTACATTGACACTTAAAGCTCATTTCATTGGTGTCAACAGACTGAGAGTATTTGTTGGCTACTATACTGTACCTTTATTTCTGTGTATATGATTTTAACTGTTTTTCTTACCATTATATTTGGAAGAATTTAAATTATTTATATTCTTTTCTTTATTTCTATATACCTGCATTTTAATGAAGAAGCAGAATAATGTGAGGATTAGCATTAAAAATAATTAATGAATTGGCATTCAGTTTCAGTGATACATTAGATAGACAGACATAAATGCTTAGAAGTGTCATTTATTATAAAAACAAACTCAGTAATTTATATATTTTTGATTTTGGGCAGATCAGCTCCTCCCACACTGCAGTCACATGATCAGTGAAGCTCCTCCCACTGGAGTCACATGGTCAGTGAAGCTCCTCCCACTGCAATTCTCCAATAAATGCTGGAATATTCCCATCAACTACAAGTGAAGACGAGCATCAGGAAGAGCTGAAATCTGCAAAGACTGAGTTTATTAAAGAGGACAGTGAGAACATGAGTGATCCAGAACCCTGCAGAATGAAACACACTGAAGATCCTGAAGAACAAAGAGGTTGGTGTTTATTCTTCATTCATTCATGATGCTGAAGAACATTCATGTTAGAAACATTCAAGCACTTCTTAGATAAACAGTTAAACTAAGAAATGTCTGCAAAAGTTTCTGCTTGTTTTTAAACAAATAAAGTAAAGTCAGTAAAGGGAGTATTTGAATTGATTGTCAACATCAGGTCAAACTCAATTTAAATATTTTAACTGTTTTATTTTCCATTTATATATGGTTTACAATTTGTTAAAATTTTACCAAAATTTGACCTGAATTTTGTGCATATTTTTACAAACATGAATAACAAATAATAATAATTTCAAAATGTACAAATCTACGCTTTGTATCTACTCTGCTTTACTGCAAACATTTCTCTTTCTCACAGTGAAATTCACTTGATCTTGTGTTTCATGCTTGTGAAGTCAACGGAAGGAGAATTTTAGTGTGAACGGCCCTTAATAATTAAAATGTTTTAGTAGTTTTTAATTAAATATCAATCTTAAAGTATTGTAAAATATGGCAGTATTGTGTGTTTTAATGTTCATATCATGTTAGATAATTGTGTCATTGATCAAATATATTTAATAGTTCTTGCTAAAGAAACATGGGATTTGTGCCTATAATGTTTTAAAAATAATAATTGGAAGATAAATTTACCTCATTCATGGAAAGATTAAAAGAAATATAATATTTTTTTCTTTTATGTCAGACCTGATGGAAGAGAGCGAGGAGAGTGAAGAACTGAGTGAAGTGAAGGAGGAACATCATGTCAAACCTGGAGAAAAACCTTTGAGTCGCTCAAAGACTAAAAATACATTTTTAAAGAAAAGAAGAGCCAAGAAATCTTTCACTTGCACTCAGTGTGGAAAGAGTTTCACAAACAAACATAATTTTGAGATCCACATGAGAGTTCACACTGGAGAGAAGCCGTTCTCATGTGATCAGTGTGGGAAGAGTTTCAGTCAATCATCATCCCTTAATGTTCACATGAGAATTCACACCGGAGAGAAGCCGTTCACATGTGATCAGTGCGGCAAAACATTTATTAGGGCATCAGACCTGAAGACACACTTGACAGTTCATACGAAGGAGAAGCCACATTCATGTTCTGTGTGTGGAAAGAGTTTTTCACTGCGGCAAAATTTAAAAGTACATCAGAAAACTCATACTGGTGTGAGAGAGTACATGTGCTTTGAGTGTGAGAAGACTTTTACTACAGCAAACAGTTTAAAACTGCACCAGAGGATTCACACTGGAGAAAAACCTTACAAGTGTTTACACTGTGACAAGAGATTCAGTCAGTCGGGACATCTGAAATCACACGAGATGATCCACACTGGAGAGAAGCCGCATGTATGCCATCAATGTGGAAACAATTTCACAAACAAATATACTCTTGATGTTCACATGAGAGTTCACACCGGAGAGAAGCCGTTTAAGTGTGATCAGTGTGGTAAAAGTTTCATTCGATCTTCAAACCTTAATGAACACATGAGGATCCACACCGGAGAGAAGCCGTTCACATGTGATCAATGTGGCAAAACATTTCTTTGGGCAGGAAACCTGAAGAAACACCTGACAGTTCATATGAAGGAGAAGCCACATTCATGTTCTGTGTGTGGAAAGAGTTTTTCACAGCGGCAAACTTTACATGCACATGAGAAAACTCACACTGGTGTGAGGGAGTACATGTGCTTTGAGTGTGAAAAGACTTTTACTACAGCAAACAATTTAAAACTGCACCAGGGAATTCACACTGGAAAAAAACCTTACAAGTGTTCACACTGTGACAAGAGATTCAGTGGTTCATCAACTCTGAAAAGACATGAGAAGATCCACACTGGAGAAAAACCTTACAAGTGTTCACACTGCGACAAGAGATTCAGTCGATCATCATATCAGAAAACACATGAGAGGATTCACAGCAGAGAGAAGCCGCACACGTGTGATCAGTGTGGAAAGAGTTTCGCTGTTAAAAGTCACCTGAAGAGACACATGAAGATCCATGCAGTGGAGAAACCACATCACTGCAGTCTGAAATCACGGTAAGTAGTTTATTTTCATGTGCTGAGCAACAAAGTCTCTTCTGTGTAAATTAGACACCCATCACCCTATAGCCAAATATCTCCTCTCCACCTATAGCCGGTGTGCCACTTTGTTGACTGATTGATATCTATTAACTTGCGTTCAACCAACAGGAATGTGTAATTTGTCAGTTCAGATCACTGCAAAAATACCACAAAATCGCTCTCTGACAGTAGATGGTACTCATGTAAAAGCAGAAATAAACCACTTTATAAGGCTCTAGACTGCGAGTAAATGGTCACATTTTGGGAGAGAGCTGCCTCTTCTGCTGCATACGAGAAACACTTCTCTTCAATTTTTTTAATATTAGCCCGTTTTAATGTTATTTTTAATGTGATGACCAAAACCATGATTTGTTCATCCTTCAAAGATTGTCCCCATTTGTAAAACTAAATGTTTCAAAGTGTGGCAAACCAACATATTTATTTACATTTTTTAAATGAGCACTATAACCAGTAGATGGCGGCAGAGGAGCGCTTATTGACTTATAAGCTTTTTCCACTCCATAATAGTTTTTTTTTTTCCCAGGGCTGCCACTAACTACTATTTTTGTATCGATTAATCTACTGACTAATTTAGTAAAAAATTGTATACGCATATAATAATAATAACAGTAAATAATAATATTAATAATAACAATAATACGTCTGAGAATGTCGGCATGTTCTGAATGTCAATATATCCACATGTTCTGGGCTTCTGTTCATTAATGCTAGATGAAAAAAATAAACAGAGGACTTCAGTAGTGAAACTCCAAGTAGGGCTGCAGCTATCGATTATTTTAGTAATTGAGTATTTTACCGATTATTCCATCGATAAATCGAGTAATCGAACAAAAAGTGGTAAGAAAGTAGCCTGGAAATCCAGACCCAAATCCAAAAGATTAAGGGTCTGGCATTGAGTAATGAAAATCGTTTATATAATTGGTTCAAATAAAGTTTCAAAGTAAGTAATCATTTGGGTTTTAATGAACAACACTGTTAAAATACACCATGTAAAAATTATATAAACTAATATAAACATAACTTCTAATACAATGTATAACAGAAGTGTGTCAATGGCCTGGTGATTGTTGTTTTAACACTACGGCATGACCAAATCCTTGTTTAATATTGACCAAACAACATTTAATTCAATGTCCACTTCATCTTTAATATTTTATCACTTTTGTACGATAGACATGCAACAGCCGCTGTAATCTCTTAAAAAAGAATGTGCACATCAAAACATGCAAACTCAGAGCGAGGGGTTAAACTTTTATTTTGAAATCAATTGATAACAATTCACATAGGCTATTTAGAAACATTTAAATGTATTCTCCTGTGTTGGCGTAGATTTACAATTGAGCTACGTTACAAATCTTGTGAAATGGCAAACACACTGACAAATATTGTCAAGAAATAAACATGTAATATTATTAGTACTTAATAATTATTATTAGTACTTATTAGTAATTAGTACTGCACTTAATGCAAAACAATAGTCATTTTATGATTAACCCTCTGGGCCTAAGGGTATTCTGGGGCCTGAAGAAGTTTTGATATGCCCTGACATTTGTCCTTTTTTCAGTTGCTTAAACACATAATAATAGCTAAAGTCTGATTTCACTGTACTCAACCCAAACTGGGCTACAGTAATATGTGAACAACATGTACATAAAAGTTTGTAGTTTTGAGAAAATCACGTTTATGTATGTTTTTTTTTTAACTAAAATTTAAGTCACTGAAATAAGGCCATATAACAGTAAACATTTGTTCACAAGGCTTTTTAAAAGGCTTTATTTATTTTTATTCAAAACAATGTGAAAACCATCCTGATCACTCATACAAAACAATGTAGTCATTTAACTTTTGTAAGACACCTAATGTCAGAATGGCTGTATGCGGGGAGGCGTGAAACATCATGAATAATGCTGTGATTCACACCTGAAGAGACAAAGAATATCAATGAAGAATGAGGGAACTATAGAGAATGAATGTGAGGAGAATTAATGATTGAATGTATTGTTTGTAGCTTATTCACAAAATCAAGTTTAAATTAAAAGAAGTAATCTGACTGTAAATTTTCTTTACACAAAGATTTTACTTAAAATTTTAGACCTACACTACCTTTCAAAAGTTTTACATCTGAACTTTTTTTTTAAAGAAGTATCTTCTGTTCACCGAGGCTGCATTTATTTGATCCAAAATAACTCAAAAACTGTTTATTTTTAAAATTCTAAATACATTCTATTCTATTCTAAATGCATTCTATTCTATTTAAATATATTTTAAAATGCAATTTATTCCTGTGATCAAAATTTTCAGCATTATTACTCCAGTCTAGAGTGTCACATGATCCTTCAGAAATCATTCTTATATTATATCCAGAGTTTTGGAGCTAAATGTGAAAATGTTCTCCCTCCTTTGGTGGATCTGGATATCCTAGGTATGACCAGAAGCCTCGAATTTAGTGATCTTAAAGAGCACGATGGATTATAGGGCGATAGAAGATCCGTTAAATAGACTGGAGCTAAGCCGTTTAGGGCTTTATAAGTCAGTAGCAATACCTTTGTAGTTAATACGGAACTTTATAGGTAACCAATGTAGTGATATTCAAATCGGTGTTATATCATATTTTCTTGATCTAGTAAGAACTATAGCAGCTGCATTTTGGACTAACTGTTGCTTGTTTAATAAAGATGCAGGACAACCGGCTAATAAAGCATTACAGTAATCTAGTCTCGGGGTCATGAATGCATGAACTAACTTTTCTGCATCAGAAACTGATAGCATATTACGTAGCTTAGCAATGTTTCTAAGGTGGAAGAAGGCTGTTTTTGTAACATATGAAATATGTTTTTCAAAAGACAGATTACAATCTAATATAACACCCAGGCCTTTTACTGTAGAGGATAAAGTAACAGGACATCCTACTATGTTAAAGTTGTAGTGAGAGAGGTTTTGTGGGCGGTTTTTTGAACCGATGATTAGTACCCAGGGACGTGCACAGGGGGGTTGCTCAGGTTGCCCGGGCAACTGCCCATATGCCCTTCTCGACTCACTTTGCCCTTCTTACGTAGGCCTAGATAAAAAAAAAAAATCGCAAAGCCTCATTCACTTCCATTCGGGCACCGAAAGTGAAAGTCAGTTAGGGGAAGGGCAAACTCTGTTTACGTGGCTGCAGCGCTGCACGCGACCGGCACCTGAGCTTGAGCCTGCATGAACGGCCCTAGAAGGAGATTGTCGCGGTTGTCGGGAAAGGTGAGTTAGTTTGTGATGTAGGCTATAACAAACGAACGATCATCATCAGGGTTCCAGACTGCGACCATTTTTTGAGAATGTGCGAGTTAAAATTTTATGTGGTCGCATTTGTGCGAGTACATGGTCCTGTACTATTCAGTTAAATTCGCGCAATTTTCCTGCATTGAACTTGATTTAGCGCCCGCCAAAGTGATTTTTTGTCCCGCCAAAGTCTTATTTGATCGGTGAGTAATGTAGAACTGCTGCGCTTGTGACAGCGCATGTTTAACTGAAAGAACTAGCAGAGAGAGAGAGCCGGTCGCGCGCACGCACTCTCTCTCTCTCTTCGGAGTCAGGCGAAAGTGTAAACAAGACTTCACCGTCTCCAAACTAAGCGCTGTCTTGCTCTCTCTCCCTCGCACATATTAATCAAAATAAATCGATACGGTCGGAAGTTTCATGTGGAGCATTCGGAGATTTATTATTTTTTTTTTCTGAATTACCGCTGGGTGTGAATAAGTTGCCTTATCTTCTCTGAAAAGCGTTCCGGACATTCAGCTGACATAAAACAACACTTTAATTAAACGGGGAAAAAAAAAATATCCAGTGATGAAATGTTTTCTGTGTTGACACAAATCTTGGACGTGTCCATGTCCTAACTGCTGGGATAATCACACAACGCGCACGACACGTCCAATTCGCGAACTAATGACTCCTTTGAACCGATTCATTTTAATGAATGGATAAAACAATTGATCTTTCCAACAGTGAACTCAGTAGACGTCTGAATCGGTGTATAACTAATCAGTAACACTTTACAATAAGGTTCTATTTATTACATAAATTACATAAAGTACAGTTTGCTTACTCAAGCTTAAGCTTTAAAATAAATAAAACCACTTGTTTTTTTTGAAAAGCATATGACTGTCTACATATTTCCACACAGTGCTATCAAGAAGAATCGTTAAAGAATCGGATCGATAATCAGAATCGTCAGTGGCATTATTATTGATAAAATCTGTGTTATTATTAGTAGTAGTTAAGGTGATTGAGTGCTGTATTTCAGTGTTTTACTTCTTTGTATATATATATTTTAATAAAGACCCTGTTATTCTCAGTCCTTCATATAGCCGTGAGTTTTTTCAGGGGTGCCCTTTTTTCAGGTCAGAGCAACTGCCCCTCAAAATTCCTGTGCACGTCCCTGTTAGTACCTCTGTCTTGTCTGGATTTAATAAAAGAAAATTGCGCGTCATCCAATCTTTTATATCTTTAACACACTCTGTCAATTTGGATAATTTAGCGTTTTCATCTGGCCGTGATGAAATATAGATTTGAGTGTCATCAGCATAACAATGGAAACTAATTCCATGTTTCCTTATAATATTTCCAAGTGGCAGCATATATATTGAGAATAATAGAGGGCCTAACACAGATCCTTGCGGCACTCCATAGTTTACTGGAGTTATGATCGATTTTTCTCCATTTAAATAAACAAAATGGTAGCGGTCAGATAAGTATGATCTGAACCAGCTTAATGCTTGTCCTTGAACACCGGTATAATTTTGTAGTCGATCTAAGAGTATTGTATGATCTATAGTATCGAACGCAGCACTAAGATCAAGTAAAACTAATATTGAGATACAGTCTTGGTCAGAAGCTAAAAGTAAATCATTTGTGATTTTAACGAGCGCAGTTTCAGTGCTATGATGCGGTCTAAAACCAGACTGAAACTTTTCATAGATGTCATTTTCTTGCAAGAAAGAGCCCAGTTGAGCAGACACAACTTTTTCTAATATTTTAGACATGAATGGAAGATTGGAAATTGGTCTATAATTTGCTATTATATAATTGTCTATAATTGTGTCCACAGCGGGATCAAGTCGCTATTCAAAATGCAAATGTTCATCATCAACGCTCTTATTCTGAGAAAAATGTAATCTCTTTTTCACTATCCAGGATGAGCTGAAGAGTTTCCTCACCTGTGTAGCATGCATATTCCAAACACACAGGAAAGTAAATTAAACTTATAGAGGGTTAGTTCACTCAAAAATGAATTACTCATCCTTATGTCATTCCAAAACCCATAAGACCAAAACCAGTTCATCTTTTGAACACAAATTAAGATCTTTTTTGATGAAATCTGAGAGCTTTCTGTCCCTACATTGCGTGATTGCGTCATGAAGCACGAATGGAATCTGTCCAATGGCGAGACGGAACGTCATAGGCGGGTGACGTCATCAACCATTAAACTATAAAGCACTCCTGAATCACAACCGCGTCAGCTTCTGATAGGCTGAAGCAAGTCGATCACGGATATGCCGTGAGTATGGAAGGGCGACGCAGCGTCTCGTTCCCTTTTCAGGGAACTAGGGTTACATTCGTAACCGAGAAGTTCCCTTTCAAGGGAACTCGAGCTGCGTCGAAACGCTGGGGGAACGCTAATACCCACGTCGCCATAAGAGCAAATGTTCGTCCATGTGAAGTCAAAGTACACATTCAGACGAAAGCACTTGCACCCCTGGAGTGTAGCCGAAGTCAAGATCATAGAACCTTACGAATGTGTGTGGTGAGGACCAGCCTGCCGCATGACATACATCATGTAGGGAAACTCCTGCCAATAAAGCTTTAAAAGTAGTCATACTCCTAGTCGAGTGAGCTCGTACAGCCAAAGGTGAAGGCTGACCAGCCGACTTGTAAGCAAGTGAGATAGCCTCAACCACCCACTTGCTCATCCTCTGCTTAGATGCCGGGGTGACCCAAAACAAACAAACAAACAAACAAACAAACAAACAAACAAACAAACAGCTGTTCAGATTACTTGGACAGGGCAGCTCTGTGGACATAAGCATCTAGGGCCCTCACCAGGCAGAGCAGATTTAGTTTCTCTTGGTCTAAAGTCAGAAAAGGAGGACAGAAAGCCTGATAAAGCTTTAGAAGCAGTCATACTCCTAGTAGAGTGAGCTCGTACAGCTAAAGGTGAAGGCTGACCAGCTGACTCGTAAGCAAGTGAGATAGTGTAAGACTTGTCCTGCAACCACTCTCCAAGCCACCTAGGGAGCACTTTCTGATCCCTCTTGCAATGACACTCCAAGCCACTAGGGAGAGCTGTCTGCTCCTTCCTGCAATTACTCTCCCAGCCACTATGTGGCCCCACCTGCTGTGAACTCTTAAGTTATGATTGCTAATCAAGTTAATGTGTTCCACCTGTATTTTGCCCTATTTCAGTTGCCAGTTTTCATTTAACTGTGTTCAGTCTTGAGCCTTGATGTCTCCTTGGATGCGAACAGGTCTACCTAAGCTCGACCAAAATTATTCCATAGGAGCGCCACCACCTTGGGGTGGAGTCTCCATTCCCCGGGCCTTGGCCCCTGCCTTGACAGGATGTCTACCCCCTGATTTATAAACCCTGGGACATAAATCGCCCTCAATGAAAGTAGCTTCCCCTGGGCTCACAGGAGGATCCAGGTGAACCAGCTTGTATAAGGGACACAGACCCCCTTGATGGTTTATGTACGAGACCACCGAGGTGTTGTCTGACCGAACAAGCACATGATGGACCCTCAGGTCTGGGAGGAAGTGTTTCAGGGCCTGAAACTCCACCAACATTTCCAGACAATTTATATGCCACGAGAGATGATGGTCTTGCCACAGACCTTGGACTGATTCCATAAGTGCTTTATGATGCAATCACCACAAGTGATTTCGACGCAGCTCAAGTTCCCTTGAAAGAGACAGTTGCATATTTGTATTTATAATAACAACAGTAACATTAACAACTGGGAAAATTAATTTACAAATTTTAATGTTTTCAAATGGTGTGGATAAATGCCTGGAGAGTCTGTCAACTTTGCATAAATAATCATTAATTTTAAACTACAGTTTTAAAAGATGTACGTGTTATACTAAAGAGTAAAGAGAATGGAATTCGATGGAATATATATACATTGTCAGAAAAATAAACAAACGACAAAATGCATCATTGCAATAACCAAGTCCATCTCATCTGGCATGTTATTAGAATTAATGATAATGTTTTAGAACACCTCTCTGTTTAAAAAAAAAAAAAGTGACACATTAGTTACAGTTTCTGTTTTCATAAAACTATAACATGAAGGATTTAAAACCTACATTTAATGTCTAACAACAAATTTTTAGTCAGAATTATTGCTCTTCATCAACTTGAGGTGCTGGAGCTCGTTCTGTAAAGTTGAACAGAGACTCACTCGCTCTCGTGACAAGCATTTAAGGAAAGTGGAAATGCATGACTTTCTAACATTTACTGATAAGGATTATAGCCATTAAAAAAAAGAATGTGCCACAAAAGTAATTAAAATTGCAATCATTTATTTCAATCTCTGCATTTAATAAACTACCAGTGAATGTTTTTATCACAGCTTGTAAATGTTTTAAATTAATGTGTATGTGTGTGTTTTGTAGTGTAGGTTTGTATTTCTCCTGTCAAGCTGTTGGTGAAAATAAGAACTTGTTCTTAAGTGACTTGCCTGGTTAAATAAAGGTTAATAAGTTACACAAAGGGAACACCACATTAGAGTAAACAACACATGCATCTGTATGACGTGTTAAACTGTAAAGTGCTTAATATGAAGCATTTTTCATGTTTAGGAAAACATTATTTTTATACTTTTCCTGCACAAAAAAATTATAATTAGTGCTGTGAATAATTTGAAAATCATAAGTTACATGATCAAGGTCACAATTTTTTATAAATATGATTAGCCTTAGTACTTCGTTCAGAGTCTGAAATATTGATTATTCATCTGGCATCATGTCTGCTGGAAATGAAACTTGTTTGTTTTTGGCAGAACTACCAGAAAGCATCTGGAAGGAGAGGACAGAGAGAACGCCAGTGATCCAGAACCTGCAGAATGAAACATCATGATGCTGAAGAACAAAGAGGTTAGTGTTTATTCATCATGCTGAACAACATGCTGATGCTCACCAGATTTACATTGTTTCATGACCAAACTAATAATTTATAACACAAATCATCTTCAAGATATTAAAATAGATCATAATCGTGCACAGCAGTTGTTGACCAGATATGATGGGATTAAAATGACTATTGAACTCATCAGTGATCTTGACTTTGAACTTCACTTTTCATTTCACATTTGTCTCTCATTTGAAATCTCACATGATTTAATGTTTCTTTTAGATCTGATGGACGCGAACAAGAAAGGAAAAACAGAAGCCTAAAAAACTCTTCGCATGTAAATCAAGTCTGAAGATTCAAATGAGGATCCACAGCGGAGAGAAACTTTACACATGTGATCAGTGCGGGAAGAGTTTCACTCGGGCCTTAGTTCTGAAATCACATCTGCATTCTCATTCTGAAGAAGAGCACCAAAAATGACACTGGAAAAAAAAACTTTCATGTTCAGGGAGCTGAAGAAGAGGTCATAACACTTTTAACAGAGACATGCAACTGATATTAATTTTAACTCGTTCATTGTTTTTCAGAGATCTGTCTCATTAGTTTGAATTTTTATACATTTTTGTACTTCAAGTAATGATTGAATAAACTCATTAAATCATTATAATTTTATCAACAGCTTCTTGTTATTGTCCAATTTTATTTTCTGCTGATTCTTCTTGCTTCAGAAATAATTCCACAATTTCCGGTTCTAAATGCCAAGTCTTCATTTACTGCTCCTCTGATCTGCACACGCTTCTCCAACACACGTTGTTGTACACAGTGCAGTGCTGCCAGGATCTACGTCAGAACGCTGTCTCGTTATTGGCCAGCTCCTGCGTCAGGATCGCATGCGTTGTGCTGCTCACATGACCAGCGTTGGCCAATACTGAGTCGGTCAAGCACCGAAGGTGTCTATCGGGTCTATCGGGTCTATCGATTCCTTGGTTCATGCCGAATCCGTGGATATCAATTTTGCTAGAATTGGATGTACCACGTGTCCGCCATTTTGAATTTAGTCATAAATTGCAATAACTTTTAAATTATTTGACATTTATTTACAAAATTTGGTAGGCTAGGGATCATTAACAGCATGTCCTGAAAGTACATGAAAATGTACTTTCTCATGTACTTTCAAGTACAGGGCATGTACTTCTCATGTACTTTTCAAACATTGCTTGAAATTGATTGCTTTATGACATTATGTTCCTTGGTTTATTCCAATTCTGACGATATCTCATTTGTCATTTTCCAACAATGTGACTGTTCACCATATTGAAGCAAGTGAAAAACAGTTTTTTCGCTACTCCTCCTTCAAATCTTGCTTAATTTTGTCCAAAATTTGATCGCTACCGTTCCCGAGATATTCTTCACAAAAGTTGACCTAGCCTGTATTTGTAGGCTAGGTCTACAAATACAGGCTAAGTTAGCTTAAATTAGCTTAGCATAATAATTGGTTAGCATGCTAACCAGATGCCATTCTTTTTAATGTGGGACTTCAGCTATCAAGTTAACCATAAGCTACATTAGCATAGCATGCTAATCTGGTTAACATGTCATGGAACTTTTTTGTGAACTCATTCTCACACTGAAACCTGTCCTGAGCAGGTTGGTGAACATGCATGAGTGATTAGCTCAACGTGTTACACCATGTATCCCGATGCTTAGCGTTGTGGGTTCACCACTCAGCGTGACTATGCCTAGACCGCATGAAGTACTGCGGCAGGAAAAGATGCAGAAGTTGCATCTGTTCCAGGAATTGTGCCTAAGAATAATCTCATCTGAAGCTGTCACATACAACATGCATTTCTTTTAAGTACAAATTCATTCCGGTCATGGGTGTGAATCATGTGTGGCACATGCCCAGACCGCAAGAGGTACTGTGGCCTTAAGTGCTGGAAAAGTTGCTTCTGTTCCAGACATGGTGTCTATGTGTGAAGGAACTCAATAAATACAACATGCAGCAAATTAATTAAAAAATTCTTCATTTTGAGTTGATTCTTACTTGAAATATGGAAGTTGGAATATGGAATATGAAATATGGAAGACATGTGTAAAAAAACATATTTCCAGTGTCGCAACAAGAAACCTGCAGGCACCAGCCCCAAAGATTGTGGGTTCGAATCCCGTCTTGGTCAACTTTACAAAATTGTGTGTAATTTCAGTTCCTTTATCATACTTAAGCATTGTACTATTCTTTATTCTTTTTTTAAATATGACATGCGTTTCGTTTATATACAAAATCTTTGTTTTGAGTTCATTCTCTTTTTAACTACTGAACCTCAGCAGCTGGCTGTCTATTGGTCTGTCTAGTGCTGAATGACATTGAACAACAAGCATCTGACCTAAAGGTAATGTGTTTGATTCCTGTTTGTCACTTACAGCCAATAGTTGCAGTTCTACCTTTAACAACTTAAGTCGATAAACCATGTGAATTGTGCAATGTTCAAAAGATTCCTAGTAAAAAATAAATAATCATGTATCCAAACAAGCCAAACAGCCATAAGGGCTTGGCCCAGGAAGGCTGTTTGCAGCTTTAAACTTTTTGTTTTTGCACACAGAAGGTATTGTAACGACTGAGACCAAATCAGACACAATTATTTGGTATATGTACCATAAAAATCTTCAAACTTCACTCTGGGATCTGTGGTCCCATCCCCCCAAACAGGGCAAGATGGTCCTAGTTGTCATGACCACGATCAGATAAGGTTTTATGGGTGTTAAGAGAATGTGACCACATGCTCGAGAGAGAGACAATGGGAAGACAGAAACAATCTTTTATACAGACTTTTCTGCAATAATCATAGACTAACTGATCTATAAATGAGCATGCATACCAGAAACCAGGGGGGCCCAAGGACCCAGCAGGCCTGAGAACCGCCCCAAAGGGAGTCAGACTGCCTTGTCTTCAATCCAGGAAACTGCTAACTTTACCATCACTGAATGGGCAACGATCAACTCCTGGCCTTCTCAGCACTTCAGGATGCCGTGCCCTCAGCAGGCCAGGGCAGCAGGCTTCGACTCACAACAGCCATGTGCTCCCTCAGGAGAGAGGACTCTCTCTCTCAACCACAACAGCGTCGAAACCACCATGCAAGTTCATCATCTCTTCTCCACCCAGCAGAGAAGAAAACGACTTCAACTTGTACCGTGACATTTGACACTCACGGACCCATCAACTCAATTTTCAACCACTGCAAGAATTGTCTTCTGCACAGACCATGCAAGTATCAATTTAATGAGGTGCTCTTAAAATGATAAGCTGATGGTTCTTTTCATAAGTTAAATAGACCTTTTCCATAGTTCCATTTCCTGTTTCCGGTTCCATATCACTCACCATTTTACCTATGCATGTATGTATGTGTGAATGTATGTATGTTTGTTTAGTTATGTTTGTGAGTTAGTTAATAAAACTTGTGCACAATATGTATTTGGTTTCTGATTCTCTGCTTGCAACAAAGTCTACTTTACGATCTTGATCTTGTTACATGCTCTAAGTGCTGTACATGCTAAGAAATAATTATCTTTCAGTGGCCATGAAAGATACACTTTTCTTAGAATAAATGAATAATCAAAAGAGTTCGTTGGAACTGATTGATTGTAATATTAATTTAGCTACCTCAAGTTAATCCAATTAACTGACCAAAATATTAATAGTTAATCATAATTGGTAATTATGAGTTATTATTAATATTTCCCCTTTGAGCTAATTTGTTACAGTATTCTAGTCGCTTCATAAACCAACTTTAAAAGAAACTTTGAACCAGCACCAGTTCCTTTTTGTGGAAACGAGGTAACAGTCCCCTCTGCTGCTTCTTCGTCTTTCGGTTCCGGTGATGAGGCTCTTGGGGAAACATGGCTGTAATCTTGGGTCGCCTCCTTGGGCTTGCGCTTGTCGCCTTGTAGGAGAGCAGGCGAGGTCTGGATCCAATTTCTGCGCTTGCAGCTCAGCCACAGGACACAGATAGGGTGGTGGGTCCCTTGATAGGACCATGGAGGCCGCGCCGCCATAGTCCCCCAAACTGCCTGGTCCACCCTGGCCACCTGAACTGCTTGCTTCGCCCTGGCCGCCCGAAAGGTCGTCTTCACCCTGGCCGCCTGAAGAACCTGCTCCGCCCTGGCCTCCCGTCCTGCCACAGTCTCCAGGCCCTCTTCCGCTCCATGGGCCTGGCCCTCCATCCCACCCCCAAGCCTCCGCTCCACCTCCCTCCTGGAGAATTTTAGGAGAATCTGGAAGCTGCTCCTTTGAGGTGGGGGCTATGTAACAGTCATCAGCTGGAGTGCTCTTGAGAGCACTCCACATCAGACTATCATTATTCACTCACAACTACATTTCCCATAATTCACTGCCCTTACTCATCATCCCTGATTATCACATTCACCTGTGTCTCATTATATTGTTTAGTTCACCTCATATAAGCCTGGTTCACTTCATCATTCCCTGCGAAGTCTTGTACGCTATTCCACTGCATTTGGATCCTCAACCTTTGTGTCTCGGAGCAGTTTATAACACTTTTAATCTATTTAAACATAGTTCATGTTTTTGTTAGTATATTTGCAATGTACTATTGAAAAAAGGAATACATTTCAAATACAATAAAGTATACTTTTTTCACTAGGGAATTGAAAGACAATCCTGTTATTTCTCACAATATGACATGGATAAAACATTGCTAGTGATGACGTAATCGGCAGTAAATGGTAGATTATCAAAACACGTATAAAAAATAACAAAGGATTACACGCCTTTATTCACGCTGCTCTCTTTCTGCTGGTTGTGTAAAGCTGTGGTGAGAGAGACAGTAATCATGTGTTTATTTTGTAAAACCTGTTGTTTAAGTTCATAGTAATTGTTCTGACTTCATGAAGCCTCATGGTGTGAATGAACATCAAACTGACTAGAACAAACTCTCTGAAATGTATATATGATACTGGATATCAAGGGTGAAACTGTTAATAATGTAGACGGATAGCAATCTCATTCAACGTCAGTCATGTGTG
Source organism: Abramis brama (assembly GCF_963993115.1). Lineage (NCBI taxonomy): Eukaryota > Metazoa > Chordata > Actinopteri > Cypriniformes > Leuciscidae > Abramis > Abramis brama. The sequence goes on along the minus strand of NC_139963.1, from coordinate 52,358,063 downwards.
CAGTGAAATATAATTTATTAGCCATTTAAAAGCTATTTTGAGAAAATTAAAACATGGAAAGCTCAAAAAGCAATTATATCAGGATTCTTCATGGCTTTCAGAACTAAAATTATTCCTGATTCAATCAGAATCAGCAGAAAATAAAAACAGACAATAACAATGAGATGTTGATAAAAAAAATCATTACTTTAACCCTAAAACCGTATTCTGGACAAATGTGGGCAAAATAATTTTGATTTATTTTTAAAAAATACTTCCCTTGATCTGAGCGGTACAAGACTTGGCCACTTTTCCTAAGTTTGCCTCCTGAACACACACATTTTTTTTTTTACTCAATTCTACAATGTTAAGTGGGTGAAAAAAAAAAAATCCTTAATCTTGTATTTGGGTCAAAAATGGGCACCCATAGAAATGAATGGGAAAAAGTGAAAGTGAAAGTGACATTGAAAGTGAAAGTGACAGTGAAAGTGAAAGTAATGTAATTTAGAGCAAAAACTGTAATTTAGAGCATTCTTCTTGTTTTTTGTAAAAATAAATCAATAGATCCAATACAATGCATATCTAACATACACACAAATGAAGGGCTGATCCTGTACAACATTCTCATCATGGCAAAAACTCACACTAAAAAAAATAAGCATAATTTACATAGAAAATATGGTACTTTTTGAAGTAAATAAATTCAAAAATACCCCCAAAATAAAAAAACACACCATAAATGGATGGACAAAATTTTATCGAAGACAGTGATATAACATTTATAATAAATAAAAAATAGGATCACATCTGAGTCCTCTGTGCCCACATTTGTCCACAATTACAGAATTAAGGGCTATAAAGTGAATACGGTTTGAGGGTTAAGCAAATACAAACATTATTGTACATTGTATATTGTTAAAAGTGAAAGCGAATGAGACAGATCTCTCTCTTTACTGACCAATAATAGCCAAAGCATCTCAAGAGAAGAAGAGAAGTGTCCAGTTTCAAAGACAAATGAAAGTATATCTTGCGTTTGCATGGAAGAGGAGAAGGCAAGGTAAGGCAAGGCAAGGCAAGTTTATTTATATAGCACATTTCATACACAATGGCAATTCAAAGTGCTTTACATAGAAGAAATTAAAATAATAAAAGAAATAAGAATAATTAAAACAGTTTAGAAAAATAAAATAAAATACAGTACAAACAGTCAGACGAACAGTGACACAGTGCTCATTCAGTAAATGCATAGCTAAACAGAAGTGTTTTGAGTCTGGATTTGAATGTGACTACTGTAGGAGCACATCTGATCTCCTCTGGAAGCTGGTTCCAGCTGCGGCTGGCATAATAGCTAAAAGCGGCCTCGCCATGCTTAGAGTGAACCCTTGGTATTTCTAGCTGATATGATCCTAGTGATCTGTTGGGTTTATATTCAGTGAGCATATCTGCAATGTATTGAGGTCCTAGGCCAGGGTTTCTCAAACTCGGTCCTGGAGGGCCACTGTCCTGCACAGTTTAGCTCCAACCCTAATCAAACACACCTGAGCAAGGTAATCAATGTCTTCAGGATCACTAGAAACTCACAGCTAGGTGTGTTTGATCAGGGTTGGAGCTAAACTGTGCAGGACAGTGGCCCTCCAGGACCGAGTTTGAGAAACCCTGTCCTAGGCCATTGAATGATTTATATACCAGTAATAATACTTTAAAATCAATCCTAAATTTAACTGGGAGCCAGTGTAAAGACCTGAGGACTGGTGTGATGTGTTCATATTTTCTAGTTCTGCTCAGAATCCTGGCGGCAGCGTTCTTTATGAGCTGCAACTGTCTTATGGTCTTTTTGGGAAGGCCAGTGAGGAGTCCATTACAGTAATCCACCCTGCTGGTGATGAAAGCATGAACAAGTTTCTCTAAGTCTTGTCTGGAAACAAAGCATCTAATTCTTGCAATATTTTTCAGATGATAGTATGCTGATTTAGTTATTGCTTTGACATGACTACTGAAACTAAGGTCTGACTCTAGTGTCACACCAAGATTCCTGACTTGATGTTCAGTTGTTTGACCCCTAGAGTGAAGGTATGCGTTCACCTTGAGAACTTCATCTTTGTTTCCGAACGCAATGACTTCAGTTTTGTCTTTGTTTAACTGAAGAAAGTTTTGACACATCCAACTGTTGACTTCGTCAATGCATTGGCACAGGGATTCAATTGGGCTGTAGTCGTTAGGTGATAGGGCTAAGTAGAGCTGTGTGTCGTCTGCATAGCTGTGGTAAGAGATTTGGTTCTTTCTCATTATTTGGCTCATTGGGAGCATATACAGGTTGAACAGGAGTGGCGCAAGAATTGAGCCTTGAGGGACTCCGCATGTCATGGATGTCCACTCAGACTTATGATCTCCTATACTCACATAATAACCTCTCCCATCTAAGTATGACCTGAACCATTTTAGGACTATCCCAGTAAGCCCCAGCCAGTTTTCCAGCCTGTCAAGAAGTATGTTATGATCGACAGTGTCAAATGCAGCACTAAGGTCAAGTAGTACCAGCACTGATAATTTGCCTGAATCAGTATTTAAGCGAATATCGTTTATTATCTTTATAAGCGCTGTCTCTGTGCTGTGGTGCGGTCGGAAACCAGATTGAAAATTGTCAAAGGATCCATTCAAGCTCAAGAATTTGTTCAGCTGATTGAAGTCAACTTTTTCAATGATCTTGCCTATGAAAGGAAGATTTGAGATCGGCCTATAGTTGCTTAATATGGTCTTATCCAGATTGCTCTTTTTCAGGAGGGGCTTGACAACTGCAGTTTTCAGGGAGTTTGGAAAACTCCCAGAGCGAAGTGAGACATTTACCACTTATAGGAGATCTGCTTCTAAACTGTTTAAAACACTTTTGAAAAATGATGTGGGGAGTGTGTCAAGAGCGCAGGTTAATGTTTTAAGGTGCTGTACAGTTTCTTCCAAAATTGTGCCATCAATTTCTTTGAAATCAGACATAGTAACTACTTTCTCGGGTGGTTTGATCTGTCTGACCTCAGTGCAACTCAAGGATGTGCTGATCACCTTTCTGATATTACTGATTTTCTCAGAGAAGAAAGAAGCAAACTCACTGCACTTGTTCTCTGAGAGCATTTCACTGGGAATCTGGCTTGGAGGGTTTGTCAGTCTCTCTACAGTAGCAAAAATAGAGCGTGTGTTGTTTAAATTGCTGTTTATAATATTTGAGAAGAAAGTCTGTCTAGCTTTGCCTAGTTCCATATTGAAAGCATGAAGGCTGTCTTTGTAGATGTTATAATGGACTACAAGTTTTGTCTTCCGCCACATGCGCTCTGCTTTTCTGCATTGTCTTTTCATATTTTGCACTGTTGTTGAGTTTCTCCAAGGTGCTTTTTGTCTGCCACTCTTCTTCCTGACTTTAACAGGAGCAATATTATCAATTATACCTTTAACTTTTGAGTTAAAAGAATCAAGGAGAAAATCAACAGTCTGCAGATATGCTTGGTGTTAAGGATATAGCCTTCATAAATAGTACACTAGTGTTCTCATTTAAGCATCTCTTCTTGACAGACACAGATCTAGCTTCAGTGGCAGGAGAGATCAATATATCAAAGAAAATACAGAAATGATCAGACAGAGCTAAATCCTTAATAACAATTAATGAAATGTTTAGACCCTTACTGATAAGTAAATCTAGAGTGTGTCCACGATTGTGTGTGGGTCCATGTACATGCTGAGTCAGATCAAAAGTTTTTAAAACAGTTTTGATTTCTTTTGCCATATTGTTTTCTGCACTATCTATGTGGATGTTAAAATCTCCAGCAATGGCAAAACAGTCAAACTCTGAGGTAATTGTTGATAACAGTTCTGTAAAGTCCTCAGCAAAGGCTGGAGAGTATTTTGGAGGCCTGTAAATAATGATAAGTAAAATGCGTGGAGCACCTTTCAACACAATACCCAGATATTCGAAAGAAGGGTAATTCCCAAATGATATTTGCTTACATTGATAGATATCTTTAAAAAGTGCAGCTAGACCCCCACCTCTCTTAACAGCTCTGCAGACACTCAAAAAAGTAAAGTTAGGGGGGGCTGCTTCATTGAGGATTGTTGCACTAAAGCTGTCTTCTAGCCAGGTTTAATTTAGAAGCATAAAATCCAGGTTGTTTGTGGTTATTAAATCGTTGACTAGAAGTGATTTTTTTTTAAGTGAACGAATGTTTAAAAGTGCAAACTTAACAGTCTTACTTTTTGTCCCCACATCAATCTTACTTTGACGTGTAATAGGCACCAGATTAGTTAGGTTTGCTGCACGGCTATTGAAGGCCTTAGATTTTCTATCTTGTAATAGAACAGCAATAGAGAAAGATACAGGCACACTGGGTTCCCGCTTGTTCTGTAAACATTTGAGAAAGTTACTGTTATCAGAGCGGGGACCCAAAACACATCACTGAGAGCTGGTATCAGTTGTTTTTGGTTCACCTCGAGCAGATGGAGGAGGGTGTGGGCCCTGGTGTTATGGTAGAGGCCGAAGAGCTCTCATAGGAGGGGGAGGGCGAGCTGGGCCCGCAGGCTTTGGTGCGGGTGGTAATGGTGCCTGTCGTTTTTTGGTTGGTATCTGGGGGCTTGCAAAAGAGTGGGATAGTCTGGTTCCAGCATACACCAGTTCTTCCATTTTCTGTGAGAAACACAGTAGTGGCGATGCTGGAGAGAGGGATAGCGTGTCTGGTGAAAGATTCACTGGTGAAAGGGGCTGTTGCTCTGGTGTTATAAGAGGTTGTGATATGCTGTCCTGGCTGTTTTCCAGGAAGTCGTCCTTGGGTGTTGAATCTTCAAGCAGTTCTGATATGTTTCTCTGTGGGCAGGGCTCAGCTGAGATTGTGTCCGTGAGCAGAGGTTGTTGTGGCGGAGTGGTGTTATCATTGTCCTTGTGTGATATGTCAACCGCATGTCCATTTTGCTGCTGAAGTGAAGTCCCGTGGTCATTCATACTGTGTCCATGTGTGTGTGTGCCGTTCAGATTGAGTGGATTGGCACAAACTGCAGAAGGATGATTGAGGGAGAAGGAGAAGTTGTCCTTTAACACTCTTGAACCAAGTTTGTTTGGGTGATGGCCATCCCGATGAATAAGTTGTCTCTGACTCCAGAAAAGATTGAAATTGTCAATGAAGCTTACTCCTTTTATATTGCAGGTTTTTTGCAGCCATGTATTTAGCCCAAGCAACCGTGAAAACCTGTTTGTTCCTCTTGCTGGGAGAGGTCCACTGATGAATGTTTGAACTTTCAGTCTTTTAAGTGTTTCAAAAAGTTCATTGAAATCCTTCTTAAGGAGTTCTGACTGCTCTTTATGAATATCATTCTTCCCCACATGTATGATGAGTCGATTTGCAGTCTTATGTTTCATCAGAATGTTCTGAAGTTCCCTGTTTATATCAGAAGTTGTTGCTTGTGGAAGGCAGCACGTAGTTGTATCCCTGCTGCTAATGTTTCTGATTATGGAGTCCCCCACTATCAGAGTCCTGGGCTCGGCTGTGCTCTGAGCTGAGTGTCGCTGTCTGCTCGACCTTGAGCGCCAGTTAGCATCAGTGTTAGCTACTGGCCCATTCAGTCTGTTTTGATCACATTCATCACATTTGGGGATTCCTCATTTACATTCATTAGTACTCCAAATCTGTTCTCAAGATGTATAGGCGGTGGTAAAAGACCAATGTTTGCAATCCTTGTCAGAGCTGTATCTGGGGTAGAGGATGCTACAGCGGCAATATGTGATGCTCGTGACAATCTGGTGTCTCGAGTGCCTTTGGGTCTCGCTCCCTGTTTGTGCCATCGATTAGTAAGTCGATCGGCTTGTTTCTCTATCTGTCGAGGAGCACTAGTTTCATGGGACTCACCGGTATGCTGAGGGTGTCCATGACGAAGCTCTGTTGTGTGCTCCGTCTGGTTTGGTGGTCCCGTAAGTAACTTTGTTTCGAGAACTGCAATCCTTTGTAAAAGTCTGTGGCAGTTAGTGCAGCAAGTAGATTCTTGAACCTGAAGAGGCATTTTCTCTTATCCGTATGAATGTAGGCAGTTGTGTTTTCCTTTCCCGGAATGTAAGCTGGTCGGGTAAAAGAATTCTGCGTTTTTGTAGTAATCCAAACTTTGTTGTCTGAGCACTGTGCTGTTTGCTGAAGTTAAAATTAGGTGATAAAAGGAAATAAAATATAAAATATAGGAGATAAAATGTAAAAGCGATAGAGCAAAGCGCGGAGCAGTAAGCAAGAGCGTCCGAACAGTAGCTAAGCAGGAAGTTGAAAAGCAACTTAGATGAGAAAGTAGATGTTCTAATGAAAAACAAGTTAAAAATTTATATCAGATTCAGGTCTCTCTTAAAATGTTATGGCCTTCTTCTCCAGTGTGACTTTCTGGCACTTTAGTTCATCTTCTGTAGTAAAGGACTTCCTGCAATGAAACACACACTGCTGGGTCTTTTCTGCTGTAATATTACGAATGAATATTCTCCTTTGTGTGAATCTTCAAGTGTTTCTTCAGGACTGATGCCCAATGAAACTGTTTACCGCACTGATCAGTTAAATGGTCTTTCTTCAGAATGAGAAGATGTGATTTCAGAGAGAAAGCCTGAGCCGCTTCTTCCCAGTGTGAAATCTCATGTGAATCTTCAGACTTGATTTTCATGTGAAGCGTTTTTTTACACTGAGGGCAGGGGACAGATTTTTTTGGCTTTTGTTTTTCCTTTCTTGTTCACATCCATCAGGTCTAAAAGAAACATTAAATCAAGTGAGATTTCAAATGAGAGACAAATGTGAAATGAAAAGTGAAGCCAAGTCAAAGTCAAGATCACTGATGAGTTTAATAGTCATTTTAATCCCATCATATCTGGTCAACAACTGCTGTGCACGATTATTATCTATTTTAATATCATGAAGATGATTTGTGTTATAAATCACTAGTTTGGTCATGAAACAATGTAAATCTAGTGAGCATCATCATGTTCTTCATCATGATGTATGAATGAGAAATCAAGAATAAACACCAACCTCTTTGTTCTTCAGTATCATGATGTTTCATTCTGCAGGTTCTGGATCACTGGCGTTCTCTCTGTACTCTCCTTCCAGATGCTTTCTGGTAGAATTGCCAAAAATTATAATAGGCATGATGAGAGATGATAAATGATAAATCACATATTTAAAATAAATAAATAAATAAATAATAATAATAATAGTGGCATTGATCCTGTCACAAATGGTTGCAAGACACACACGATGAAGATCAGGTATAACGTCTTTATCCACTCAGAAGGTAATACAAACAAGATAGGCTAATGAAACCAACCGCTGTTTGACCAGAAAAGTGAAAAAGTGACCAGACAAATGAGAACTGAAAAGGCAAATGAGGGTATAATAACAAACACCTGTGCACATCTAATCAATGGCGATGACAACAGATAATGTTGGAGAAATTCCTTTGCCTCATGTAAAAGTCTGTATTTCTGTGTCTCAGTCAGAACCCAGGTTAAATCAGGATAAATCAGGTTAAATTAGGTCAAGGGGTCTGTAAGGATAAAAGAGTACCTGATAAGCTCAGAGAGAAGATGTGTATAGGTAGTTGATAAGATGGTACTAAAAACGTTAATTAAATGATGGATGGCATTACAACACTGCAGGTGCAGAGAATCATGTGACCCGAGATATTCCTTAAAAATGGGAATGGCCAAAGATTTTTCCAGCAATAGAAAAAAAAATGTCTCCGGGAAAAATGATGCTAACGGTAGCGAGATCTTGAGGTGGAGCAAGAAGAGAAAGATAGCTGATTGGCTACCTAGTGATAAGAAAAGGACACGATTTGAGGACTTAGAATTTGCTACAACATAATGTGGTGGGAAAACTAAGACAAAGGAGAACATGTGACTGAGAAAACAAACTAAAATCCATGAAAATGAAACTAACAGAACTGTGACATCTGTAACTAAAGATCTTCAAATCATGCAGTATAACATGGATAATCAGGTTTTGTCGAAGCCACAGCAACAAACAATTATTCTTCAATTATTTTTAATGATCAAAACCAACTTCAATGAACTAGGGCTGCAACTAATTAATGAAATTAATAATAACAAGCAGATGTTAGAAACAGAAAGCTGATTTGATTTAATCTGTTTTCATCACATGATGTCGGTGGGACAAAGTATGGAAGCCTGTTTAAATCACAGTTGCGCAAATAATATAAATATGTAAGTCACAATAATGAGAAATGTTGTTATGACTTAGTATCTTATAATAATTAGAAACTTTCTTGTAATAACTTAACATTGCATTATAATGAGGTGCTTTCTTATAATAACGATTTAACATCTCATAATGATAAATGTTCTCATAATAATAATGAGATACTTCCCTATAATTATAACTCAATATCTCATAATAATGTGAAAAACGTGAAGCGGATAGCAAGCAACCACCAAGATGTCCTGTTGCTCATCATGTCTGTTAGGAAACTAACTTACACAGAAGAGACTTTAAAGGGCACCTATTATGCAAAATTCACTTTTACATGGTGTTTGAACATAAATGTGTGTTGGCAGTGTGTGAGCAAAACCACCCCAGAATGATAAAAATCCACCCAGTAGTTTTTTTACTATCTCAATAAATCACAAGCACTGTCTCAGAACGAGCTGTTCTAGATTTTCCTCAGTGTGACGTAGAAATGAGCTAAGCCCCACCGACGCGGTTTGATTGACATCTGGTTTTGGCATAGACCCCGCCCTCGGTGATCTGTTCTGCACACCATTGCCATTGTTTCGACAGCCGGTAATGTCTCCTAAGAAGTGTAGGTGTTCTGTTGTGGGATGTAAGAATGGAGATACTAGTCTTCACTGACATCAGAGCCACTGAAAACGCAGGGGATGGATTTTATTTATGAATTAAAGGCACCACTTAAACTTCCTAAATACAAGAATCATTTTCTGACTGACTGTTTAGTGAACGAGGGTCAAAGTTAATTCTCAAGTGTGGATCGTTGCCTACAGTTCGTGATCCAACGTCACCTCCAGAAGTAAGTGTATTTTATCATTTTTGAGCAAATAGTCATTTCAATCGATGTCAGCCAGTTCAACAACAAATGCGTCTAAAGCTATTTATTGTCGTCGTCATAGGATGTCTCAACAAACAACGTCAGACAGTTTTATGTCACGTACATTATTTTTTGCAGCAATAAAAAATGTAAAATGAATACCTCTATCTCCACAGACAGTATAAACGTCTATCTCCCTGCAGCATTTGTTTCTGGTTCTGTAACGTTAGCCGTCTTCTCATATTTGCCACATAAGCGTGTGTGTAAGTTAGTTTTTCAAAAAATTGCGCGAAAGTTATCACAATTTGTTTGTGTGTGTGTGTGTTGCACATCCATACTGTAATTGCAAAGGGGACGCGATTAAAACTCTATAAGTACATAAATGTATCAAATAACCATTCCGAGACGTTTAGTCCATTCTCATTCGTGTTTATTCTGTGCCGGAGTCTCTTCATCATCTGGGTCCAGCAGGGCGGGGATATGCAGCTCATTTACATTTAAAGTGCTACACACAAAAACACCTCTTGTTAAAACAGGCCCCAAAAATGACATTTTCAAATGGTTATAATAAATTAACTGTGGGGTATTTTGTGCTGAAACCTCACAAATACATTCTGGGGACACCCAAGACCAATATTACATCTTGTAAAAAGGGGCATAATAGGTGCCCTTTAATGCTCAGCACTGAACTACTCACCGTGATCTCAGACTGCGGTGATGTGGTTTCTCCACTGCATGGATCTTCATGTGTTTCTTCAGGTGACTTTCAAAAAAGAAACTCTTTCCACACTGATCACATGTGTGCGGCTTCTCTCCAGTGTGGATCCTCTCGTGTGAACTCGACAATCGACTACTATGGACTTCGACCGAAAACAGGAAGTAACTACAGGTATGTGCGCTGGCTGAATTAACATCACTTTTATTCATATCTTTCACATCTACTGCAGTCAGATTCACCCGCGTTCACTCTGAAGGAATCACTCACATGACCTGTGCACTTGTAATGACACATCAAGGATGTTAAGAGGCTAAAAGCAGGTTTAAAACTTGCCCCATTGAAGTCAACAGGGTGCAAATTTTAAAAAGAGGATAACACGGTGTAGGCAACACCGATTTTTGTCGCTGTTCTCTGTATTGACAGCACTCCAAATTTACAAAAAAAATTGACCGGAGTTCTCCTTTAATGCTAAATCCTGAAGTATCCCTTTAAGTAGGGTTGTCATTGTGGTACTTATACTTTTACTAAAGTAATTATTTCCCTGGTTATTTGTACTTTTACTTAAGTACTGAGATTCAGTACTTCCTCCACCACTGGTTCAAAACATCGGACAAAAATTTCATATCGGTGCAACCCTAGGTATTGGTTATAAAAAACAGTATGGTTGATCACTAACTATCTGGGCTCTTTTTAGAGCATGATGGGAGGACAAGAAAATAATCTCAATCCAATTACACAAATTGCACAGTGTTGCCACATTCATCAACCCTGTTACCTAAGATATTATAAGAAGACTGATCTCTATAACTATGAATAATTAGGGTTGGGTATTGTTTGGGTTTTTTAAAATATCGGTGCCAAATCGATACTTTTTTAAAACAGTACCTGTGCCTGAACTGATACTTAAAAAAAAAGAGCCACAAAACAATGGTGAATGACATTACATTACGCTTACAACTCTGTCTGCCATTCTAGCAAGTTCATTTACTTGATACAGAATGTGTATTGCAACAAAACAAAAAAACTAAACAATTGTTGTAAACTATGAAAAGTCCAAAATTTTTAACAAAGAAGAAAAAATGTGAACCAGATATAAATTAAAAGTAAAAGAGCTAAAATAATATTTAGTTTGACCTGATGTTGACAATAAATATGAAAAATTCTCAAACCTCGCGTTACTGACCTTTTTTTGAAAACCAAAAATGAAATTTTTGTACCAATGTCATAGTTTACCTGTTTAACTAAATGTGAAGAAGTGCTTGAATGTTTCTAACATGAATGTTCTTCAGCATCATGAATGAATGAAGAATAAACACCAACCTCTTTGTTCTTCAGGATCTTCAGTGTGTTTCATTCTGCAGGGTTCTGGATCACTCATGTTCTCACTGTCCTCTTTAATAAACTCAGTCTTTGCAGATTTCAGCTCTTCCTGATGCTCTGATGCTCGTCTTCACTTGTAGACTGATGGGAATTTACAGCATTTATTGGAGAATTACAGTGGGAGGAGCTTCACTGATGATGTGATTGCTGTGGGAGGAGCTTATCTGACAAAATCAAGAATACATCAGTTAGTGAGTTTGTTTTTATACTGAAATGACACTTCTAAGCATTTTTATCTATCCGTCTATCATTAAGTAACTGATGCTCATTCAACTCATAACCCTAAAATTAGTCTCCTTATTCATTCAAATATTGTTGTGGAGTCTTTCACTTAAAATCCCTCTTGAAGTCTTGGGGTTTTGATGCCAGAAAATAAACTTTATTCTTCAAGTAACAAAGTCAAGCGCTTTTGCAAACGCAAATCCAGAGTCCAGTCTCGAACATACAGTATAGCCTACACCTCAAATGTAATCAATACACATACGTGTGTTTTAAACAGTGAACATGAGGCTAAGGGCTTTACCATATTTGAGCATTTCCATCCCGGCCTGAAATAAGCAGCTGTAAGTTTCATAGTATAAAATGCAAAAAGCACGTTTTATCACACTAAGTGTTGTAGTAGGAGACCATTGATGTGTGAACTGAATTTGGTCACACTACAGTGTTTAACATTGAAGTTAATGAGTTTTTTTGTAGTAGGGTCATTGACGAATAAGGTTTTTAAAAGTGTAAAAAAATAGAATGGCGATATAACTATATTTGAAACCATTTTTTAGTTTACCTAGGTGTTAACAATAAGATTTTGTGGTTTGTACAAATTCAATTTAAACTGTTTTTTGTCATTTTTTTCAAGATCTAATGACATAAATATATCTAAAATTATTAATTTGCAGATAATTCTTCATGAAAAAAAATGATTTGACATTGATGTTGAGATATAGTGTGTACCACAGAAGAAATATTAAATAAAATTATCACTGATCTCATAAATGTAATCATTTATTGGACTACTCTAAACACTCCAACATATTCAAGTAAAACATTGCAGAGGGAAAGGCGAAAAGGGGAAATGCAAAAAAAAAAAAAAAAAAAAAAAAAAGCCTTAGCCTATATACTTTATATTTGTATTATTGTAGGTCCTTTAGTTATTAAAAACAATATTATTCCATTTAAATATTTACTATATCGGTTTTACCGAATGACCAAGGCTGGTTATACCGGATGACCATGTCCTGCTGCCCTTGACATTATGAATATTTAAGACAATAAATAGACACAAATAGCTTCAAAAGCACATTTTATCGTTAATATATATTAACAATATTGTTAATATAATAGGCTATTAATGTAAAAAGTAGGCTACTTCAAACATTAAAACATTTTGATATCCAACATTTTGATATTGGAATGAACATAACTCATATCGCAAATTATATTAATTAAAACAGTAGGGGCCCTATTTTAACGATCTGAAACGCAGGTATCAAACGCGAAACGCAAGTAACTTTGTGGGCGGATCTCGGACGATGTTGCTATTATACCGGCGGGATAAATGACTGTTGCGCCCGACGCAAATCTATGTGTTGGTCTGAAGTAGCTTCATTACTCATAGGTGTGGTTTGGGCGTAACGTGAAATTAAACCAATCAGAGCATCACCTCACATTCCCTTTAAGAGCAGGCGCGCTTGTTCCATGGCGGATTCCTATTATAACGGCGGATTTGCCAGGAGCGATTCGGAGCCGAGGAGACCAACGTTCTCGTCAGGGCCGTAAAACACAGAGAAGTGACATTGGGAATGGAGAAACCCATCCAAATTAGCTTCAGTTAAACAGGCGTATGATAATTTGGGTAAATGTGTAAGCTAGATTTATGCCTATTTTTTTCACATCTTCATGGACACAACAATGATTTCCCTCGTGTGTTAATTCCTTGTAATAATGTATGATTTGCAAAAAATGAAAATTGCTTCGTCTGTGTGTAGATGAGACAATCAAAGTGTATGCGCGTTGTGCACATGCTACATTGATTATGGCCAAGCATGCACCCTTAAAATAGCATCTGAATAACATGCGTAACGCGCCACTGACTTAAGACGAGGTATTTCCTGGTCAGTGGTGGAATTGTTTTCTAAACCTGCAAAATAGCACCAGGGAACGTTTGTGCAGGAACACGCCTCCTCTTTGCGCTGAACCGCCCCGGGAGCCAGGGATGGAAATTAACTTTTTTGTCCACCTGCCACTGTGGCTGGTGGATTTCAAAATCTACCAGCCACTCAATGTTTTTACCAGCCACTTTCTTGTTTTAACCGACAATGTGTAACTGCATGTGAAAATTAATACTACAAGATCTACAATACTTAAGCAGTTTATTTAATCTCAAGTCTCAATGAAATACTGACATTTTCTCTTTCTCTCTTATATATTTCTCTTTTTTACCTAGATGTGGCATTTGGATGATTCATGGTCTTTTATGGCTTCCAGTTTTAGGTTTTTAGTCCCAACAATGAAACTAGGGCTGGGCGATATGGACCAAAAGTCATATCCCGATATATTTAGGCTGAATGTCGATATATGATATATATCCCGATATTTTTTCCGCAAAGTGAGAGCAAATGTTCAAAGTCAAACCCAAATATGACATGTCACAAGTAGTTTTATTGAAACCGGCTATTTCCACACACACAAGTACTGTCCCCCTTTACTTAACATAAATTGTAAGAATATGACTAATAGTAAAGACTAGTACTAATAAATAAACATTAGGCCTATGCTTAGGGTTGTTCCGATTCCGATACTAGTATTGTTCCGATTTATCGATACCAATAAAAATTCTGGCATCGGTATCGGCGAGTACATCTACCCATGTACCGATCCGATACCATTTTATTAAACAATACCTAGTTATGCACGCTAGCTTTGCTTACGCTGCAAATCGGAGACCAATTCTTCTTCGCTGCTCTAAACAGTGGTTGCTTGTGGCACAGGAAGTTGTGCTGTTGCCATAAGCAACCACTGTTTAGAGCAGCGAAGAAGAATGAAAACGCAAATTTTCAAATGCAGGCGCGCGGCAAGCGCATAATGTAAGAGACGCTGGCGCCCAACATCAAATGGCAAACGTAATGAAAACGGAACAAAACTGCGCTACTCGTTATTTTGTGCTTCACGGACCATTAAACAGTTTGTAACAATGCAGAGCGAGCCGATCTTGATCAAGCTACACTGTTGCTACACAGCGCTAAGAGATCCAGTAAAGAAAGCATTTGTATTTGCCACTGAAGTAATAACATCGCTGCGAGATCTAGTGAGAAACATTCACATTTCTCCGTTATTAACGGATCAAACTGCGCTGACGTGGAAACCAGGAACATTGTGCTTTCAAGTAACGTTACGTTGGTTTTATTTTGACATTATGAATAAAATTGCTGCCCTCAAATGTTAATCTTAAATAAAATAAACCTTTGTTTATAACTAACGTTACTACAATATTACATTTCATTTTTTTATAAGGAGCTGTTTTTGTTTTATATGTCAATTATAGCTCCATCACTGCTCAAAGTAAAAAATGAGGAATTTTGTGGACTGTTACACCCCTATTATTCATATATATATTTTTAGATTCCTAGATTTATTTGTTGCACTTTTTTATACAGTTATATTGTAAAACTAAAATACCTTTTATAAAATAATTCTATCAATTCATACAGGGCTAGTATGAATTGCAGCTGTATAGATATACACCCAGGTATCGGATTAGTACTCGGTATCGGCCGATACCCTGAGTCCAGGTATCGGAATCGGTATCGGGAAGGAAAAAAGGGTATCGGAACATCTCTAATGCTAAAGCTATTAAATAGCAGTCCCAAACTAGTTTTTGTTAATACAATGTTGGTATGAGCCACTACAGTCATTTAAAAATATAAAAAGTAACACAAAGAAAAATAAAGTGGCATTTTGGGGTTAATATGGGAATGACAGTTACCAAGGTGAATACACAATACTAACAAGACCTGTCAATGAACCATGGAAACTGCTCCTGGTGAATAGAATGAAAATCATACCTGCATTACTTTTATTTTGTGTAATTTAGAACGTAACGGCGTTGCATGCTCGTAGTTTATTTTGCACTTTATATACAGTGAGGTGATACACAGCGCGCGCCGCCGCATTTGCGCGTGCAATTGAGTGTAGGATAACGGCTGACAGGACAAGAAAGTCAGTTTTTCTGAGGTGAAAAGCTTTATTTCAGCGTACACTTATGTCACTGCCTGGTAGTTCCTATTGTGTTGGGTTTTCTGAAGTAGTCATGATTCGCCTCTCATAACATACATAACATACTCTAAACACGCACGCAGAGTGGAAAAGGAGGGGCGGTGGCGGGGGCGCGGCCAGCAGACAGTGCAGAGAGCTCCGGGTCAGCACGCAGCTTGCTTGGAGCAAGGATCACAGCGCAAATTTGAACTATATCGATATATGCGATATGGTCTAATTCTATATCTCCTCCTGAGATGTTTTCTCTGCAGACCTCTTAACGCCTGCGATGTAACGCCACATGTTTTTTTGAAAGTGTGCCTCCTCTAAAAGTGTCCGCCGTCCGTGTGAAACAGTATGCTATTTTTATTTACCCGCCACGGTGGCCGGTAGGTGAAGCGAGTTTACCCGCCACAACACAAAATCACCCGCATTTGGCTGGTGGCGGGTGCTAATTTCCATCCCTGCCGGGAGCGCAAGTTAATTTCCAAATTTACCGCCGTGCGTCTGTGGAGGGAAAAGTCCGCTGTGTGGGGGTGCAAAATAGGAATAATACATGCATCGGTGTACAAATTAATTGCGCTGGGTGCAAGATAGGGTCCTAAAACAAAGCATTTAATTGGTCTTGGAACAAGTGTTTAAATTGTTAAACAATGAGCTGCTAGGCTATAAATAGGGCTGGGTATCGTTCAAAAAAATTTCGATACCAATACCGATACCTTGATTTCGATACCGGTTCCTGAACGATACTTTTTTCTATACCAATTTTATGAAATCCATTTTAACAAGATTACATAAGACATTACCTCAGAAAAACTTTGGTTTTATTTTTTCAGTTTGACTCATGCTCCCTAGCCAGTGCACAAAGGCACAAAAAAAAAGCACAAAGGAACAAAATATTCCTTATACATGTACATAAGGAACAACATATTTTTTTATAAAGAGCTCATGCTCACCAAAGTTGAATTTGTTTGATCAAAAATACAGTAAAACGTGTAACATTGTGGAATAGTATTACAATTTAAAATCGTATTTGAATATATTTCAAAATGTAATTTATTCCTGCGATGTCAAAGCTGAATTTTCAAAATCATTACTTCAGTTTCACATGATCCTTCAGAAATATGAAAACAGTTTTTGAAAACTGATAAATTTTTTCATGATTCTTTGATGAATAAAAAATTCAAAAGAACAGCATTTATTTGAAACGGAAATCTTTTGTAACATTACACGTTTTAAGGTCATTTTTAATCACTTTAATGCATCCTTACTGAAAAACAATTCTGACCAACACAGAAGTCAGCAACAACAATATCAGTAACCAGACAGTTTCTGGTCTCATTGACTTCCATATGGAAGTCAATGAGACCAGAAACTGTCTGGTTACTGATTTTCTTCTAAATATCAGAAACTCGGCTGAATGGATTCGAAAACAGTAAAACTCAACTGTTTAACTCTGGGGGAGTTGTAAAATGAGCCTATTTCCAAAAAAAGTGGAGTATCCCTTTAAAGCCCTGCAGCAGCCGGTCTGCATGCCTCAAGTTCATTCATAGATGCTGCATTTAGTAGGCTATTAATTAACCGTTCAGAAACCACTTTAAAACTTATTGGATTTTAAATTAAAATGAATTATCATACTTCTGATTGCCGGTTACTGCTATACTTATTCTGAACAGGTCACTAATCATTCTATTTAAAATCGTTTAACATAAATATACTATTTAATAGAGCTACACTAAAGTTTTTATAAAATTTCATAAAATTGGTATCGAAAAAAGTATCGTTCAGGAACCGGTATCGAAATCAAGGTATCGGTATTGTTATAGAAATTTTTTTAACGATACCCAGCCAGCCCTAAATATAATAATATAAATAATAAAAACAAATGATACCTTTCCCTTCTTTTGGCGAGCATCTGTTCTTTTTTAACAGGATCAGCACTGATCCTTGCCCAGAAGTGATATAAGCCTAATTATAAATCTAGAAAAAGGTCAAAATTATATTTTAAATTTTATAATAATATACTCTGCACATTTTTTATTAATAAAATGTTGTATTTATTTATTCCAGATATGTACAAATATGACAGTCATTCGTTATAACCAAAATTTCGGTTTAACCGAATGACTCTTTTGAATATTAATTATAATGAATGACAAAATCTTCATTCAATCCTAACAGGCTGATATCTAGCTTTCTCACAACATGACATGGATAAAACATTTTAAAAAATACAAAAACAAACACTATGGCATTCATCTTAATTAACCACCTCACCTAAATAACTACAGCAGCATAATGACAATATCTAAAATATATTTAGATTTTTGATAAAATAAAACGGCAGTTGCAAAACTTCCCATCAATTCCCAACTTTTGACTTGACATTCAGTAACAGTTCTCACACAAACATCGAGACAATCACACAAACGAACACAAAATCGCTCAGGTCTGAATGAACTCAACATATTCTCCTCATGCTCGCTGCTGCTGCACTAAATATTTATTTCAGTAGGAAGACGCCAGAAAAGACGCACAAGTATCGCTGTGATCGATGAAAACAACACAGAAATGAGTCCGTCGCTTAATCAAACTGTATAAAGTGTGTATGATGGTTGTGTAAATATGAGAAATACCGTGAACTGCTCTCCTTACCTCAGAAGACTTCTTCCGTTTTTTGCGGTTTTTTGGCGCGTTGCATGATCATCTTCTTCTAGGATTTAATGGCGGTTGGCAAACCAACGTAAAAGGTGCATTCCCGCCACCTACTGGAATGGAGTGTGAATCGCATATTGGAAAGGAAGTTTATAAAAAAAAATTATATATATAAGTCTACACAGAACGTTGTTTTACATTCTATTAAATAGAAGAATAAGAATTTATCATGAGTTATTTATATTTTTAAAGGAAACAGGATTTCCTTTAAAAATATAACTCATGATAAATTCTTGATTGTTAGGTACCTTCTCCAAGGAGAACCTGAAGTGTCAGCTCATTGATTTCTATATTTCTTAAAGCGTGTCTTAAAGGCAGGGTAGGTAGGATTTATTAAAAATTAAAGATCCAAATTTGTTAAAACTTTCTATATATATCAATACATAATTAAAATGTAAGAACTCTGAAAAAAAGAGTATAAAAATCAAGTGACTCTAGACCGTTTAATCTGTATTAAACACAGCTCATTATTTCGATTCGGGACGAATCAAAGGATTGGCTTAGGCGACTGTCACTCTCTCGCAACCATGGCAACCACCCTTTTGCCACACAGCACCTGCCCACTTGCGCGCGACCGTTTGATTTGAGGAGTGCGAGAGGCACGGAACCTGATCACACCTCCGTCCAGTAGATGGCGGTAATGCACTATGTTTGCAAGCTGCCAATAAAATCTATCGAAGAAGAAGAAGAAGGCACTGAACCTAGGAATACCAAAACAATGGCAGAGAAAGAGCAATCTAAATTTACAGTACCGGCATATGCAGTTAGTGAAGGCAAACCAGGCAAAAAAATGCCCCTTCCCCTCCGCTTGTCTCAGGTAAATAATGCGTCCTCTAGCTCAGCGGTCGGAGTCGCGCGTTCATGTGTTTTGGGGGCGTGGCTTTGGAAGAAGCACAGAAATGAGGGGTTGGAGTGAATGGAAATAATGAGATGTCTTTAAAACAGTCGTGAGAGGTCTACAGACACTCGATTTTGATACTTTCTTTTTCAGAGTACTTACATTTTAATTATGTATTGATATGTACATAAAGTTTAAACAAATTTGAAAAATAAAATTTTTAGACCATTTCTACCTACCCTGCCTTTAACTGACCGCTCTCTTTCATAAGCTTCACACTCTATAAGCACATGTTCTACAGTTTCAGCTAACCCACATTTATCACAATTTCCATTCTCATGTTTACCAATTCTTTGTAAGCATTGATTTAATAAACAATGTCCAATACACATTCTCGTTATTAAAACGTCCTCTTTCCTGTTTCCGAATCTTCTTCTCTCTGAACCAACTTTTTCTTGAATGCAATAACAATGTCTACCTTTTGTTCCTTCATTCCATTCCTTCTGCCAAATTTCCTGTATTTGTTTCGCTATTATCACTTTAATTTCTGTTTTACCTAATGCCACTTCAATGTCAGTTTGTGAATGATTTAATGTCTGTTTAGCCAGATTGTCAGCCTCCTCATTTCCTTTCACACCCATGTGCGATGGAACCCATACAAGATTTACCAGAAGTCCAGTCTTGTTCTGTAAAGACTCTGCATTACTTCGTTTATCATGTCTTGCTGAGGATGCTCCACTTTCCTAGAGCTGATAGAGAATCTGTACAAATCACTGCCCTTGTTGGTTGTGTTTCTTCTATCCACTGAAGTGCTAGACATATTGCTATTATTTCTGCAGTGAATACCGAAATATGATCTGATATTCTTTTTGACATTCTAATGTTAAAAAGTGGAATATATATATACCGCTACTGCTGTTTTCCCAAATTCTGGGTCTTTTGAACCATCAGTGTATATTTGCACTGCACTATAATAAGTTTGATCAATGTATTGCTGTATACCTAAATTTTCTAATCCATTTGTATCGTTGTGCTTTTCTTTAAGCAATTGGATATCAATCAAAGGCATTGGGAAAATCCAAGGAGGAATTGCTGACCTAGCCACAGTAGGGGCAACATTGAAATCACTTAATCCCATTCTCAGGGCTTCCTCACTGGCCTTCCATCCAAAACTTGATAACTTTTTATGTCCATATTCCCAACAGTCCTCCAACACCAGTTTAACTGTGTGAGTGAGTGTTCGAGTGTCCCTTTATGCTTATGAAATACCTCATCTTTAACTTGAGCCTACAAATTACTTGAGGCATTACACCCATCTCTACTTGCACTGCTGATATTCTTAGTGCATAGGGGAAAGTGGGGTGAGTTGTGCCAGTTTTTACTCAAAGTGACTTTAAAAAGTGAGGCCATGGCAGTAATGCCTTCAACTTAAGGATGTACATATATTTCAGGATGTGGTGCATCCCTGAGAACAATAACTTTGGATCTGAAATAAATTGTTTCAGAAATATAGCTCTTGGAAAAAAAGTGGTCTCATGGCACAACTTGCCCCTGGTGCAGGGGAAGTTGTGCCTTTGGGGGAATACATTGGGGGTAAATTGTGCCAGTGATTTCTGAAGTAAAACAGAACATTTTAATGTTATGAACCATAATGCTATATGAAAGCAAGATAAATTCAATACAAAATGACTAATTTAAGGTTAATTTAGATATTGTCACCCTGGAATAGCATGCGTTTTTCCTACTATGGTCAATTGCATATGGATTTTGTATTGAACATAACTCTGGATCACAGTGTCACAGAGACAAGGGGACGGGCTCATTTTTCTCAGACGACCAATCAGTCTCTCAGGATCATTGTGAAGCTATCAAGCTACGCCCTAGCAACCATTTAGAGCACCTTAGCAACACAATATATGATATTTGTGATTCATTTCAGGCAAAAAGGCTTTGGCAATAGATGCCTGTTGACATAGCGCTGTCTGTCAATTATGTAACATAAGAATAAAGTGACTAGGCTAATTTCTAAACATCCTATTGTGACTTAGGCCACTTAAAAACGGAATAAAACTTCTCTTTAATAACATGGTGCAAACTCAAAACTGAAATCAGTGTTAGCTAAATTAAACAAATAACAGGCAGGCCTAAGTCAAACACTGATGAGGCATGCCCATCTCCTCACTTCTCAAGATTATCCCGTGAGTATGTAGGTCTAGGTGGTCTGGATCTGGCACAACTTAACCCAGGCCCTTTGGCACAAATCACCCCAGACCCAAAAGTTTGAAAAACTAGCATGATCCAGCAGTTAAGAGCTAACATCATGCTAAGACTCATTGTGTAGCCTACTAAAGCACTAAAACATGTGTGAAAAGTTTTCAAACTTGTCTATAATTGTTCAGACACTACAATCAAAAAACCTTAATCATAGAAAATTTACTTTGAAAGGGAAAAAACAGTTTTTTTGCACTAAAATGTGCTTAACTCTCATGCCATGTGTCTCTCTTCTTTGGAGGACGAGTAAAAGTGATTGCTTTTCAAAATGATGTGGTCACATGACCAATTTCTTCTACGGTTTTCCAGAAACAAGGGTGGAACTACTTCCCCCCTGGCACAAATCACCCCACTCTCCCCACCACCTTTTTTTTTTTTTTTTTCTCTCTTACCTCTTTCTCACATATCCATATATATATATATATATATATATATATATATATATATATATATATATATATATATAATTATTTGATGCTCCATCCCATTCCATCTCCTAAAGCCCCACCTGGTGCTGTGTGTTCAGCTCCTCCAGACTGGACCCTAAAATCTGGAATAGTCCAAAGCATCCTTATTTTATATTAAATCCTTTCACTTAATCCAGTATTATATGTATTCTATTAGTATTCTGTATCCTACTCTTTCTCTGTTAAAATCATAACCTAACAAATAGCCTATGCCAAATCCTTATTAACCTTCCTTCTTTCGTTTAAATGATATCAATTCCTTTTGTTCCTCATCATACCTTTTACAATCATATATCACATGCTCCACTGTTTCTTTCTTCCCACAATTCTCACATAAACCAGTCTCGTGAACTCCAATTATAAAGAGCGATGCGTTCAGTCCTGAGTGTCCAAGTCCCATCCTAGTCATTATGACCTCTTCTTTCCTATTTCTACCGTTTATACTTTTCTTAGTATCTACCATTTTTTAATATTATATAAATGCCGCCCCTTATTATCTGTATTCCATTTTTCCTGCCACTCTTTAATAATATTTTCCTTAATAATAGATTTAACTTCACTTTTACTTAATGGAACATTAACTTGTTATGTGTCTTCACAAATAAGTTAGAGACCAGTCAATGTCTCCATATTAATGTTTTCAGTGGCATACGATGATATTGTGAGACAATAATTACAATTTTAATTCAATAAACATTTATTCATTAAACTCTGCTATATATATATATATTTTTGTGATGAAATTGTCTCCTGCTTTCTGTTCTACCCCTTTGTCTATTATGTTGATGGAAGGCTTGATGAACACTTATTTATTTATTTATTTATTTATTTATTTATTTATTTATATTTTACAGAGAAAAGGCAGTATAATTACGCAAAATTGATTATTTTTTTTTTACCAGAATACAAATGTATGCATTTACACAAAATTTACATTTTCCAGTTAGCTGATGGCATGTGTGTTAAAGGGAAAAAAATCCTTCAAAGGCAATTTTCATGATTTTCATTTGCAAAAATATAATTTTAACCTGATATGTCTATTACAAAAAATAATACATGTTGTTTTTTTGTTTTTTGTTTTACAGAGAACATGCAGTTTAATTTCAACTTTATTTTATTTTTCAGAAAACTGCTAAATTCTTCTAGAAATAAAGATAGCCTATTCAGACCACTGAAAAAACAGGCCTTCTTACAAGTGAACATCATGAAGTTTAACCTGAGATGTACATAAATATAATTAAAGGGTTAGTTCACCCAAAAATGAAAATTCTGTCAGTAATTACTCACCCTCATGGTGTTCCAACCCTGTAAGACCTTCGTTCATCTTCGGGGCACAACTTAAGATATTTTTGATTAAATCTGAGTGCTGGATCACTCGGGCATTAACTTGCTGGCCCAGAAAATGTTTTAAAGACATCGTTTATATAGTCCAAGTGACTACAGTGGCTCAATCTTAAATTTATAAAGCGACGAGAATACTTTTTGTGTAGTGTACGGACGGTGACGTAGGCCTACATAGTGCGAGATGAGAGATGTAGTTCATTGAGCGATTTTCACATTTAACTAAATGTTACTCTTCTGCTTTATGACAAACTGTGACTTTCTTGACTTTCATAATTATCTTTTAAACTGACAAACATCATAGGCTATGTGTAATTCAGGGCACAGGTCAGACGGAATAAAAAGATAAGTTGTCTCTCGCCATTGACTACCATACATATTTTTTTCCAAAATAAGGTCCCATAAGCACCTGTTGTGCCGAATTTCGACTCCCTGCCAAATTATTACCCCCCTCGTTGAAGTCAGTACCCGATTGCCTAATCCTAACCCCTCCCCCACAACTAATCTAAACCTACCAATACTGGGGGGGTAATAATTTGGCGGGGGTAGAAATTCGCCACGACACCGGAAGCGGAGGGGAGGCGGTCTGGTTACTAGTTGCACGTGCTCCGGTGTATTATAAACATAGGCGTCAATATTACCTTACCAATTTGAGCCCGAAGCAGACTCAGAGAATATTAGTGGAGAGGAATCGAGCAGAACTTGTGCACGAACGGCTGTTACAGGACGTTTCAGAAAGGTATGTTTTTTTTTTTTTTTTTTGGAAGATGTCTCATACTTTTTCTATACGCGGTTATTTTTAAATGCTATGTTAAAACACGCAAAAAAGTCCATGCATTTCATACAATCGTTCTACCTCATAATATTACAATCCTCGAAGGGATTATTTGATCAGCACTAACACACACGTGTACACTCACTCACTCTCTCTCTCTTTCTCTCTCTCTCTACAAAACTGTAGTAGACAAATAACGTTATCTTGTCCAGAACTATGAGAGTATGAGTCTAACCCATGGTTCTACCACAGTAAAGAAAACGTTTACATTATAACGTTCCTGTCAAGCAAGCATGCGAGTAAACTCTACATAAAGCTCTAATAAACACCAACATTCAATGTTCGCTGGTGGTATTAAAATAAAGATTGTATGTGTTTGAAACAGCGTTGCTACAACATAAGTAAACCGACAGAAACTTATGGAAGCAGATTAGTCTCAAATATTATTCATGCAAAAAACATGATTCATACATGCGTAGTTTCACATGCATGAAACCTAATTCACGTACCCCCCAAAAAAATTCACGTGCGTGGAAAAAAAAAATACATTCACAAAAAGAAATTCACGTGCACAAAATAAAATTATATATTCGTAAAATATATTTCACAAATGCAAAACACAATTCATAGAAATACAACTGTGCACAAAAACCTTTGAATGTTTAAAATGTACAAGTTAATCCTTGAATGTGAAAGTGCAAATCGTCATTCACGTGTGTGAATCGCCTTGGTTGTGTGTGTGTGTTTTTGAGACTTTCCTGGCAGCGCAATCCTCCCTACACAGAGGAGTCGTACTCTTTAGCCAATCAGATTTAAAGTGTAAGTTGCAGGTTAACCACCACAACCAATTAATGTGTAAATTAAGTGCTCAATATGTATGTATGTAAACATTTCTATCATAAAATGCGTTAAAATAACATTTATTGGGGTTTTTTCAAATGTAGCGCGTTTTTACAGCAACTGGGTGATGACGTCATAGAAGGAAGTTGCAGCCATACTCTGCAGACTCCTAGTGTTTGTGGCTTGATTATGAAGAACGACTGGGAGACTGAGGAGGTGGGAAACTAGTGTTGTCAAAATACCGGTACTATACTGAAAATGTGACGTTACCAGCATTTCTGTAGCACCGGGTATATTCGGTAACCAGTAATAGCTGCGTTCAGTCGCTTCCATGTTTATCTAAGCACGGGGCTCCAGACTAACTTTTATTACTATGAGGACTGTAGCCGATATATAGCCTACCACGAGTGTCTGTGTATATTAAACTGCAGAAATACTATTTAAATATTAACCTCGCATGTTCTGTTTGTCTCTGTGTGAATGAATGGCGCAGACGCGCGGTGTCATTTACCTCTCACACACACACACACACACACACACACACACACACACACACACACACACACACACACACACACACACACACACACACACACGCATGCTGAAGCACGAGTGATGCACAAATGTATTGCTCATGGTTAGTTAATACATTAACTAATGTTAACTAGTGAACCTTATTGTAAAGTGTTACCAATATATTCAACATTCATTCACTTATGTTTTGTGCTGTATTGTCATCTCAAGATGTTTAGTGTCACAGGACAATGTTGTGAAGCATTCATTTCACTTTGCCTAGTAAAACAGGCGAATCTGATTTTATGCTGATCAGACAAAGGTACTTATCATAGGGAGGTCATTAAGATTATGCAACTAAGATTACTCCGTAAACTCTATTCAAATACCATCACTTAATCTCCCACGTCCTCTGTCTGCACCTCTTGTACTATAGGTTTTTACTGTTTTAAATATCAGAAGAATATCTGATATGTCCTAACAGAGAGGTTGATGACTGGATTGAACACAATTCATTTGTTAACTTTTCACTTGATGTATTGCACTTATATTTATATATTTTAAAAGCAAAGAAGACTGACTGGATCTCACAACTCTGGAAGAGACGTATATTTCTCTGTACTGATTGTTGTGCTTCATACTTAAGATTGTCAGTTCATGATCTTCATATGTAACAGGAACATTAATCATGATCAAGTCATTTTATGTATATTTTATTCTCAAAGGATTCGGAAACTTTGTACATTTTTAAATTTAAACTTTGAATCTTTTAATTCTGACAAGAACATTTAATAATGCTTGAATAGCAGTGCTTTATTCCTAGACCAGGTTACATATAGTCTGCAGGAGACAAATGAATACAGTAACAATGCATCACTTTAAACCTTTTGTTGAAACAACTGTCAAAATGGATGGCTTGCAACATGACTGTTTTAAAAAGAATTACAGTAGGAATGGTAAGATCACAATACTGGTTGTCTGCATCTTCACAAGTCATCTGTCTCGAAAATCTTAAACGATAAAACTACATAATATATGCAGCAAACAAAAGAGATGTCTCCATATGCACTTCACTACATACATGAATGTGTGGTGGACAGCACAGGACATGAAAATCCATCAATACTAACAATAAATGTTAATGTTCACATGTAGACTAAACAGTAGTTCATAAACTATTGCTTCAACTGATCTCGAACTTCTTTAACAACAGTAAACACAGAAATGAACGCTCAATTACACATACCTCTGCTTAACCATGAACTGGTCGAAAGCTGATGACGTAACATGCCGGTACGCCCGCCCTCACGTGATACTGATTGGTCGATTGATAAGCTTAAATCTGATTGGCTAAAGAGTACGACTCCTCTGTGTAGGGAGGATTGCGCTGCCAGGAAAGTCTCAAAAACACACACACACAACCAAGGCGATTCACACACGTGAATGACGATTTGCACATTCACATTCAAGGATTAACTCGTACATTTTAAACATTCAAAGGTTTTTGTGCACAGTTGTATTTCTACGAATTGTGTTTTGCATTTGTGAAATATATTTTATGAATATATAATTTTATTTTGTGCACGTGAATTGCTTTTTGTGAATGTATATTTTTTTTCACGCACGTGATTTTTTTTTTTTTGGGTACGTGAATTAGGTTTCATGCATGTGAAACTGTTTACGCATGCATGAATTATGTTTTTTTGCGTGAATAATATTTGAGACTAATCTGCTTCCATAGAAACTAGCGATGGAAAACACCAACAAAGGCAAAGCATAAAATGTACTTGCATGTTGTGGTTCATACATCTTCTTTTAAAGTGGGAACTGCTCCATCTTTCAGGACAAACTTTTTTTGTGAATCCAGTGTGAACTCGCTTAGATCCACGTTATGACTCTAATGCAACTCTTCCTCTTCTCAACTTGGGTGTGTGTCTGTAATACAGCTGTATAGTACTAGCCCTGAGTGAATTGATATAATTTTTATGACCGCCGCTATAGAGCTGGTAAGTCCCGCCCCTTCCGTAAAACCCCGCTGGACCTCAAAGTTGAAAAATCGTCAATGCAAGTGAATGGGAGAAAATAATTATTTTCTGGTCCCGTTTGAATTGTGCCATGAATGTGAACATATGTTGTCAAATGCGGCGCGCTGTAGCCGTAGTTCTGTCGTCAATTAACTCATGTAAGAATCAAAACGGCGATTAAAGCGGTCAAAACTGCATGTATTTGTTATGCATGTGTCACATTTGTCTGGATTAAAATATTCTGCTATGTGAGATCACAATATAAGGCACAGATATGTAAAGTTTTAATGTCCAAATAAATGTGAGCACTGTGCGATAGGCATTCATTTTGCGTTAATTTGTAAAGGACAAACAAAAATGGATAATTTTTAAATCCATAAAAAAACTTAATTTTACATTCTGGCAACATTACATTATGAAAAACATAACATTTTACATTATGTGCTGTTGACTTCCGCCTTGTTCACATTCTTGCACATGGGGATTCAAAAGAGAACTTTTGTTTTCCTTTTTAATTTAGGTATGATACAACTGTTGCAATTATTTATTTTGACAACTAATATAGAAAGTTAAACTTTTTTTTGACAAACTCAGAATTGTTTGAAGAGTTCATTGATATAAAACGTATTGAAGGTTGAATAATATTTGGACTACAGTATTATCTGCATGTTATCTCATCCATGAAGATGCAACAATGTAGAACAAGTATTAGAGATTTTGAGAACCAGAACCAAGCTAACTGAGCAAGCTGAACTTTAGCTATAGTGTGTGCCCTTTTATTACTATTTAATTAATTTTAACATGAGGTGGTGGGTAATAAAAAAATAAAAAAATCACTAATGTATTCCATGATTCCTAATTCACTACTATCTCAATTACAATTAAGTACAAAATAACTTTATTCAGTTGTGTAGGCACTAAAACTATGGAAGCTTGTTTCCGCCACTGAATAAAACATTTTAAAAGATAATTGCGACTTTTTATCTCACAATTGCGAGTTTACATCTCGCAATTCTGACTTTATTTCTCAGAATTGCGAGATATAAAGTCAGAATTGCGTGAAATAAAGTCAGAATTCTTTATATCTCACAATTCTGACTTTATATCTCGCAATTCTGACTTTATATCTCAGAATTCTGACT
Source organism: Abramis brama (assembly GCF_963993115.1). Classification (NCBI taxonomy): domain Eukaryota; kingdom Metazoa; phylum Chordata; class Actinopteri; order Cypriniformes; family Leuciscidae; genus Abramis; species Abramis brama. The sequence goes on along the minus strand of NC_139963.1, from coordinate 52,329,758 downwards.
TTATAACACACAATTGTGACTTTATATCTCGCAATTCTGACTTTAAAACACGCAATTGCGACTATTTCACGCAATTCTGACTTTATATCTCGCAAAGTTGAAAAAAAGTAAAAAAATAAATAAACAGAGCTCCTCTGTCCCTTATTTCTGAAGGCATTATTGTCTCGTGAGATCTGATGCGATATTTTGGCTGTTGTGGACGATCATTGTAATAATGCAAATGAGGGGCGCATTGATTGGTGGCAGGAAGGAGGGGGGTTGACACCGCAGGTAACGGTGACACCGCAGGTATCATTCCAAAAATGGTAAATGGACTGCATTTATATAGCGCTTTCACAGACCCAATGGCCACCAAAGCGCTTTACAATATTGCCTCACATTCACCCATTCACTCACTCATTCATACACCGACGGCGGTGTCAGCCATGCAAGGCGATGAGCAGCTGGGGTTAGGTGTCTTGCTCAAGGACACCTCAACACTTGGTCAGGTGGAACCGGGGATTGAACCACCAACCTTCCGGTTTGTAGACAATCTACATGAACCACTGAGTCACTGCCGCCCCGAATGACATCATGGCGCAAGTTGTGAATGAACCCGACCTGGCTGCGACCATCTTGGGAGAGACAAAAACATTTCCATGTTGATTCTGGCAGTCAACAACAGAGCAACTCACATGTGCACCACGTTTCTGCATCTTTCACGGTCGAGTGCGTACTTCGAATCGGAATTCAGTAATGGCGGCGCTCGACTGAATATGAGGGGGAGAGGGGCAGGGCGGGCTTCCTGCAGCATAGGTCTGGGGTGTCCATATATGGTATATCCTGCGCCGACTTGACAATTAACATCACGTATTTGAGTGCGCGTGCACGTGGGCTGGTTGATGAACCCAGGGGTAAACAAACGCAGTTTTAAATATCGGCTTCCCGGCCAGTGTATAATCGTTAGGCAATCATAACATACATTTTTTCTAGTGGAAAAGTGAAAATTACAGGTCATGACTCCTTTAAAATAAAAAGGAATTACAAAAAGGAATTAATTAAAGAGTTGTTAAAATAATAAAATAACCAGAAATTAGTAAAGAGTGTAAGGAATTATAAAACCAAAAAGAAGTGCATGTCAGTGAGATGACTGACATTTTATTGCCCAATTACGTGAAGTTTATGTCGAAGTCCCGCCCCACCACATAGTTGCTGTATGGAGGAAGCCATTTTCTTTTCTCAAAGAAAAAAATATCTGAGAACCTATAATGAATGACATATTCCTTTACAGAACAACTCACAGAAAGCGACTATGAGCCAGTTTGAGAAATTTTTGGAAGAAATTACTTTATTCACTGTAGCAATTCAAGGACAGATGTACTGGTATTTCTAAAAATAAGTGTTACAGTAGTATAACCATCAGGACGGCAGTGATGTGTGAACTGAATTTGATGACAGTGACACTGACACTAGTGTGTGACAGTGAAGTTATAGACTGTTTTCGTAGTAACGCTTTTCGGGTTTAGCACTTTGCAGACGGTCCCTTCGGATCTGTCTCTGTGCCGCCTGCGCATAGAGATCAAATTTTGTCCACTGCGAGGGAAAGCTCGTTTGGAGGAAAATTAAGTTGTAGCTGCTTGTCTACATTACTACGAATAAAAAGAGGTGTTATTTGTGCAGTAACAACGTTTAGCTCACGAGTTATTGACCCGGGAAATTCGAATCTGTGAATTTACTGCCAACTTTACTCAAATGTCGAAGTTTTCTGAGGTAAGAGCAGTTCACGGTATTTCTCACATTTACAAAACCATCAAACACAATTAAATACAGTTTGATTAAGCGACGAGCTCATTTCTGTATTGTTTGCATCGATCAGCGCGATACTTGTGCGTCTTTTCTGGCGTCTTCCTACTGAAATAAACATTTAGTGCAGCAGCAGCGAGCATGAGGAGAATATGTTGAGTTCATTCAGACCTGAGCGATTTTGTGTTCGTTTGTGTGATTGTCTCGTCAAATCAAAAGTCAAAGTTTGAGATCAGTGAGGGGAATTGATGGGAATCGATCTCAAATAAATTAAGTGATAATCAAATCAATCAAAAATCAAGAGTCATACTGGAACATAGACTGCTAAATGCTTTACATTGAGCCTATAAGCCACGTGAGGCATTGAATTAATACTAATAAATATGAATAGCGTTTTATTCTTGGAATATTTGGAACAAATGATCTAACTACTAGCGATTAGTGTAGTTATCATAAGATCAAATAGATTAATTTGGACATATTATGTTGCTGTAATTATTTTTCTGTAGTGGTTGAAGAAGATAAGTGTCATGGTGATGTTTTATCCATGCCATAGTGTGAGAAATAACAGTAATCTTTCAATTGAGCAGTTTTATAGTCTTTTGTCATCTATCTGACTCAAATAATGTGTTTCTAACAGCAAACACTCAGAATAAAGTGAGATGATCTGCTGATGATCTTGAATGGCTTGTTGAATGAGTGTTGATAGTCTGAGGCTCATCAATATTAACAGATCTGCTGAAAACACTCTTTATTTCATGACAATAGTTCCTGTTTTCACCTCATTTATTATGCTGATGTCTTCAGATCTCCTGTAAATGGCCACTTAAAGCTCATTTCATTGGTGTCAGCAGACTGAAGGGTAATTGTTGGCTACTATACTGTACCTTTATTTCTGTGTTTATGATTTTAACTGTTTTTACCATTATTTTTATATTTGGAAGAATTTAAATTATTTAGATTATTTCCTTTAATTCTTGATACCTGTCTTTTAATGATGAAACAGAATAATGTTAGGATTAGCCATACAAATAATGAATGGATTGGCATCAGTTACTGTAGGATGAATAGATAGACAGACATAAAGGCATATATACAAACATAAGTCCAACATATAAGAAATAAACAACCCACTCCACTTGAATGCTAAACGCTTGTTATTTCTCACAGGGTTATTCATTTGAGCTTGTGTTTCTGGTGTCCCACTTTCACATTCGCATGAATAGAAGTCAATGAAGAAAAAGTCTAGTGTGAACGCCCATTAATCATTTAAACGTTTTAGTAAAATAAATATAAATCTCAAAGTTGGTGTCAACATATGGCAGTATTGTATATTTTAATTTTAATATCATGTTAGATAATTGAGTCATTTATCAAATCAAATATATTTAAAAGTGTTTGCTAAAGAAACATGGGATTTGTGCCTATAATGTTTAAAAAAAATAATAATTGGAAGATAGATTTACCTCATTGAAAGTTTCAAGGACATATGATCAATTTATAAAAAGGCATTCTGCAAATGATCATAATATTTTAGAAGTGATATTTATATGTTGCATAGAAGTGTCATTAATAATAACATACTCAGTAGGCTAATTGATATGTTTTTGATTTTGGGCAGATCAGCTCCTCCTACACCAATTACATCATCAATTAAGCTCCTCCCACAGCAGTTCGGCAATAAATGCTGTAAATTCCCATCAGCTACAAGTGAAGACGAGCATCAGAGCATCAGGAAGAGCTGAAATCTGCAAAGACTGAGTTTATTAAAGAGGACAGTGAGAACATGAGTGATCCAGAACCCTGCAGAATGAAACACACTGAAGATCCTGAAGAACAAAGAGGTTGGTGTTTATTCTTCATTCATTCATGATGCTGAAGAACATTCATGTTAGAAACATTCAAGCACTTCTTCACATTTAGATAAACAGTTAAACTATGAAATGGTACAGAATGTTCTTGTTTTTTTTTCAACAAATGGTCAGTAATGGGAGGTTTGAGACATTTTTATATTGATTGTCAACATCAGATCAAGCTAAATACTATTTTAACTTTTATATTACAACTCTTTTATATCTGGTTCCCAATTTGCAACAAAGTTACATGAATTTTAGTCATTTTCAACATTGTTTACAAAATTACATATTTTTTTAGGAATAATCAGTAAACACCAAGTTACTGATAAAGTTGTATTTGTCAAATATCATACAAGTTATTCATAGTTATAGAGATTCTTCTTACATAACTTTGGTAACAGGGTTGATTAATCAACACTGTACAGTTTGTGTAAAACAGAGAATGGATATAGATTATTTTCTTGTCCTCCCATCATGCAGTAGAACGAGCCCAGATGATGGCACTTCCTGAGTGTCACAATTTTAAGAAATGCTCTGTTTTCAAAAGAAGGAAAATCATGTCAGGAGTTACAGGGTTGAGTGAAACAAGTAGGACACAGATAAAGCTAATACAATTTTTCAATTTAAAACTAGTTAACCCTCTGAGGTCTGAGCTGTTTTCTGGGCCCTGGAGGTGTTCTGACATGCTCTGACATTTCTGGTTATATCTGTTACTTGTGACATTTTCATGGCTAAAGTCTAATTACACTGTATTCAGCACAAACTCTGCTACAATAATATATCAACAGCATGTATGTAAAAGTTTGTAGTTTTGAGATAATGACATTTATGCGTGGTTTTTGAAAATACAAAAAAAAATTCTCACTGAAATAAGGCCATGAAACCCATACTGATTATTTCTTCACAAGACTTTTGAAAATTGTATGACGTAGCCTAGAATATTTGCTGCAAAACTATGTGAAAATCACCCTGACTGCTCATTCAGATAAGACAATATATTGATTTAAAATTTTTACGACGTGTTTTGTGTGAAAAAGCCTTATGCGAGAGCTCATTAATATGTAAGCTTTTCTCACCTGAGAAAGACAAAGAACCTCCCCTAACGGCCCTATTAGGAGCTATCAGGCCCCTATCATTCTGAGCAACCTTGCACAATACTGTAAATGAGGAGATTTAAAAAAGAATGGCTTTTAAATTGTTTGGATTTATTTACAACACAGCATAATCCAAAGATACACAACAAATGCCAAAAAAGCACTTCAAAGACAGAGACCTTTGTGCCATTCCTAAAAACACTGTACATACCTTTCATTTCCAAGATTTTCACTTTACCATGTTCACGTACTGAGACTCATGTGAATGTTGAAGTCCTCAGTGGCATCTGGGACCTGAAAAAAAAAAGTGAACATACTGATATCAAGAGAAAGGCCTGCACGATTTTGGAAATAAATATTAGATTTTTCTGGTTAAAATTGCTTTTTAAAATTCCTTTTTAAAATTCACAGAATACACCCACACACACACACACACACACACACACACACACGTTTCCAACGATATATAATATAATGAACACCAGGTTTGTTGTGCCTTGTAGGCATAAGGTATATGCGCAGTGCGGATAAAATAATAATAACAATAAATAACCTATAGCAGCCTATAAATCTTCCAAAAGATTTCAGTAACAACTAAGCTAGAGAAAAATATATTGATTATCATGTTACTTCAAATGTTTCCATCCGTTATGATGATATGAAATGAGATAATAATAAAAACATGAAGCCGTTTGGTGCGTTTTGCTTTCATCCAAAATATGATACATTCAAACGCAATCGCTTGCAAAATATGATACATTCAAACGCGATCACGCTCAAATATAAAACATTATGGTTACCATAAACATATCTATGTTTGAGCAGATATCCACAAACACAGTAAACACGGGTCTAAATATTATAATATTCCCCATATATCTAGCAACAGTTCAACTGCAACGTGACATTTATGCAACAATAACAAACTAGGCTATGTAAGAATTTCTTACCTTATCTTTCTTGTCTTCAGATCGCGTTCTTCTTCTTCTGAGGTAGCCTAAATCCAATGTAAGCTCAGGCACGTCTTTCAAACTCGACGAAAGGTGAAGTGAAGTGTTTTGTTGTTGAGGTAACGAGCGCGTTCGCGTTCCATGTGGAGATTTGCATGTGAATATCTTTTGCGCGAGTAGGCGTGGCCAAATTAACTGTAATGAGCAAGCGTTTGAGAAGCTGGACATCTTGTTGGTTTTATACAAATTACGTAAACAGAGAATATTTGTTTTCGTTTTGAATCCGATTATTTAAAAGTACACACTTAAATGTTTATAAAGGTATATGGCTCATAAATGTGTGACAAGTATTCGCTGAGTTTTGTTTCAGTTTATAGACGTGCTCAAGAAAAAAAAGTTCACCGCGACAGAGAGGCAGAACGCACACCCTGTTTATTTTCTTTATTTTACAAAAGCACAATGTTTTGATTTGATTGTAAGTGGACACATACAAAAGGAGAAATATCACAGATTCTTTTTTTATATTTCTTTTTTCTGTATGACCATAAATGATGGAGTAATTTAAGTTTATAGTGCTACAATGTGGAGAAAATCCGGCAAAACGCGCCCGCGCGTTTGTCGACCTCAGAGGGTTAAAGCCACGGCCGCTCTACAATTTCTACAGACAACTGCAGTGGTCGTGAAATGACGTCACATTCTGCGGCAGCTTTTTTACAAACATAAATTCCACAAATAACTAATAATCCACTCCACTTGAATGCTAAACGCTTGTGTTATTTCTCACAGGGTTATTCACTTGAGCTTGTGTTTCTGGTGTCCCACTTTAACAGGTATATGAATAGAAGTCAATGAAGGAAAAGTCTAATGTGAACGGCCATTAATACCTGTAATTCAAACATTTTTAGTAAAATAAATATTAATCTCAAAGTTGGTGTCAAAATATGGCAATATTGTATATTTTAATGCTGACTTTTTAAATGTTTTTATATTGTTGACTGAGGTCAACTTATGACGTTCGCTTAGTTTTTACATTCAACAACATCAAAATATTAGTCATAGGCTATTTCCTACCCTGGTTTTGAGCCTAGCTCCTGAACGCTCGGTTTTTATGGGCGTGCCGCATTAAAGACTTGGAAGTAAACACCCACTGCTATGATTGGATAACAGTTTTGCATATTATAATAAGTTTCATGTAATGCGTGAATCGGTGGGTGGGGCTAAACAGGCAGTGTTGAAGTAGGCGTTGATAATCTTCTGCGGAGGCGGTGTTTGACACCCTTTGACGTCATAGTTCCCCACTTTGAAAAACCTGTCGTTCGCTGTGCCTGGTGTCAATAAAAGCTTTTATTGGATTAACAAGGAAGTTGTCAGTTCTGAAACTTATAGGATATTCTTATAATACGATGACCTCTTATATGTCAAAAGCTCAAGGAAATTTTTATTTCTCAGTTCATCACCCCTTTAATATCATGTTAGATAATTGTGTCATTGATCAAATATATGTAATAGTTCTTGCTAAAGAAACATGGGATTCGGACCTATAATGTTTTTAAAATAATTGGAAGATAATTTTACCTCATTCATTTACCTCAATCAATTTTAAAAAAGGCATCAAATTATCATAATATTTTATAACATTTGTCTACTTTCTACAATTACATCAGGGCTCAATTTCATGTCATTTTAACTTTATATATCTCTCATTGAATTATTTTGATGTACTGAAAATTTAATTTATTATTTTTTTCTTTCATGTCAGACCTGATGGAAGAGAGCGATGAGAGTGAAGAACTGAGTGAAGTGGAGGAGGAACATCATGTCAAACCTGGAGAAAAACCTTTGAGTCGCACAAAGACTAAAAAGACATTTTTAAAGAAAAGAAGAGCCAAGAAATCTTTCACCTGCACTCAGTGTGGAAAGAGTTTCACAAGAAAATGTAGTCTTGAGCGTCACATGAGAGTTCACACTGGAGAGAAGCCGTTCTCATGTGATCAGTGTGGAAAGAGATTCTCATGCAAACGAAATCTTGCGCTTCACATGATGATCCACACTGGAGAGAAGCCGCATGTATGCCATCAATGTGGGAAGAGTTTCATACGATCAGAAAAGCTTAAATTACACATTAGAATCCACACAGGAGAGAAGCCGTTCTCATGTGATCAATGTGGAAAGAGTTTCACAAACAAACGAAATCTTGCTTGTCACATGATGATCCACACCGGAGAGAAGCCGTTCTCATGTGATCAATGCAGCAAAACATTTATTAGGGCATCAGACCTGAAGAACCACCTGACAGTTCATACGAAGGAGAAGCCACATTCATGTTCTGTGTGTGGAAAGAGTTTTTCACTGCGGCAACATTTAAAAGTACATCAAAAAATTCACACTGGTGTGAGAGAGTACATGTGCTTTGAGTGTGAGAAGACTTTTATGACAGGGAAATGTTTAAAACTGCACCAGAGAATTCACACTGGAGAAAAACCTTACAAGTGTTCACACTGTGACAAGAGATTCAGTGTGTCATCTTCTCTGAAAACACATGAGAGGATCCACACTGGAGAAAAACCTTACAAGTGTTCACACTGTGACAAGAGATTCAGTGATTCATCTTCTCTGAAAACACATGAGAAGATCCACAGTGGAGAAAAACCCTACAAGTGTTCACACTGTGACAAGAGATTCAGTCAGTTGGCCAATCTGAAAACACATGAGAGAATTCACACTGGAGAAAAACCTTACAAGTGTTCACACTGTGACAAGAGATTCAGTCATTCATCATCTCTGAAAACACATGAGATGATCCACACTGGAGAAAAACCTTACAAGTGTTCCCACTGTGACAAGAGATTCAGTCAGTCATCATATCTGAAAACACATGAGATGATCCACACTGGAGAGAAGCCGCATGAATGCCATCAATGTGGAAACAATTTCACATACAAACATACTCTTGACCGTCACATGAGAGTTCACACCGGAGAGAAGCCATTCACATGTGATCAATGTGGGAAAAGTTTCAGTCATTCTTCACACCTTAAAGAACACATGAAGATCCACACCGGAGAGAAGCCGTTCACATGTGATCAGTGCGGCAAAACATTTATCTGTGTATCAGCACTGAAGAGACACCTGACAGTTCATACGAAGGAGAAGCCACATTCATGTTTTGTGTGTGGAAAGAGTTTTTCACTGTTGTTTAGTTTACAAGTACACCAAAAAATACACACTGGTGTGAGAGAGTACATGTGCTTTGAGTGTGGGAAGACTTTTACTAAAGCAAACTGTTTAAAACAGCACCAGAGAATTCACACTGGAGAAAAACCTTACAAGTGTTCACACTGTGACAAGAGATTCAGTGTGTCAACAAATCTGAAAAAACATGAGAGGATCCACACTGGAGAAAAACCTTACAAGTGTTCACACTGTGACAAGAGATTCAGTCGGTCAACAAATCTGAAAACACATGAGATGATCCACAGTGGAGAGAAACCTTACAAGTGTTCACATTGTGACAAGAGATTCAGTCGATCGGCAGATCATAAAAGACACGAGAGGATTCACAGCAGAGAGAAGCCGCACATGTGTGATTAGTGTGGAACAAGTTTCGCTGTTAAAAGTCACCTGAAGCTACACATGAAGATCCATACAGTGGAGAAACCACATGACCACAGTCGTTTATTTTCATGTGCTGAGCAACATGAAGTCTCTTCTGTTCAAGTTAGTCACACATCACTCTATAGCCAAATCTCTCCTCTCCACCTATAGCCGGTGTGTGGTGAGCACAGGACACTTTGTTGATTGATTGATATCTATTAACTTGTGTTCAACCAACAGGAATCTGTTATTTGTCAGTTCAGATCTATGCAAAAAAACAAAACAAATTCGCTCTCTGACAGTAGGTGGCGCTCATGTAAAAGCCTATACTGGGCTCTAGACTGCAACTAAATGGTCATATTTTGCGACTTTTTTTTTCTGCCGGTGCGAGAGCAGCCATTTCTGCTGCATATGAGAAACATCACACGGCAAACAAAAGCAGAATGGAACCGCGCTACTCGTTTGAGCTGCGCATTGCAAACAATTATATCAGCTCGAAGCAATTCTAGACAGAGGTTTACTCGTGGGCCAATCTCGATCACAAAACAACGTTACTACTAGGGATGGGCATTCGATTAAATTTTCTTAGTCGATCGTCGGGAGAATTAACGATCGACTATCGATTAATCATTAATATTTTTATATTGAAATTCATTATTTCTTTAACTTTTTATAAATTAAAAATGCAATGAAAATACAAAAATACAGTTTGTTTGTCCTCGATGAGATCTTTATTACAAGAAGATCAACTTGTGGCAGTGAAACTGGACGTTCGGTAGACTTGAAGATATGCCCTGCGGTGCTCTAAAACAGCGGAACTGCAGCTGCGAGCCGGCGATCTTAAACAGAGACCCATGGCCACTTCATCCGTTTTCTGTGATGGGATAGCTATCCGATCGTGAAAAGACCAGGTGTAAATGCCCTCCGAAACGCATTCGAGACGGATTTAAACCCGATCGCTCAAACCACTTCAGGAGGAGATCTGAGACGCATTCATGACGAAACTGGACAAGAGTAAATGCATCTGGTTGTTGAAACCACATATGTAAATTTGACTTATCCCAAAAATGCTAAGAAATAAACGTGTGAGAGCGTGTTATAGGTGTCATGTTATAGCCAGATATGACGACGCTACTTCAACACGCATCACCACAGATGAGCATCTATTCATCAAGCCAACGTGCAAACTATCGCAAATCAAAGTGAAAGTCATTCATCAACACACAATCATCTTCATTAAAGAACCGAAATGATCTTACCAGGGCTGTTGCCGGAATATCTGGTTGCGGTCTTTGATTTAGAAATTTTCGCTGATGATCAATAAAATGCAGCTCATATCTGTTGCTTTCGGTGACGTGCAACAATTTAAATATGCATGTAGCGCGGGAATTCAAGATCGGATTTATATCCGTTTTGCAAAAACACATTTATGTGACCAGGTGTAAATGGAATCGTTTTGATAAATCAGATAGCTATCCGATCTGAGAAAACGCATGAAGTTCCCATAGAACTTCTGCACCAGTCTACTGATTTCTGTTGAGAAAGATAAGCATGTTGACATGATCTGGGATCAGACGCGACCGCAACCTGGTGACAGCCAGTCCAGCCGCCGAAAACACCCGCTCTGAGGGGACTGACGTTGCCGGGATGCACAGGTATACCTCCGCGCTAAAATTAATTCCATTGTTTCAAGACTCACACTACGCAACGCAACCTGCATTAGTTTAATCGATAACAAATAAACGTGATCGACGAAATTCTTAACGATCAATTATCGATCGTCGATTAATTATGCCCATCCCTAGTTACTACACAGCGCTGGCAGATCCATTGAAAAAGCATTTCACCCAAAAAGGAAAAATAGCACATGATTTACCCACCCTCAAGTCATCTGTAACGGTCACCAGCTGGAGTGCCCTTGAGAGCCACCAGAGGACACTCCACATCAGACTATTATCACTCCCTCACAAACTACATTTCCCATAACTCACTGCCTGGACTCATCATCACTGATTGCATTCACCTGTGTCTCATCACCCTGTTAGTCTCAGCCTATTTATACCATGTTCACTCATTCACTCACTGCAATTCTGAGCATTCTCCTGGTTTTCTTGTCTCTTGGTTTTGGATTTCTTGCCCTGTTCCCTGGATTACTCTTTTGCCTCTGCCCCCTTCCTGTTTTGCCTGTACTTTGGATTGCCCATAATAAAGCTGTGTTTGGATTCTCCACCTTCGTGTCTTGGAGCAGTTCAACATGACATCATGACTTTGCGTATAAATAACACGCAACTTTCAAGTCAAGTGGCGTGTTATTATACGCATTTTGAGCTTTCCGCGTGTATGTCCACGCGCGTGTATGTGTACGCCGTTAAACGTCAGAGTGATTCCGCGTGTATGTGTACGCCGTTAAATGTCCGAGCGAAACGGAGGAAAATGTATATCTACATCTGGGGAGCAATATTTTTTTTCCTAGGATGGTAGGGGAACACTCATAAATGGTATTAACCCGAGTGATGGGTAGGTTTAGGGACGCGGTTGGGGTAGGTCATATATATATTTATATACAGTAATGTAACGTAAATCAACGGCGTTGATAAACACGCTGAAAAGCGATTATGCGTGTTGATAAATGGAAATACGAATTGGCGTGTCATACATACATCAGTCTGAGCAGTTTGTGACATCATCCTAGGTGTATATGGCATTCTTCTATCAGATGAATACAATCAAAAGTTATATTAAAGGAGTCATAACCTAGTATTACCTTGGATACCTACTGCTGTATTATAGTCTTTCAGGCCCTTCTAAAAAAGAAAAGTGGGAAAAAAATAAACACAGAGCTCCTCAGACCCTTATTTCTGAAGGCATTATTGTCTCGCGAGATCTGATGCGATGTTTTGGCTGTCGTGGATATTCATTTTAATAATGCAAATGAGGGGCGCGTTGATTGGTTGCAGGAAGGAGGGGGGTTGACACCGCAGGTAATGCTTTAGCATATCATTCCATAATTACATCATGGCGCAAGTTGTGAATGAACCCGACCTGGCCGCGACCGGCTTCCCGGCCAGTGCATAAGCGTAAGGCAATCAATAGCCGAGTACATGATGATCTCAGTCATTTGTTTTTTGCAAAGTATATTAGCAGCCATTCAACATGTTTACCTCGAAGCTAATACTCCCGCCAGTGTTGTGCCTGAACGCGTTCATATTTTGGGCGAACGTGAACTGAACGCATTACTGCCTGATGAACGTTACTGTGAACTCATTCATTCTGGTGTCTGAACGCTACGCTCTCTCAGTTTAACTTCGTTCAGTAGGATGCCGGATTTCTATAAAGCCTTCCAGGCGAAAACCCACCTAAAACACACCGTAAACCGGCTTTAATATGTACCGGAAAAACACCCAATCTGGCAACACCAGCCACCAGTGTCCATTGACTCTCTTGTGATCTCGTTCATCAAAATGAACAAATCTTTTTTCGAGTCATTTCGTTCATTTAAGGGGCTTTAAATGTTACTATTAACTGGCAAATTCCCCGAACACATCAACCTACGCAATCTTGATCATATTCTGAATTAAGAAATCATTATAATGCAGTCAAAAATCGTTTACAGGGAACATAAATAATTACTTCACCTCGAGTCTTTCGTTTATTTGTCTAGTGACAGACGCAATAGCATACAATAGCCGCATTAGCAGTTAGCTGCAGTTTGTAACACACAGTAGAGCAATAAAAACAGTCTTACCGTTTCAATTGCAGGCAATTTTGTTGGAATGGCGCTTTTCCCGAGCTTCGATGACAACTTCACCTGATATTGCCCCAAATTTGTGAAGGATTCCGGCGTACAATGTTTAGCACAGCACAAACACCTAACGATAAGCCAGTGGGAAGGGTTGAAGGAACCGCGTCATTAAAAATTAATTTAATCCACTGGTCCCTGATAGCTAGGTCCGTTCTTGGTAGAGAAAACACATTTAAATGTTGATTCTGACAGAGCAACTCACGTGTGCACTAGTTTCTGCATCTTTCGCGACTGAATATGAGGGGGTGAGGGGGTGAGGGGGAGAGGGGGAGGGCGGGCTTCCTGCTGCGGTGTCCATATATGGTATATCCTGCCCCGTCTTGACGTCAAGACAGGGCAGAAATCAAAATCTCGTGTTTTAGTGCGCGTGCACGTGGGCTATTTTACAAACCCTGAGGTAAACAAACGCTTCACTTTTAAATATCGGCTTCCCGGCCAGTGTATAATCATTATGCAATCATAACATACATTGATTCTCGTGGAAAAGTGAAAAATGCAGGTTATGACTCCTTTAAAAAAAAATGTACTGGCTCTTCCAAGCTTGCAGTGAATTGCAGTTTCTGTTTTGAAATCCATAAAAGTGCATTTATCCATGATAAAAGTGCTCCACACGTCTCCGGGGGGTTAATACAGGCCTTTTGAGAAGAATGTAAAATACACGTCAGATGACTTTAGAGTAAATCATGGGCTAATTTAAAATTTGGGGTAAAATATCCCTTTAATTCAGTTTTAAAAACATTACAGTGGGATCTAGTGAGAAAGCATTTGAATTCAGTGCAGTTTTAACAACACAACACAGAATTATCTGTTATTAACCATATACTTTATATCAATCAAACAGCACTGACTTGGAAGCCAGGAGAAACATTGTGCCATGAACGAATAAGTTCGTGAAGTTTTAACCCTTGTGCTGCATTATATATTTTACGACGTTGAGTGCATTAAGGGACAAAAATGTCCACTCTAAACACTGGCATAAAACTATTTTATATTATTATTTTTTTCCACTTTCACTGAGTTAAATCTTTTAACCAGCATCAGTCCTCATCATAACTACCAAATGATTATTTAATTTCAGGATTTTAACCCTCTAAATTCCAGTTTTGGTGAAGATACCATCAATTTGTATAAGAGGAAAAAACACAAAAATTTAATTATTATCCATGTACTAAATGCAAAGTGAAAACCTTGGCTTTGGATTATCACAGTCTTGAATATGTCAAAGATTAGCAGCAACATTATTTTTGGTGCATTGTTTTGTGCTACGTCAGATTTAAAGGGGCATTTCACCCGTGGGAACATTAATCTTTATTGAAAGTGGGTCATATATGTAGTCGAAATGTAACAAAAATTTCGAATTTGGTGCCTCCTGGACCGAGAAAACACAGAAAGTAACTTTAGTGCGCATTTGTATAAAAGACAACAACTCCCACTAATCCAGAACACCACCATATGCGTGCGCCCGCGCCGCTTTCTCCATCATGTGCGGGGAGAAATGGTTCACAAAACAAATGTCCGTGTCCTCGTCTGATTCAGAGATTTCGTCCAGGAGAAATTGGCATCGATGAAATTCTTTGAGCAGACGGACTCTATCTCTGTGTCCGTAGGCGCACAGGCACCAGCAGTCCCCCCTAGCTCGAGCCGCGAGCTCCTCGTCCGCGACCCTAGCCTAAAGAAGCCGCAGCAGCCGCCTCCTGTTCAGCTGCTCTTCGCTATATTGCGGCTCATAAAAGTAGCCACGCACATCTGAGTCAAGCATCAGACTTTCAAAATCCTCTTCTTTCATATCATATTGATACCTTCCGCCATTGTCATAACTTTACATCTGTCTCAACAGTGCCTGTTAGCTTAGCTTCCAAACAAGATGGTGGATATTGCTTTTAGTTTCTGCAAGTGAAGTCCCACCCACTGATCTGTAATAGTCTTTAGGGTGAGTGGGTCCCACCCCCTGGAATAATGAGGACGAGTGTTTGTAGTCTCAACCCCTATTCAGATATTTGACTTCCTGCTTACAATGACGCAAAATGACGATTTTTACATCATTGTAAGCAGGAACTGCAAAACTGAAATCCTTATTTCTCCCATCACAGGGAAATATTAGGGAATAATGCATGACCATTCAAAAATATGACTGTGTTTCTAACTATACAAAGCTTAATGCAAATGGGTGAAGTGACCATTTAAAAAAAAAAAAAAAAAAAATCACACGTAGCGTGTTAAGGAGAAATTTGTTCCAGTTTAAACCCATTAAAATATCCATTATTGAACCCA
This sequence comes from Abramis brama, assembly GCF_963993115.1. Taxonomy (NCBI): domain Eukaryota; kingdom Metazoa; phylum Chordata; class Actinopteri; order Cypriniformes; family Leuciscidae; genus Abramis; species Abramis brama. Next base: position 52,314,409 of record NC_139963.1, on the reverse strand, counting down.
CTGTCATAATATCATAAAATCATAATTTCTATTCAAATACTGTGTCATTACAAAGCATTGGGGTAAAATATTTACTTTTTACTGTTTTCCACCAGTTGGTACCATTTTTCATATAATTGACATACTGCAAACATCTGCAGTATTGCAAACATTTTCCTGATTTCTACTAGATGTCTATAACCCGTGCCTGTCTCCCTACACATCAAAATTTGCTCTAGAAAGAAAGCAAAACTACAAGATCACAATGAACATGAATTTTTATTGTTATAAATTCTCTAAACATATCAAAAACTTCAAAACAAAATGGGGTCATTGTTCAAGGGACCAGCAGGATGGTTGGAATGTGGCAGCAGGGAGCCTGGGCAAAATGGGAGCATGCAGTGGACCGCAGAGTCTCATGGGCAGAGCTGTGGAAAGCAGACCCTCATCGAATACGGTTCCTGATCCAGGCTGTCTACGATGTACTACCGAGCCCATGCAACCTGTTCAGCTGGGGATTGGTGGAGTCACCAGCCTGCAACCTCTGCCTGAAGAGGGGTTTGAAGGCCCTGGGCGAGGGTCGCTACTGGGGGCCACATGACCAAGTCCTGAAGGCAAAAAACTTTTACAGAAATTTTCCTTAAATGTTTTACAGAAAAACAGTTATAAAAAAAATATTTTACAGCTATTTCCTGAATTATTACGATCAAACACCTTCACTGTAAAAAAAACCCCATAAAAGAAAACGGTCAATGACTGTCAGCAACCATAAAATTAATGTCAAATATCCTAATTTAAATAAGTGCAAAACACTTTTACCGAAATCTTCATTAATCGTTTTTAACAAAAACACAGTTATTTCAGATTTATTTTCTGAAATTTTTTACTACAACATATGCAGTTAACTACATGCATGATTTGCTGTGACTATACGTCACTGCATCAGCAACTACACAGTTACTGTCAGTTAACAAAATAAAAAAATGTAAAAGCTGAAATGGTATATTAAAAATACACTTTAGCTCATCTTCAGTGTGTCTCAAAATAGCACAGTTGAGTACACTAAGATGATCTTAAGTTTATCTTAAGAAGTACTAAAGATAAGCTTTGGTATATTAAGTACAAAATGTGCGAAAATAGAGCACTTTAAGTACATTATGGAAGTGTACTAAGTGCACTTAAAATAAAATGTATTTTAGTGAACTTTTTTTTTCACCTGGGCTTATCTATAGAAGCGTAAATTCGTTTTTTATTTGTTATAGTTTTGATAATATGTGCATGGCTTAATCTTAAAATTATATTCTTAGTCTTAACATGATCATGTTTCACGTTGTGGTCCTGGGGGTGGCCACTTTCATCAGAAGAATCATCAGATTAGCCTACCTTCGTGATAACGCAAAGAGGTCTGCTGTGGCGGTCCGTTCAGAATTCGCCTAGAAGCTAGCTCACTTTTCTGAACGGACCGCCACAGCAGACCTCTTTGCGTGATCACGAAGGTAGGCTAATGGCTGAATCGGAATTTATAAGCAAAATCACGGGAATCAATAGCCTAATACAGCCCAGTTGTGCTAAAATGAATATCATGAGACGCCATCCATCATCAGATGAATGATATGGAAAAGTTAAGTTAAAGCAGCTAAAGCCAGTGCTACTACCCATGCGAATATGAACACTAAGCTTTCCCCTCCAAAAATGTAGCCTAAAACTTATCTAAGTAGCCTAATATACAGTTTTTCATTGTCATCCTGCCTCTCCAAATGCAAAACTGACATTAACAAAATGCAATAACAGCTGAAAAAGTACTTGGGTGTGTGTTTTATTTTATATTTACCGTTCAATTATGCAATTATTGCTGTCTGTCCCATAGAAGAACATGACAGCCAGCGTATGTTTTGGAACTATTGGGGCTTACGTCAACCACGTGACAGCCATAGCGGCGACATCAAAGAGTGTTGCAACTCTTTCTCTCTATGGCTCTGGGCAAGGCTACCTTTTTAGTGACAACTGACAACGCACACCATTTTATTATCTGCTTACCTTGATTGTCATTCAAACTTTAAAAACGTGCATCGGTGAGCTCAGACTCTGAACTCTCTCTGAAATTCTCACACGCAACTGACGTATCAGGTGTAAGGGTTTCAGCGAATCAACGATCAGAGAATACTGCAGTGAGAACGTTGTAGGCAGATGTTACAGCTGTGGGCTCCTCTCCTGTCATTAATACGCTGTGGTCTAGTCTAGCCATCAACAGAAAATTGAGAGGGGAGAAAAATAGATTTTGGCGTGACGTTTCTTGCGTGTGCATGAGAGCATGAGAATGATGCTGAAAGCGTGAGTGTCATGCCAGACGCGTGAGGGTTGGCAACCCTGAATTACCCCCCCCACATCTGAATTTCATGTGGCGCATTCACATGGGATAAGCGAAGCCTGTGATTTTACTCTAATTTACTGACTTATCTCCCGGATACGATGTCAAAAGGCTATTGCTTAGTAATGTCTTGTTGTTATATGTTTAGCTGTATGATATATCATACACATAATAATGTTCTTTACCGCTGCCACGGCGATGCGTAAGGCAAATACAAAAGAGTTCACTGAGACGAAGAGATCCAAACAAATAAAGGTTTTTTCCAGAGTCCAGACGATGAAGGATCACGCACACACCAGGTAACACAAACAATAACGGACACCAGACAGAACACAGGCAGGAACTTAAATACACAGTGATGATTAACAAATGACTAGCAGCTGTAATGAAAGTGATTAGTGTCCATGGTGACAGATCAGTGGCGGGAAACACAGACAGGGAAACACATGTGAGGAATGCAACAGTAGCCACGTTTCCATTACCCTTCAAATTGCGCAAATTGAAATTGCGAATTGAAAATGCGCTCAATGGAAACACGTCAATTTCGCAAAAACTCGCTTTTATCGCAAAAAAGTTTTTGCGCTCGCATGAGGTGGTTTTTCAGGCAATTCGAAAAAGAAATATTTCGCAAAACTGCAATGGAAACAGTTTTTGCGCATTTACAGGTCACCTGACTTAGAAGGCGTGGTGTGTTTGGACAGAATACGAGATGGAGTTCTTTATTTAATTCATTAAAGACAAAATAATGACAGAAATACTGGATTCTATACATCAAAGAAATGCCACAATCAAGACCTCGGAGCAGAAATGAGTGAGAAAAACCCAGAAACACTTCATATGTGCTGCTCACAGACACAGTATAAGGTCTTTCCTTGCCATTAATGCTTGGATAACACGCCTACGTTTCCTTCCATTAATAATAATAACGTCTAGTGCGGTACATGGCTGTGATTTATATATAAACTTACCAACGTCCGTTGCCATGATTTTTGGAATGACTTATCGCGAGAGGAAAAAATGACGTTTTAGTCGCATAACATCGGTTAATGGAAACGCCGTCATTTCGCAATAGTTTTTTATCGATATTTTGAAAAAAAAAATCGCAAAAGTTTTGCGCGAATCTTTAATGGAAACGCGGCTAGTGACAATCGCATGCAGCATTCGTTTTGTTTTTGCTACTATCACTCCAACGCAGCCTCCATTCTTCGTGAAAGAGTTATAAAAAGGCACACAGGAAACAAAAGCACAGAGATGCCGATTTACACGGGACTAAAATTATCACAAGACATCGGTGTCCGGCGAAACATGGTAGGTCATTTGCGGGGGAATTTTTACATTACAAATTACAGACATTGTCGATTCACACAGGATAAAGATCAAAGACAACCTTCGCAAAAATGTTATTCTATTTCATAGTTTACCTGTCAAAATATAGGTGAAAATATGTCCGAAAAGAAACAAAGATTGCAGACCTACTGGTGAAGGACACGATGAGCCGGTCCCTCCTGCCGATATGAAGACCGGCTTCTACAACCCGTACTTCATTGTACCCAAGAAAGGCGGTGGGTTATGACCCATCTTGGACCTGCGTGTCCTGAACTGGTCCCTTCACAGACTGAATGTGTCAAATGCGGCCATCGATGCAGCCCCTGAATTGGGACACAGCTTTTGTTTCTCAGCAAGTCAAGTCAAGTCATCTTCATTTATATAGCGCTTTTAACAATGTAGATTGTCTCAAAGCAGCTTTACAGAGATAAGCGTAGAATTTAAGGTAACAGAGATTGTTTCGGCTTTACAGCAGAGTTAAGTTATTTCCATTTGTTATTAAATTAGGGGCCGCTAAGACGACACCATTCCCTCTACACAGACTTTAAACGCAAACCTGTGAGAAACGCTGATGGCGTTCACATGCGCATTTAGAATGGGTTCTATAGTTATGTGCGTTTGAATATACACAGGTTTGGAATTCCCTACAAGCCAAGCCTAAACAAAATACTTGTCTTTCCTTATTAATTTTGATAAGGAATTTTATTTTATTTGTTGCTTTGGGGTAGGACCGCGAGACGAATTTTCCCGACAGCGCCTTATCTGTAGAGTGGTAGTGGGATCCTCCATAGGGAGAGACTAGTTGGCACTTCAGCACTGCGTTGTCAACGGTCCAGGCAAAGGTCCTTCGTCAGATCTGGATACGGCCTGGATCCGGCAGGCTGCAGGAAAAACCTCGGGATAAACACAGACACTAAAATTAGCGTAGATGCCATTCTTCTCATGATGTAACGAGTACATCAGGATTTTTGGGAAGTGTTCCCGGTTCCGGCTGACCTACTATATGCAGCCTAACATTAAATTATAGAAGTCTATAATGTATTATGTGAAAGCTAGGTCAAAGAGATGTGTCTTTAATCTGGCTTTGAACTGACAGAGTGTGTCTGCTTCCCGGACAATGGTAGGAAGACTGTTCCAGAGTTTTGGTGCTAAATAGGAAAAGGATCTACCGCCAGCAGTCGATTTTGATATTCTAGGTATTATCAACTGGCTGTAATTTTGAGATCGTAATAGACGTGACGGACTATAATGCGTTAAGAGCTCGCTCAAGTACTGCGGAGCTAAACCATTTAGTGCTTTGTAAGTAATCAGCAATATTTTAAAATTGATGCGATGTTTAATAGGGAGCCAATGCAGTTTTGACAGAACTGGGCTAATATGGTCATACTTCCTGGTTCTGGTAAGAACTCGAGCTGCTGCGTTTTGAACCAGCTGTAGTTTGTTTATTAAGCGTGCAGGGCAACCACCCAGTAGAGCATTACAATAATCTAGCCTTGAGGTCATGAACGCATGAACCAATTGTTCCGCATTTGTCAATGAGAGCATATGGCGTAATTTAGATATATTTTTAAGATGGAAAAATGCAGTTTTACAGATACTAGACACGTGACTTTCAAATGAAAGATTGGTATCAAAGAGCACACCCAGATTCCCAACCGACGACTAAGACTTAACAGAGCAGCCATCGAGTGTTAGACAGTATTCTAGATTATTACGTGAGGAAGTTTTTTGTCCAATAATTAGAAACTCTGTTTTTTCAGAATTTAGAAGTAGGAAATTACAAGTCATCCAATTTTTTATATCCGCTATGCATTCCGTTAATTTTGTGAATTGATAAGTTTCGTTAGGTTTTGAAGAAATATAGAGCTGAGTATCATCGGCATAACAGTGAAAGCTAATGCCATGTTTCTTAATGATATCTCCTAAGGGTAGCATGTACAGAGTGAACAGCAGCGGTCCTAGTACTGAGCCTTGTGGTACGCCATACTGAACTTGTGATCGATGAGACATCTCTTCATTTACTGCTACAAACTGATAACGGTCAGATAAGTATGATTTAAACCATGCTAGTGCATTTCCCGTAATGCCAACATAATGTTCTAATCTATTTAAAAGAATGTTGTGGTCGATGGTGTCAAATGCAGCACTAAGATCGAGTAACACTAATAGAGAGATACGACCACGATCGGATGATAAGAGCAAATCATTTGTGACTCTAACGAGAGCTGTTTCGGTACTATGGTACGGTCTAAATCCTGACTGGAAATCCTCGCAGATATCATTTCTTTCAAGAAAGGAACACAGTTGTGAAGATACTGCCTTTTCTAATATCTTTGACAGAAAAGGTAGATTCGAGATCGGCCTGTAATTGACTAATTCTGAAGGATCAAGTTGCGTTTTTTTAACAAGCGGTTTAATCATAGCCAGCTTAAAGTTTTTTGGTACGTATCCTAGAGACAAAGACGAATTAATGATATTCAGAAGAGGATCTATGACCTCTGGAAGTATTTCTTTCAGTAGCTTAGTCGGTATAGGGTCTAACATACATGTTGTAGATTTAGATGATTTAAAGAGTTTAGTAAATTCTTCCTCTCCTATAGCAACGAATGAATCAAATTTTTCCTCAGGGACACTACAATGCACTGCCTGATGTGATACTGTAGTAGATGGTTGCATAGTTATAATTTTGTCCCTGATATTATCAATCTTATAAGTGAAGAAGTTCATAAAGTCATTACTGCTGTGTTGCTTGGAAACTTCTGGGCTTGAAGCTTTATTTTTTGTTAGTTTAGCCACCGTTTCAAATAAATACCTAGGATTATGTTTATTTTCTTCTAATAGGGTTGAAAAATAAGCAGATCTAGCAGCTTTTAAAGCCTCTCTGTAAGTAATTGAGCTCTCTTTGCATGAAATGCGAAATACCTCTAGTTTTGTTTTCTTCCAGTTGCGCTCCATTTTTCTGGCTGCTCTCTTAAGGGCCCGAGTGTGCTCGTTGTACCACGGCGTTGGACTATTTTCTTTAATCTTCTTTAAGCGCAACGGAGCAACTGTGTCTAAAGTGCTGGAAAAGAGAGAGTTAAACGTTTCTGTTGTAATATCTAGTTCTTCTAAGCTATCTGAGATGCTGAGATGATGAAACTGATCAGGAAGATTATTAATAAAGCAATCTTTAGTAGCAGAAGTGATAGGTCTCACATATTTGTAACACGGAGTCGGCTTTGCAGCCTTGGCTAAATGCAAATTACACGAGACTAGGTAATGATCTGAGATGTCATCGCTCTGCTGCAGAATTTCAACGGCATCCACATCTATTCCGTGTGATAATATTAGATCTAGAGTATGATTACGACAATGAGTACCGTATTTTCCGGACTATAAGTCGCTCCGGAGTATAAGTCGCATCAGTCAAAAAATGCGTCATGAAGAGGAAAAAAACATATATAAGTCGCACTGGAGTATAAGTCGCATTTATTTAGAAATTTATTTCACAAAATCCAAGACCAAGAACAGACATTTCATCTGGAAAGGCAAGTTATTTAACTACACAGTAGCACACAGAACAACAGGTTGAGTAGGTGTCCGGTATGTTAACGCAACACATTAACAGTTATTCAGCTAAGTTACACAATAGCATAAAGAACATATACCTGGGAGGCGGAATAGGCTAAATTAACATAAGCCAGGGAGTCCAACAAGCAAGTTACCAGTAAACAAGTTCACCAAGCTCCCGCGATCTCATTCCACATCACTGAATCCATTGAATTTTCTTCATATGGTGTCGCTTCTGAATAACTCCGCCAACTAGAGCGCCCTCTCGCGGCTGTAGACGGTAATGTTTTCTCTTGGTTCATCTCAGTCTGAATTAATTTTGATATATAAGTCGCACCTGAATATAAGTCGCAGGACCAGCCAAACTATGAAAAAAAGTGCGACTTATAGTCCGGAAAATACGGTAGGTCCTGACACGTGTTGTCTAACTCCAATTGAATTTACAATGTCTTTAAATGCCAATCCCAATGCATCTTTTTCATTATCGATGTGTATATTAAAATCACCAACAATTAGTACTTTATCTGCAGTCAATATTAATTCTGATAGAAAGTCCGCAAATTCTTTGATAAAGTCTGTATGGTGCCCTGGTGGCCTGTATACAGTAGCCAGCACAAATCTCAAACGTGATTTATTGTTTACACTATATATTTTTACATTAAGCACCAATGCTTCAAAATAATTATATTTAAAACTTGATTTCTTAGTGGTTTTGAAACTATTACTATAAATTACAGCAACACCACCCCCTTTGCGTTTCAGACGAGGCTCATGTTTATAACAGTAATCTTGCGGGGTTGATTCATTTAAAGTAATGTAATCGTTTGGTTTTAGCCAGGTTTCTGTCAAACACAGCACATCTAGGTTATTATCTGAGATCATATCGTTAACAACGAGTGCTTTTGAAGTAAGCGATCGAATATTCAGCAACCCGAGCTTTAGCATTTGCTCATCTGTAATATAGCTGTTTTTTATTTGTTGAACATCAATTAAATTTTTAACCTTAGTTGGGTTTAAACGTTTTTTGGATTTCCAAATTCGGGGAACAGACACAGTCTCTATATGATGATAACTAGGTGAAAGAGGCTCTATGTGATAGGATGTATCTGACCTTGGTGACGCGAGGCCGCTAGCAGACAGTCGGTTAAGCCAGTCTGTCTGCTTCCTGACCTGAGCCCCAGATTGTCATGTTTGAGCTCTAAGACTATGTGCCATATTACTAGAGAGAAGAGCAGCACCATCCCAGGAGGGATGAATACCATCTCTTTTCAACAGGTCAGGTTTGCCCCAAAAACTTTTCCAATTGTCTATGAATTCTATATTATTAAGCGGACACCACCGAGACAGCCAACCGTTAAGCAAACATAATCTACTAACTATCTCATCACTCCTGCGAACAGGAAGGGGGCCAGAGCAAATTACAGTCCTTGACATCGTACTTGCAAGTTCACACACCTCTTTAATATTAATTAAACAGCATAATTAAGCACATAAAGATGAACTACTTATCATGATCTCAGACTGTGGTGATGTGGTTTCTCCACTGCATGGATCTTCATGTGTCTCTTCAGCTGACTTTTAAAAGAGAAACTCTTTCCACACTGATCACACGTGTGCGGCTTCTCTCCAGTGTGGATCCTCTCATGTGTTTTCAGAGATGATAACTGACTGAATCTCTTGTCACAGTGTGAACACTTGTAAGGTTTTTCTCCAGTGTGGATCCTCTCATGTGATTTCAAAGATGATGAATCACTGAATCTCTTGTCACAGTGTGAACACTTGTAAGGTTTTTCTCCAGTGTGGATCCTCTCATGTCTTTTCAGATGTTGTGACTGACTGAATCTCTTGTCACACTGTGAACACTTGTAAGGTTTTTCTCCAGTGTGAATTATCTGGTGCAGTTTTAAACATTTCGCTGTAATAAAAGTCTTCCCACACTCAAAGCACATGTACTCTCTCACACCAGTATGAGTTTTCTGATGGGTATGTAAAGATTGCCGCACTGAAAAACTCTTTCCACACACAGAACATGAATGTGGCTTCTCCTTTGTATGAACTGTCAGGTGTGCCTTCAGGTTTGATGCCCTGAGAAATCTTTTTCCACACTGATCACATGTGAACGGCTTCTCTCCGGTGTGGATCATCATGTGAAGCTCAAGATTACGTTTGGTTATTAAAGTCTTTCCACACTGTTGGCACGCATACGGCTTCTGTCCGGTGTGGATCTTCATGTGTTCCTTAAGATTTGTTTTTCGTCTGAAGCTTTTCCCACATTGATCACATGCATGCGGCTTCTCTCCGGTGTGGATCCTCATGTGACACTCAAGGATACTTTTCTTTGTAAAACTCTTTCCACACTGAGTGCAGGTGAAATATTTCTTGGCTCTTCTTTTCTTTAAAAATGTATTTTTAGTCTTTGAGCGACTCAAAGGTTTTTCTCCAGGTTTGACATGATGTTCCTCCTTCACTTCACTCAGTTCTTCACTCTCCTCCTTCACTTCACTCAGTTCTTCTCTCTCCTCCTTCACTTCACTCAGTTCTTCTCTCTCCTCCTTCACTTCACTCAGTTCTTCACTCTCCTCCTTCACTTCACTCAGTTCTTCTCTCTCCTCCTTCACTTCACTCAGTTCTTCACTCTCCTCCTTCACTTCACTCAGTTCTTCTCTCTCCTCCTTCATTTCCATCAGGTCTGAAATATCTAAAAAATAATTCATTTAATTTTTAGGACACAATAATTCAAAGAGAGAAAAATAAAGTGAAAGGAAATTAAAGTGAGCCTTGGTGTAATAGCAGAAAGTAAACAACTGCTATAAAATATTACAACCATTTTTTTTTTGCCTTTTTATAAATCAATTATACATCCCTGAAACTTTTCGATTGTGGTTCAATGATATTCCAATTATTATTTTTGAAAGCATTATACGCACAAATACCATGTTACTGTAGTGAGAACTATTACATATTATAACTATTACTATTGTCTAACCTAATTTTACCATAAAAATATACAATAGTGCCATAATTCTGACACCAACTTTTACACTGATATTTCATTTATTTTACTAAAAACTTTCATTATTAAAGGCCAGTCACACCAGACTTCTCACTTCATTCATACGCATGTGAATGTGGGACACTGGAAACACAAGCCTGAGTGAATTTTGGGAAATTTGTCGAATTCACATCACATTTGACCAACAGAACATAGATATTTCAGCTAAATTAAAAGTGCAGTTGAGTAGGTTGTACATTTTTCTGGCGCATGCCTATAGGCAAACTACAGCTGCCTAGGGTGGCAAAAAAGAAATTCTTTATATTATTATTATTTTTTATTTTTTTTTGGAATTATTGCCCGTATATCATCAAGTTATCACCCCATTAGTTATTTTACATCTAAATAATTTTCCTTCATTCAACCTAGTAGTAACACTCTTAAAGCAGATGATAATCAAAATGAATAAAACTATACGGACATGAATACGAAAGATGACATGAAAGATGACTAATGAAATCTATGGCTAATAAACATTTGGTACCATTTCATAGTTTACCTGTTTGTCTAAATGTGAAGAAGGGCTTGAATGTTTCTAACATGAATGTTCTTCAGCATCATGAATGAATGAAGAATAAACACCAACCTCTTTGTTCTTCAGGATCTTCAGTGTGTTTCATTCTGCAGGGTTCTGGATCACTCATGTTCTCACTGTCCTCTTTAATAAACTCAGTCTTTGCAGATTTCAGCTCTTCCTGATGCATTGATGCTCGTCTTCACTTGTAGCTGATGGGAATATTCCAGCATTTATTGGAGAATTACAGTGGGAGGAGCTTCACTGATGATGAAATCCAATGTCAGAGGAGCTGATCTGACTGAGTTTGTTTTTGTACAAAATATCACATCTAAGCATTTATGCCGGTTTGTCTGTCTATTGTAAAGTAACTGATGCTAATTCACAACTTATTTTATTACTAACCTGAACATTATCCTGCTTCCTCATTAAAATTAAGGGTGGGGAAAAAATTGATACTCGAATGCATCGCGATTTTCTCTCCAACTATTCTGGATCGATTATGAACTTAGTTTTTAACCACAAACTCACTCACTCACACACACACACACACACACACACACACCACTCGAACCTTCCATAAAATAATCTTTCATGAAGGTTGGAAAGGTTGAAGCAAATTACAAGGACATTTGCGGGCTTGATTGCACAGGATTTTGCACAGAAAAACGTAGCCACATATTTGTCACCAACAGATACCCTTAGTCTTAAGCCTGGAACACACCAAGCCGACGGTCGGCCGTCGGGCAGTTTCCGTGCGTCGGCCGACTAAATCTTCTCGGTGTGTTCCCCTCCGTCGGCTGAAATTGGTCCTCGTCGGCTTTGTAACGGCCGATTCGACATGTTGAATCGGCGTCGGGCCGTCGGTGAAAGAGGGAACTCTGATTGGCTGTTCAGCTTAGTGAAGTAGGCAGTGCACGAGAATAATAGCAAAACAGCGAGCAAAGTCAAAACGGTACAGATAGAAGGCTGTTCTAATGTTACGTCATCTTACCTGAGTGTTCCTTGGCGAATATTTCAATATTAACACGAGTGGAGTGGAATAAAGATAGTGTTTAGCAGGTGTGATATTCAAAACGGTAAGCGCGCACTGCTTTGTTTACGTTTGTGTTTTTGCAGCCGGCAGCGTCCGTTTCCCTTTTTGAATAACGAATAAAGACAAATATATCTGCAAAAATAGACAGTTGTCTCACTTACACGCAGGCGCAGAACCCGCTTTCTAGCTGACAGTCTGCAGTAGTTCTCTCGGTGTGTTCAAGTGCACTTTTTACCCCGACGCGAGGCGACAACACAGTCGGCTTTCATCAGCGCTAGTTCGTCGGCGTCGGCTTGGTGTGTTCCAGGCTTTAGAGCAGTGAAATGAGCTTTAAGTGTCAATGTACAGGAGATCTGAAGACATCAGCATAATAAATGAGGTGAAAACAGGAACTATTGATGTGAAATGGGTAGAACTATTTACTGCTCTAGTACAGCAGTTATCAGTTTAGAAGTATTCATGTGAATTAAATGTGGGACAATGGCCTCATCATCTCAGTATGCTAATGTATGCAGGGAATCGTCATTATGCAGATTGAGGACTGACGAGTGAGTCTCTTCCACCTCTAACACACATCTGTGCCATTTGCTACACACACACACTTATTCCCACTACATGCTACTGATATACTAGTGTGTTCTAACATGCTTTGTCTCATCTGACAGCTTATAAACTGAACATAATTGTGCTGAACTTAATTGAGATATTAATCCTAATGTACAATCTTGATACTGAAACATATGTTAAAGTATTTCTCGCTCGCTTAATCACCAGCTATTTGTCTTCAGGTTTATGGTCTTCTGGTTCCCTACCAGTTGGTTTTGGTGTTGTTGTTCCACTCATGTTTAACAACGCCTTGCTCAGGGTATAAGAAGAAAAGTCAGTTTTTCTATATAGTATTTTGTTCCATTGTGCTGTCTGTCTATTTAAACATGACGTAATAAACAACTTTGCCTGCTTTAAAGGCATTGAATATCCACCCTTATTACTATATAAGGATAATGTTAAAGTGATTTTAACTTGCTTAATTCTGGTTACATTTTATGTTTTACTCTCAGATCCAAGAAAGCCTTAAATTACCTTGAGGTTAAAAAAAACAAAACAATACTTTAAAGGGGTCAGATTACTTATATTGGAGTCAGATAACTAAATGATCATTCTCCTTCAACTGCTTTTTGATCCTATTATTGGTTCAAAATGAATGATGATTTCCTGGTTACAAGAAGCCTCTCCCTCAGAAATACACGATGGACTCTGATTGGTCAGCTTGGCCCAGTGTGTTGTGATTCGCTAACCGCCTAGTTCACGCCAGGGCTGCGTTCAGCCCCGACAAAACCTTGAACAACGTTTTTTAAACAGAAACGGTGATGCGTTGAACACACTGTTCTGATGACGCAAGAGTTGCAACTATGGCAGCTGAGAAGGCCATTCTTTGTGTTCTTTGTGAAGAATTTTCGGAGCCTGATGAAGTCGGTATAAATATGTGTTTAATACAACAAAATATGCCCGATGTTACAGTTACTGCACTTGCCGCCCAGAACAAAAGAGAACATCCCAATCGAGTGAAGGGATTTGTGGAAACTGAAATGGAAGCACACATCTTACCTAATTCAGACTAAAACACATCTATTTAGCCTCACATACTGACTTTATTTGTAGTTCATACTGTTTTAATACCCCGTATTTTCTTTCTCATTTTTAGGAAAAGCACTTAATTACCATTGTTTATATCAAATGTCATACACTTGCAATGAAGCTAAAAATATAAACAACTACATCATTATGTTGATATCCTACATTTTTACAATAAAACTTACGACAAACATGTCTTCTAATATCCTCAGTTGTTGCGTATACCGAGCTGCATCGAACTAAATTAAATGTAAATTACTTTCCTTGAACCCATTGTGCGAGTTCGCTTTAATACCGCATGCTTATATATATATATATATATATATATATATATATATAATAACAATAATATCAAAATACATTTAATCAATTTATTCATAGAAAAAAATATCCTAAAATATAACTTTGTATATTACTATTGACTCTTAAATCCTATATTTCTTCTCCTGGTTCAGTTTTGCCACTGTATTTCTTTTTAAGGGTCTTGTTTTAACCTTTTTTACAGTCTATGGTTTTATCCCATGGTTTTAACACTTTATCCTAATCCCACCAAAACCACACACACACACACACACACACACACACACTACACACACACACACACACTTAGACCTACGCTGTCCTAGTTATTTGTGTGATATGATGAGTAAAGCTACACGATCTCATTTTTACACCACTTAATTTTAACATCACACTAAACATCACTTCAGAATTAAAAATGGTAAAATAAAATGTAAATAAAATTAGAACAAAAAAAAGAGTAGCTTGTCTGGCTGTAGTGTACTCACCATGCAGCGATGATCATCGGAAATGAAAACATGCTAGAATCTACGTCGTGACTTCACGCCACTAACCAATGAGAAGAGATGTTGGCGGGAAGAGACGTGCAGCCCCGCCCCAGGTGCACCCCCGCCCAAATCTGCAGGCTGCAGCCAGGTGTACTTGGGATCTCTCTCTCTCTCTCTCTCTCTCTCTGTGCGCATGCGCGAGCGTTTTGTTGTGAGAGCGAGTGAGACGCGTGGTGAGTGGAGTCTTTCTTTGAGGCCGCTGTGCCTATAAGAAGTTTTCTATTCTTTCTATCTTTGACTTTTTTTTTTTTTTTACTTGTGGTATACTGGTTTAAAAGTATTAAGATAGTGGTTTGTTGTCTCTCTGCCAGTTCTTTATAACTGGCAGGATGACTTCGGCCGCGAGGACGTTAGATTTCCTCACACGGTGTCACGCTGTGAAAATTAGTCTGAATGCTTCTGTGGAAGAGTGCAGTTTAGCTGTTGGGGAGGTGGTTGTCTGTGAAAACATTCTGTCGGCATCAAGGATGAACAACGCGGTTGTTGTGTTTTTGAAAACCGTTGAGTTGGCGAACATGTTGGTTGAAACTGGAGTTGTTATTGACAATGTTTTTGTTCCAGTGTTACCGTTGTCTACACCGCCCAAAAAAGGATGCTAAATCAAATAGTGAAATTCCATTGGTTTTGGTTGGTTAAACAATGTACAGCATTCTGTTGTAGATGCAGGCTTAGCGGGTTCATCAGGTGATGCTGCAGTTTTGGAGCAAAAGGGGATCGAGTCAGTGGCAGTTATAGAAGGAGCTTCTGTCTCTGATGAAAGGTGTCAGTTAACTGGTGGTTTAGATATGCAGAGTTCAGGAAGTAGTCAAGTTATGGAGATGGATGGGAGTCAGGTTTCTGGGGGAGAGGATGTGTTTTTAAAACACCACAAAAGAGGAGAATGATACAGAGCCACTCTAGTAAATCTAGAAAGCCAGGGAATAGTCAAACTGATAGCAGCTACCGAAAGTGACTCAGACATTTCAGAATATAGTGTTACTTTCAGGGATTAAAGTTCTCCGTCGCTACGACGGATTTCCGTTAATTGCAGCGAGTCTATGACGGATTTCCGTCAATTGCAGGGTTCCCGTCTGTCCTTAATGTTTTAAATTCACTTTTCATAATTTTAAGGCCGTGAATAGGCTTTAATTTCTCAAATAGTGTAATAAATGTCTTAATTTTAGTTTGAATAGGTCTTAAATTAAGGAAAGACGCTTATTCACCCTGCGGAGGGGGATGTGATCAAAGCCTGGAGTGGAGCGAAAGCACGTTCCTCTCTCCACTCTAAGCATTCTGTAATCACTTCACTCATGGTCCACTCCGGGTTTTCAATTCCCGCTCACGGAAAAGTTGCTCCGTGTTCACTCAATGAGCTTTGGAGAAGTGCATGTCAGATGAGCGCTGGTGTAGAACTACATTTCAGTTAACTTTACCATGGACACACTGCAGGAAGGCTCCGATGTATCGGAGATAGATAAAAGTGTCAAAAATAAGTGGAGATGGGCTTGGCTCAGCGAAATGGGTGAGAATGGCAAGCCTTTTAGTTCGTGGGCTAAAAAAATCAAACTGCCAGGTACGTGCCTTTGCACAGTATGCCACAGGAGACTACAATATGGCAATAATGGCAAAAAAGTGCTTGCTCGCCATCAGTCAGAAGCTAGTCACAATGCTGCCGTTCGTGCTCTGCAATACACATGCTCCCTGCCTGGTGCGACAAGTACCACAACGGAGGTTCATCCATCCATGGCCGATCGTGTGTGCGATCTAAAAGTGCGCATATGTTCTTTCATAGCGGAGCATGACCTGTCGTTCAAAGTCTCACAACCGCTGGTTAATTTAATGCAATCAGCTGTCAAAGACAAGAGTGCACTTTCGAGATTGTCTGTATCTAATGCACACGCCTCCTACTTGTGCACACATGGCATTGCTGTTCATTGGAAAAACGAATTATCAACAAAGCTGAAAACGAAGATGTTTTCTTTAAATGTAGACGAGTCAACAGATGGAAACATGGACAGGATTCTGAATGTTCTTATTCGATACTTTGATGAGGATATGGGTAAAGTGGCAACTCAGCATATGGCCTCAAGGAAAATGAATATTGCAGATGCCTTAACAATCACACACACACTGACAGACATTCTCCAGTCATATAGCCTGAACTGGAATCAGGTTGTTGGTATACTGTTGGATAACTGCAATGTAATGAGAGGGAAAAAGTCTGGAGTAGAGACACTAATCAGGAGAGAAAATCCATCACTCCTGGACATCAGCGGAGACACTGTCCATATGGTCTCAAATGCAGCCAAGGCCCTTTTAAATCCTTTCCAGGGATTTGTGGAACAATTTTGCTCTGATGTATACTATGACATTGAAAAATCACCAAAACAGAAAGAAGTTTTTTCTGAGTTTCAGTCCTTACTTCATTTGGCGAATAAGAGCCTAATACGTCCCATCAGCAGCAGGTTCCTGCAAATGCTAGATGTGTGCAACAGAATACGGGAGCTTATGGATCCATTGGTTGTGCACTTCTACAGCGTCCTGTCTCCTCATGATCAACACAAACACAGGTATGATAGCATTCTCTTTTTTATTATTTAATTTCTGTACTAGTAGGCCCAGTTTGCAAGATCTCATTAGCCCTTCAGTGTTAAAGAAAAAAAGCAATGGATTTGTTTTTTCTTTCTTTGGGGTGATAATCAAACAAACAATATATATATAGAATATCGTGCAAAAGTTTGTGTATTTTAGTCATTCAAATTAAAAGGTGAAACTAATATATTTAGTATATTTAACTATATACATATGCATGAATATACTTCTCAGAGGGCCGACATCACATTTCTGTATTTAAAATCCTTTTTTTAAATTGATTTCATGTAATATTCTAATTTTCTGAGATTTTGAATTTGTGGTTTTCATAAGCTGTAAGCCATAATAATCATCAAAATTATAACTTTTGCACAATATTCTCATTTTTTGAGATTCACTTGTCTGTGTGTGTGTGTGTATATATCAATGATCAATTAGGTTATATCAAGTAATAGATATAAAGTAGTGACTTAAAGGGTTAAATAAGGACAAATATTGAAGCTCGGCTTCATTACAGATGCAGTGAAATTATTAAATAACCTTCATATGAGGGATGGAAAGTGCCTTGACCTCTAAACAAAAATTATATCATGACAAATTAAGTATTGGCAATTAGAAATAGCAATGTCTGTTTTCTCTCCTTAATCCTTGTGTATATGCTTTTTTGTGATGCAGATGGCTCCTAAACCAGCTTCTTGATAAGCATGCAGTTACATCTGATGAGAAGGCCAGAATAATTTTTCTGCAACAGCAAATGGCAAAATCTGCAAAGATCGGAAGTGATGTCAACAAAAATCGGAAGATGCGCATCTGTATGCTTTTTTCAGAGTTTGACAAGCTCACAACCCTGATTGATTTATACCGAGGTATGTTCACTTTTTATTCACTTTAAGTGGTAAGAAAAGTACAGAGATTTCTTATGTATTGAAATCCTTTTATTGGTATATTTATTATGTGCTTATGTTTCCTGGAATCCTGGAATGGAATCTAAGTTAACCATAAATGCAGTTTTTAGATCACTGTTAATCAGATAACTTTGGTTCATACTACTACTACTAAACTTTATTTAAGGGATACTCCACTTTAAAATGAAAATTCTGTCATCATACAATCACCCTCATGTTGTTTCAATCCTTTATGAATTTCTTTCTTCTGCTGAACAGAAAGGAATGTATTTAGAAGAATATCAGTAACCAGACAGTTTCTGGTTACTGATATTCTTCTAAATATCTGTATGATGACAGAATTTTCATTTTAAAGTGGAGTATCCCTTTAAACAGCACATTTCAAAACAAAGTAAATTTATACAGATGAATATAACAATAAAACAATAAAGCTAAAAAAATATATAAAGGGTTGTAATATTCAAGGAAGAGTATGTTACATTACTATTAATGTGATAATGAATAAATGGATAAAATATTCAGACACATTTCTAATCAGGTTCTATTGTGGTTTTCAGGTGTACTTCCAACTTTCCAGGTGTTCCTGAAGAAGTTGCAGAATGAAAAGCCCATGATCCATGTGCTGCATGCTGAAATGGTGCTACTGGTTCGGGAACTTCTCTCAAAATTTATGAAGCCTGAAACTATCCCCTTGAGTGCAAAGGGCTTGTTGAAGCTTAATGTTCACAAGAGAGACCTGCAGTACACTGACAAAAGGTTGTCTGTGGGGAAGTTCAGCTTCTTTGCCTTAAACAAGGCTAGAGTGGAAAAGAAACCCTGGGTGCAGAAGGTCTACAGCTCTCTCAGAGAAGGCTACATAAAGGCAGCAACATTCCTCCTGAAAAACCTTCCCCTCAACAACAACATCATCACCTCTTTATCTGTGCTGACGCCATCATTGATTCTCCATGAATCAGTTCAAGGTGCATTCAACACCTTGGCCAAGGCCTTGCCAAATGCTGTGAAGTCTGAGGAGTTGGGTCAACTGGATGAAGAGGTGCGAGCCTACCAGATTGATACAGATCTAGGAGCACTGGCCAAATGTTTTGAGGAGAACATTGCACGAATCGATGTTGACTGGTGGAGTAAGATCTTTGCCATGAAGATGCCAGGAGGAGGAATGAGATTCCCCATCTTAGGGAAGTTGGTAAAGGCTCTTCTATCATTGTTCACTGGCCCTCTTGTCGAAGGATCGTTTAACATCATGGATGACATAATTGAGAAAGACAGGGTTAGGCTAAACATTGAGACTTATGAAGGCTTAGCCATTATCAAGTCCCACATGAAGGTAATTGGCGAAACTGCCTCCAAAATACAAATTACCCCTGCATTGAGGAGATCGTGCCTGTCTTCTTATGGGACATACCAAAATCAATTGAAGAAAAAGAAGGAGAACCTTGACAAGCAAAAGGAAAGGAAACTGAGGGAAGCTGTGAAGGTCCTCTCAGCAGTTAGGGTTAAAAAAGTAAAGAAAGGTTCCACCTCTTCTGTTTGTGCTACAGCCTCCACCTCCTCTACGCCTGGAGTTAAACGCACTGCTGCTACAGCCTCTACCTCCTCCATCCCTGGAGTTAAAAGCAAAACTGCTGCTACAGCCTCTACCTCCTCCATCCCTGGAGTTAAACGCACTGCTGCTACAGCCTCTACCTCCTCCATCCCTGGAGTTAAAAGCAAAACTGCTGCTACAGCCTCTACCTCCTCCATCCCTGGAGTTAAACGCAAAACTGCTGCTACGGCCTCCACCTCCTCCACCCCTGGAGTTAAATGCACTGCTGCTACAGCCTCCACCTCCTCCACCCCTGGAGTTAAATGCACTGCTGCTACAGCCTCCACCCCTGGAGTTAAATGCACTGCTGCTACAGCCTCCACCCCTGGAGTTAAATGCACTGCTGCTACAGCCTCCACCTCCTCCACCCCTGGAGTTAAATGCACTGCTGCTACAGCCTCCACCTCCTCCACCCCTGGAGTTAAACGCAAAACTGCTGCTACGGCCTCCACCTCCTCCACCCCTGGAGTTAAACATAAAACTGCTGCTACAGCCTCCACCTCCTCCATCCCTGGAGTTAAACGCAAAACTGCTGCTACGGCCTCCACCTCCTCCACCCCTGGAGTTAAACGCAAAACTGCTGCTACGGCCTCCACCTCCTCCACCCCTGGAGTTAAACATAAAACTGCTGCTACAGCCTCCACCTCCTCCATCCCTGGAGTTAAACGCAAAACTGCTGCTACGGCCTCCACCTCCTCCACCCCTGGAGTTAAACATAAAACTGCTGCTACAGCCTCCACCTCCTCCAAACCTGAAGTTAAATGCACTGCTGCTACAGCCTCCACCTCCTCCATCCCTGGAGTTAAACGCACTGGTGCTACAGCCTCCACCTCACATGGAGCAACTCCTGCACATGTAGTTAGTAGTCAAACACTGAAACGGGTGTCTGGTGTAGCCAAGCTTCAGGAATATGGTTTCACAGCCAAAAGGCAGAAGAAGTAAAAAGCACTCTAGAGACTTTTGCACAAGAATAGCACTTTAATGGTGGTGCTGTTACTTTATCTTTTTTTTCCTGTTAATTAAGAGTTTCATAAAACATTGTTTGGTCTTATAAGATAAATAAAAACATGCACTGAAAAGTTATGTAGATGGTTGATTATTTGTCAAGCTAAGTTTTTTTCTTTTTCATTGATTAAAATAGCTTTTAAAATACGCCATCTGGCAACATTAAAGCGGTTTAAAACGTCTCCCCTTAAAATGCTATTGGTCTCGACTATTTAAAAATTTAAAGGAATATGACTTGGCCTGAAAAAAAATTTCAGTCAGAAGAATTTTTTTCACTTTAATCCCTGTACTTTTGATCATACAAATGATGAGCCTTCAGAGCGGTCTTACAGTGTAGATGACGTGAAGCTCTTTTTGAGAGTAACAAAGAATGCAAGAAATGTGCGCATTACTGAGTACTTTCCTGATTTGGAGCAATTTGTAGAGAAAGCAAAGTCTTTTAAGAGTGAGGGTCTTTTTTTCTGATCAAGAGGTATACAGACTGAGGAAAATTCTCACAAAAGTACATTTTCAATTAGGAATTAATGTTGAGAAGGTTTAAAATTATATTTATGAGATGAATTTTTTTTTGTGTCTTGTTTATCCTTTTCTTCTCTTTTATGAAAGATTTTTTGCTTCCCTGAATTTAAACGGGGCACGAGAAGGGAAGAAAAGGTTTGAATTGTATGAGTTAATGAGAATAAAGAAAATAGACATTTTGTTTGCACAAGAAACTCATAGTGATATTACCAATGAGGATGATTGGGCAAGGGCATTTGATGGGTTAAGCATTTTGAGTCATAGTTCTTCTTTAAGTGGTGGTGTTGCTATCTTATTCTCTAAAAACTCCATTACAATTTCTTATGAAGTAGGCTAGAAGTTGTTGTAAAAGGCAGATTTTTAAAAGTAAGGGCTCAATTTGACAATGTTTTTTATTGTTTTGGTTGTGTTTATGCTCCCACCAATGCAGTTGAAAGAATTTTTTTTCTAATTACATTATGTAAAGTAGGGGTGTGCTCAAAATATCGATTCTTAGATACATACCGATATAATAAAAAAAGATACAGTATCGATATTCTAGCCCTTAGTATCGATACTCCGCCCAGCCATTAGGGGGCGCAGCGGCGCCCGCGAGTTTAAAAAAACTCATGGAAAATGTCAAAGATTTTATTACAAGCTTTTGTTACAATCACTTGCCATTATGTTAACGAGGAGTGGGAACTGATGTCGCACGTTTTACAAACGCGAGCCATGCACGAGAGCCATACGGGGTCAAACATTGCAGAGTTATTGAAAGCGGCGCTGGAGGAGTGGGACCTCGTATCCAAAGACCCAGCTATTGTGACTGACAACGCCGCAAATATGAGCGTCGCAGCGGAGCTTGCCGGTATGTTGCATTTCAGGTGCTTCGCTCACACTTTAAACCTTGCCTCGCAGCGTGCACTGAAGCTTCCTGCTGTCGCTCGTTTATTGGGACGTGTTAGACGGATAACCACCTTATTTAAGATTTAATAAGAAGTTAAGAATAAGAAGAATAATAATAAGAAGATTTTGTGCTTGTGTGAGCTCAGACTGTACCCTTGGAAAGTTAAATGTTGACTTGTGGTAATTTCCAGATTAATACAATTTAGCCCCTTTCACACAGCGCTTTGAACCCGGGAAATTGCCGGCAAATTGCCAGAGCGCCTTCTGTGTGAACGCAAACTCGACCCGGGATTGATGCCGGGATCGATGCCGGGTTGGAGACCTAGTAACATTGCCGTGTTCAGTCCCGGAACGCGCGCTGTGTGAACAAAATCCGTAATAATGCCGTGTTGTAGTGATGACGCTGAAGCCGGGATCGTTCGCCAGCTGTGAAACGGTGCGTAATGCGCAAGTTTATGATCGAATCAGATAAAAAAAATGCACAAGCATGGTTTCTCGAGAGAGAAATCGCAGCTCATAAGCATAACTTAAGACGCAGCTGAGACATTACATGTCACATCGATGTCACGTGTCTTTACGGGATTTTTACGGGTTGTGTGTGAACGCACTCTCTGATTCCGGAAAATCACTGGCAGTGTGAATGAACCAAAATCAAACAAACCCGGGTCAAATCCCGGCTCACTTTATCCGTGTATTTTCCGGAATCTCTGTGTGAAAGGGGCTTTTGTGTATAATCAGAGCACTTAAAGTTGCAAATATTTAAGCAAAATGCACTTTGTTATAATGCACTTTTGTCTTTAATAAATTGAAGAAAAATGCAGAGTTTTGTTTGTTGAGTAAATGTGTTTAGCATTAACTAATTGGCTCTGGCCCATGTATTTTTATTGAATCGTATCGAATCGTGTCACATTATATCAAATCGTATCGAGACAGCTCTGTATCGAGGTACGTATCGAATCGTGACCTGTGTATCGAGGTATGTATCGTATCGTCAGGTTCTCCAAGGTATACAGCCCTAATGTAAAGCAGTAAGTGATTGGAATACTGAAGATTTGTTCTTAATCGGAGGAGATTTTAATTGCACGGAAGTTGCTTCAGATAGAAATCATGTTGAGCCTCATATGGCTTCTCGAAAAAGGTTGATTCAATTTCTAGAAACACATGATCTTGTAGATATTTGGCGTAATTTTCACATTCTTATAATAATAGGTTGTCTTTCGCACGATTGGACAGATTTTATGGTTTAAGTCATCAACTCAATCTTTTTAGAGATTGTTCTATCATTCCAGTGAGCTTTTCGGATCATAGTTTAGTACAGTGTTTTTTAACTTTAGGTTCCATAAAACATAGAGTGAACATAGAGTGGATGGATGTATCTTCCCAGGTTTTTTTTTTTAATTTGGAGAAAAAAAAAAGGCCAAAAGAGATCTAGGCTATACATGTTTTGCGTTCCAAGGAGGGTGCGCTCTTGTCGGATCATGCAGATATCCATAAGAGAGCGGTAGAATTTTATAAAGAACTGTATAGCAGTGAACTTATACACAGGCCAAACACTAATGTGTTTATTAGTGGTCGACCGATATTGTTTTTTTGATGGCCGATGCCGATATCTTAGAGAGCAGGGTGGCCGATGGCCGATATTTTTATATATAGCCTATTTATTTTAATCAATATTTAAAGGGGTCATATAATGCCATTTTTGTACAAGCTAATATGATTCTTTAGGGTCTAAATTAAAAGTTTGTAATATACTTTAATTAAAAATTCTCATTAGTATTGTAAGAAAACACTAATTTTACCTGGTCAAAAACAGCTCTGTTTTCAGCACGCCGTTTCAGTGCATGTGTCTTTAAATGATAATGAGCTTTGCTAACCCCGCCCCTCTTTTCTGTGCGTACACCGTTTCTAACACAATAACCACGCGTTGTTCATTATAAACGTGGCATTATGAATTATATTGAGAACGTCGTACATAGAAAACATGCCGTAATGTACCCTGAGTGTAAACCTTAGACGCATTCATCGTGAAGCCTGCAGCAAGGTTTGCAAATTTTGCAAAGATTAATATAAAGGTTAATAAAACATTACACTCACTTCTGGAGGTTCAGCAGGAACACGTTGGTACCGATCCGTTTTTTCTCGTTTGTAAAGCTGTCTGGTGTGAAATGATTTGCGCAAACATGAAAGCACAGACATCGTGGGGAATCCCCGTGAGGGAATCCCCGTCAATCCTTTGGGCATATATCACTTCAAAAACAAAACTCAGCCACTGCATCTTCAACGGCTCGGATTTAGGAACATCCAAATGACTGCTGTGTTCCTTATTACATCTAAGAACAGAACACCACAATCGCTTAGACGCCATTCTGCTCCAGCATATCAACAATGGCGGACTACTATGAGTCAGCTGTCACAGCTCGCTCAATGCTCAGGGCGGGTCTTGTGTTGAAACACTGCTGTCACTCAACAATCGGGGGAGGGGCGTTGGATATTGTGACGTCACAATATCGAACGGCTTGATTTGAGACAGGGGAAAACATATATAAGGAGATTAAAACAAAACCACTGGATGGATTTTTATCATGATAGGATGGTTGTGTACAGGCACTGCCAACAGACATTTCAGTGCAATCAACTTGTAAAAGTGCATGTACCATTATATGACCCCTTTAATAAATTATTAATAAATTAGAAAACTAGTCTTTAAAATAAACATGCTTTTATAATTCTTGAATCTGCAATTTTTCACAAAGTAATTGTTTAGAAATATATGAATATGTGAATAAAAAGAATGTAAACACTGTAACAGGGCACTCAGTAATCTGGTAATTTCGTGCTGGCAATCATATTTTTTCAAATAAAGACAGGGTAACGCTAATATTACATACAGCACACAGTGAAAACGATATGAATATGACACAGTTGGCAACTGGTTATATCAGCATATTTTAAAATGAAGGATTTAAAGTTTTTCGATCGCGTCTCCTGTGAAGCTGATCTTCTGTTCGCATTCACTCACTTCGCCGATATATCGGTCGACCACTAGTGTTCTTCCTCAGGTGACTGAAGAGGCAAATGCCGATCTCTGTAGAGAGATAACACTGGAAGAGTTGAGGAAAGCTCTTCAAGGCATGGAATGTGGCAGAGCACCGGGAGTAGATGGCCTATCTGTAGACTTCAATTGATACTTTGCACGTGACGTCACAAGTACTGGCTGGTGGGCAAGAACGTCTTCTCCAGCAACAAAACCCAGTAAACTAATCAAGGGTCGCCAGTTTTACTATACAAAAGTTGGTGTTTTGAGGTGTAAACGACATGCCAGATAGTTGTTGTGCAATTGGATGCACTAACCGCAGATGAGATGAGCAACCTTCACAGTATACACACGTCTGTGCATATTACCATCAAAGGTAATTTCAACATTTGTTTGAATACAATGGGTGTATGATCATGTAATTAATCGTGTCTTTAAGTTACTGTAGTTTTGTCAATCAACACCACCAGTATTCACCAGCTGGTTCGGCGAGTCAGTTGTTTGTGTTATGAGTCTAAGCTAGGCTAACTGTACGTTCACACCACCGCCGGCGAGAGCGGCAAAATTAATTGAAAATGAATGATTTCCGGGCACTTTGACGCTCTCGCCGGTGGCGGTGTGAACGCACAGTAACAGCTGTCGTCTTTTGCTAACAATAACAGAAGTGTGTGATAGGTTGTTTTGAGGTTTGCGATATCTATGATTTTCAATGAGAACCAGAGATGACCCAACAGTAGAGCTAGATTATTTATGGAGGAATTATTACTCCTCGATTATCTTAAAAAAAAAATAGTCTGCTTTACACAATTTAGCTACCTTGGAGTTAATCCTAGTCCATAGTTATGCAGCTAGCTCGCTAACAGACTTGATAGCTACTAGTCCTGGAACTACTGGACTCTACGTTGAAAATACCCGTTTGTTGCCCGCCAGGTATCCGTGGTAGTCACGTGACTGCAAAGTATCAATAAGTCGTTTTGGCCTGAGATTGGTGCTGATCTGCATGCAGTCATCAAAGAAAGTCTAAGCAGTGGAAGGTTACCACTGAGCTGCCGTAAAGCAGTGCTGACTTTACTGCCTAAAAAGAGAGACCTGAGTGAAATAAAAAACTGGAGGCCTGTGTCATTGTTGTGCAGCGATTATAAAATTCTATCCAAAGCATTAGCAAATCGATTGAGTGTGGTCTTAGAGGAAGTCATTCACACTGATCAGACCTATTGTGTGCCAGGAAGGCAAATTTTTGATAATATTTCTCTTGTTAGAGATATGTTTGACATCAGTAAGCTCTTTGATATGGATTTTGGTTTGGTTTCATTAGACCAAGAGAAAGCGTTCGACAGGATCGAACATAGTTATTTATGGGAGGTTTTAGAAGCTTTTGGTTTTAGTACAAATTTTATTGATAAGTTGAAAGTTTTATATTGTGATTATTGAAAGTCTGTTGAAGGTAAATGGTGGCTTATGTGCCCCCTTTAAAGTTTTTAGAGGTATCAGGCAAGGTTGTGCTCTTTCCGGTGTGCTATATAGGCCTAGCTTAACAATTGAACCCTTGTTACGGAAATTTAGAGCAGATTTAAAGGGGTCATATAATGGTATGCACTTTTACAAGTTGATTGTACTGAAATGTGTGTTGGCAGTGCCAGGTACACAACCATCATAAAATGATAAAAATCCATCCAGTGTTTTTTTTTAATCTTCATATGTTTCCCCCTCTCCTGAATCAAGCCGTCACAAAATCGACGCCCCTCCCACAATGGTTGATTGACAGCAGCGTTACACCACAGACCCGCCCTCGCGCCCTAGTGAGTGAGCTGTGAATCATAGCCCGCGCAACCGGCGCGTTCATTGCTGATAGCTGGAGCACTGAGTAGAATGGTCTCGATTGTGGTGTTCTTGGGTGTAATAACGAACACAGCAGTCATTTTGATGTTCCTAAATCCGAACCGCTGAAGACGCAGTGGCTGAGTTTGTTTTCGAAGGGAATTCCCCGCGATCAACGTCAATGCTTTCATGTTTGCGCGAATCATTTCACCAGGCTGCTTTACTGCTTTACAAATGAGGGTCAGTATAAAGCTGGTTTTGCTAAGAAGCTGCTCCTGAAAAAAGGATCGGTACCAACTATTCGTGTTCCTGCTGAACCTCCAGAAGAACTGAAACTTGAGTGTAACGTTTTATTAACCTTTAATCTTTATATTAGGCTAATCTTTGCAAATCGCTTGCACGCTTCACGATGAATGCGGCTATTTTTACACTCAGGTACATTACGGCATGTTTTCTATGTATGAAGTTCTCAATATAATTCATAATCCCCATGTTTATAATAAAGGCGTTATGGTTATTGTGTTATTGTGTTACAAACGGTGTACGCGCAGAACAGAGGGGCGGGGTTAGCAAAGCTTATTATCATTTAAAGACACATGCACTTAAACGGCGTGCTGAAAACAGAGCTGTTTTTGACCAGGTAAAATTTGTGTTTTCTTACAATGCTAATGAGAATTTTTAATTAAAGTATATTACAAACTTTTAATTTAGACCCTAAAAAATCATATTAGTTTGTACAAAAATGACATTATATGACCCCTTTAAAGGGTGTAATTATTCCAAACTGTGAGAAAGTTGTTAAATTATCAGCTTATGCTGACGACATTGTCATTTTTATCAAAGAACAAAGTGATGCGTCAAAGATAACAGAGATTTTGAATGATTTTATGGTTGTTTCCTCTGCCAAGGTAAATTGGCACAAAAGTGAGGCTATCTTAGTTGGAAAGTGGCCGCATGGACAACTCATTCTCCCTGGGGGGTTAAAATGGAGCAAAGATGGGTTTAAATATCTAGGTGTTTATTTGGGAAATGATATAACTGTAAGGAAGAATTTTGAGGGGGTAGAAGAAAAAATTGCAGGGCGTTTGAATAAGTGGAAGTTCTTACTTTCTTATAGGCTATGTCTTATAGAGGATGTGTTTTAATTATTAATAATTTAGCAGCCTCTACTCGTTGGCATTGGCTAGTATGTATTGACCCCCCAGCATTTCTTTTGAAAAAAAATCCAATCTATATTAGTCAATTTATTTTGGGACAATTTACATTGGGTGCCACAAAGTGTCCTATATCTGTCAAAGAATGAAGGGGGACAAGGCTTGGTTCATCTACAGAGTCGAGTGGCAGCGTTTCGGCTTAAGTATGTACAAAGGTTTCTTGAGAGTTCTCTAAATGAGAACTGGAACTTGGTCGCTTCCATTATTTTGAGGAATTTTGAAGGTTTGGGTTATAGACAAGTCTTTGTTCTGGATGAACCTTAAGAAGTTCTCTGTGTCTAAGTTACCGATTTTTTTTTAATTGTAATTTATTCAAAGTATGGACACTTTTTTAAAAGTTTTGAGAAGTGAAAAAACAAACTCTTTGTACTGGACTCTTCAAGAACCGTTGATTGGTGGATCACGTTTGGATGTATCCAATGAAGGAGGTTTTCCTGCTTTGACGGACTTACTCATTAAATCTTGTATCATTACACTCGGAGGTCTAATTCGTATAACTGGACATGATCTATCTGACTCCAAAGCGATGGAAGAAGTATTCAATAAACGCTCTTATGAATGCCAGCAAAAATGGCAATTTATGTAAGCAGAAGAAGCAAAATTGAAACAGATTCTGATGCAGATGTAGTATTGCTCTTGTCAAAGTTGTTGAAATCAAGAATCCAAATAGATTTTTGCTATTATAATGCAACAAATAATCTAATGTTGTTTGAACAAAGATGGTGTATAAAAGGTGTTCTTTGTAGTATAATCTATAATATTTTGACTTTTAACAGTATATTGAGTTTTTTTTAAAATCAAAAATCTCTCTCTCTCTCTCTCTCTCTCTCTCTCTCTCACACACGCACACTCTACAAAACAAATGTAGCCAAATATCTGTTCAGAACTATGAGCACATTACGAGATTAACCATGGTTTACCACAGTAAAGAAAATGTTTACACAGAACCATGTTTAATGTAACGTTACGTTACCTGTAGCCATGATATAAATATTTTATGCCGTGTTTCAGACTTATCCATTGATAAAATTATCTGACATACATTTCACAGTAATATTATATTATTTAGCCGAAAAGTACAAAAGTAACTTGTACTCAATCTAAGTAGTCCTTTAAAGCACTATAGCCACAGTGTAGTGAAATAAGAGACTTGAGTAATAGAGTACACAAATAAACCTCAACTGAACAATTAAAAGGTTAGTTCACCCAAAAATGAAAATTCTGTCAGTATTACTCACCCTTGTGGTGTTACTTTTAAATAAATCTGAGAGCTGTCTCACTCCTCCATAGGCTTCTTTGTAATTGAAATTTGCCGGCCCTCAATGTTTAAAATAGTCCAAGTGACTACAGTGGCTCAACCTTAAGTTAAAGCTGCAGTCGGCAAGTCTGGCAGATTGAGTGGACTTAGCCAAAATTTTGAATGTTTACAACTCTCATGCCCCTCCCCACTACCAACGAGCACCCGCCCATCGTCAGTGCGAGTGTACCTGATTTTCTGTGAACGCGTCCGTCTCTTCAGCATCGATCAACGCCATGGACTCGGAGGTAGGCTGCCCTGGCTAATCTATCCATAGATAGCAATAACCGAGGAATTGGAAGCTTGTTAGTAGATTTTCTCTCCGCCATCACGCTTCGTACAATCTTCAGGCGAACTTCAGGCGTGTCGTGTGCATGTGATATTGTAATGTGCGCGTCTGCGCGAGGGAGGGGGGATCTGTGGCGTGTGCACGAACTGTGATTGACAGTCAGATCTCACACCCCCCTGCGCTGATTGGACCCGATGAGACGGGAGCGGTGGATTTTTGCAAAACAAATAACACGCTCCAGGTGGAGTTAGAAGCTCGGGTTTTTTTCTAAAACCAATTTATTTATGTTGTTCTGTCGGATTATAGTGTCAATTTCACTGAATTTGATCAAAAAATGTTGCCGACGGCAGCTTTAATCAAGCAATGAGAATACTTTTTGTGTGAAAAAAAAAAAAAAACGACTTCATTCAATTATTGATTTTCTTCTGTGTTTCTCTGAGTGAGTTCACGTGGTGTAACAGCGCAGCGCTTCTGAGTTGTACGTCAGAACGTGAGCTCACTATTGGCCGACGCTGGTCATTGCGTGACGTACAACACAGAAGCGCTGCTTATTTTTTTGGGTACAAAAAAGTTTTCTCGCCACTTGATAAATCATGATGATTGTCAGTTTCTGCACTTAAAAACTGTTAGGCCTATGTGTTAGAGATCTAATTACAATGTAGTTATCATAAAATCCAATGTTTCAGTTTATAGTTACTGTAGTGGTTGAAGATGAGTGCCATTAGTGTTTGTCTTTGTATTATTGATGTTTTATCCATGTCATATTGAGAGAAATAACAGTATCATCTTTCAATAGAGCAGTTTTATAGACTTTTATCAAATAGCCTAATGTGTTTCTAACAGCAAACACTCAGAATAAAGTGAGATGATCTGCTGATGATCCTGAATGGCTTGTTGAATGAGTGTTGATAGTCTGAGGCTCATCAATATTAACAGATCTGCTGAAAACACTCTTTATTTCATGACAATAGTTCCTGTTTTCACCTCATTTATTATGCTGATGTATTCAGATCTCCTGTAAATTGATACTTGAAGCTCATTTCATTGGTGTGAATAGAGAGTAATTGTTGGTTTCTATATAGAGATAAAGATAAATGCTTAGATGTGTCATTTAGTATTAAAACAAACTCAGTAACTAAAAACTTTGGTTTCTGCAGAACAGCTCCTCCCACAGCAATCACATCATCAGTGAAGCTCCTCCCACAGCAAGCACATCATCAGTGAAGTTCCTCCCACATCAATCACATCATCAGTGAAGCTCCTCCCACATCAATCACATCATCAGTGAAGCTCCTCCCACTGCAATTCTCCAATAAATGCTGGAATATTCCCATCAGGTACAAGTGAAGACGAGCATCAGGAAGAGATGATATCTGTAAAGACTGAGTTTATTAAAGAGGACAGTGAGAACATGAGTGATCCAGAACCCTGCAGAATGAAACACACTGAAAATCCTGAAGAACAAAGAGGTTGGTGTTTATTCTTCATTCATTCATGATGCTGAAGAACATTCATGTTAGAAACATTCAAGCACTTCATCACATTTAGACAAACAGTTAAACTATGGGAAATGGTTCAAAGTGTTCTTGTTTGTTTACCACAAATGGTCAGTAAAGGGAGGTTTGATAAACTGTTATATTGATTGTCAATATCAAGTCCAACTAAATATTTTAGCTGTTTTATTTTACAATTATAACTGGCTCACATATTTTTGCAACCATGTTATTTTGACATTTCTCAATTTTCAATTAGATTTCTATGCACAAGCTTGTGATTCGATATTGATGGTGTTGGATATACTGTATATCAGATCAATTACATGGCAAATGTTCCCAAGGAAAGAAAATCTCCCAAATAATGCTGTAAACTACACATAGGAATCAGTTGGTACTACATTACTATAATATTGAAGGTTACAATTTACTGATTTGTATAAAATTCAAGGATGCATTAGATTCAAGGATGTTTTTTATAATAATAAAGTTATACTAACTTTGCAATTACATAATCATATTTTTCTACCTTTAAATATACACATTTAAATTGTGACTGTCATAAAAACTTTACTGATTTATTCAAACATGCATTAAATATTGAACATATATTTTTTTTTAATGCATGTAATGTGGTGCATATATTTATCAAAATGCTCCTCTCTAAAATTCACTTTATAGCTAACTAACAAGTTATGGTCACTGAATATGGTAATTTTTTTAATGATACAGTGTTTAAAGAAAATAAGTAAACAACCAAACAAATAAATAAACCGGTATAAATAAGTTATAATAATAACAAAAAAGGTAAAGAACAAAAAAAAGAAAAGAAAAAGAAAGTAGTAAAATAAATATAAATACATTCTCATCATCAGATAACAATGGAAAACTGAGAAATACTGAGACAGACCAACAAAGTATTAAAGGGCACCTATTATGGCATTTAACATGTTCCTAATATTGCTTTGGGAGTCCCCAACAACAGTTTTACATGCATGCAATGACAAAAATCACTTTTGTTGTCTTATAATATGCATTTATTTTTTACCTGATTTGCTCACCAACTCCCAAATGATTCGTTCAACGACTCATTTTTCCAAACCCCTCCTTTGCGTGACGCTAATCTGCCGTGATTGGTCAGATGACCCATCTGAACCCAGTTATTGTTTGCGTTAGCCCAACGCATAAACATATTGATAAAGCACTGCAGTACTACAAGGTATTGCTCTAGTCTTTATGACATAACAATGACAAACATTTAAAAACAATTGACATTGGAGACCTAGAAGCTGCGCTGATCGTACACAACACACAAAAATACTTATTGAGCATGCTACAGAACACATAAAAGCAACAATTATTAATAATATTTGCAGGTTGTGATTCGGAGGAGGAAGCTGATCCAAATAAACTTGTTACTGAACCTTCCTTCAGTAGCAGCCGGCTCGCGAATCCACACTTGAAAGCATTTATGTTTGTAAAGCAATCATCATTAAAATGACGCGAACACAGCACAAGGTTCGGGCTATACTTGTGTGGTATAGCTGTAAATATAAACTCTAGCCACTGATTCTCCACATGCTCGTCCCTGGGCAGTGAAAAAAAGGTCGCTTTTGATTCGCACTTCAGAACACAGCATCTTGTTTTCGACAATGTTTTCAAGTTTTCCCTGGTGTCTGCGCGCGCAATGAGTGGGCGCGGCCAATTTGATAATTTTCGTCTTGACGTCACAACAAAAAGGAAAATGACTCATTAAATTGATTCAGAGTCGACTCCTACTTTTGAGAGACAATAACTTTTTTTACGGGGAACTTTCATATATAAAACTTTGCAGGATGTTTTTGTTCACTTAGATCTATGTTACACACTACATGAAAGGTAATTTTCAAAATTCCATAATAGGTGCCCTTTAAGTGCACTTAAAACTCAATTCTAAACATCAATGTAAAATTACATAGTACTAGCTGGAATGGAAAGGGTTAATCAG
The DNA here is from genome assembly GCF_963993115.1 of Abramis brama. Classification (NCBI taxonomy): domain Eukaryota; kingdom Metazoa; phylum Chordata; class Actinopteri; order Cypriniformes; family Leuciscidae; genus Abramis; species Abramis brama. Next base: position 52,281,503 of record NC_139963.1, on the reverse strand, counting down.
ACATATTAAAGATGGCAGAGTCTGTACGTATGCTAAAAAGGGCTTCCAAATTGTAGAGAATCATGTACTGGGCTGGTGAAGAGAAAGTCTATTTTTTTTCAAGTTTGATGAAATACAAGGCGTCTTCAATCCACCTAAATTCCCCCCATGTTGAAATGCAAGTGGTTGGACTATTATAACAGACAAACAAATCATCCTCCTGGCGAATTTTTTTGTCAAAAGTGACTAGCGACAAATCTAGCAACTTTTACTGGTGTTATTGGAGACTTTTGTGGTGTTTGGAGACTCAAAAGCACGTATCACTCTGCAGTTACTGTGCTCAACGAGCAGCGGGGGCTGCCGTGACACACACTCACCCACTCACCCATTCACTCACTAACAAAGGACTACAATCGTTAAGTCTTAAAATAAAATCTGCATTGCCTGCAAAATCGTCATTTTGTTCGTTGTATTAAAGATAGTGCCTAAGCTCCGACTGATTAGCCCCCGATACTAGACTCTCAACATAGCCACACACATCGTTGCATCATAGCCTAAACTTTATTGAAAACACAACTAATCCACATCCAAATTATTTCAAATCCAAACAAAAATGGAGAGATTTCTAGTGAGGACGTACAAGGCAACCGACGCACCACCAGCTGCAAAAAAGCTTCGAAGGTACGATGAAGCACACCTGCAGTTTGGGTTTACAGTCATGGCTGATCTGAGACCTCAGTGTGCCGAGGTGCTGGCAAACGACAGCATGAAGCCCTGCACACTAAAAAGGCACCTTGAAACAAAGCATGCTGACATTAAGGATAAACCGGCTGAATATTTTAAAAGAAAGCTTGATGGCCTATGCTAAATCATAAATCAGATGTATGTACTATAACATTACAATGTCCAGCAATCGATTTAAATCGTATATACATTGGGTTTAATTTTTCATTATATGGCCGATAAATCGGGCCGATATTTGCGGGTTTTACGTGTATCGGCATCGGCCGATACGCGGCTGCTGCGTTCCCCGATATTTTTTTTCCCGGCATTATTTACAGACAGGCGTCCGCAGACAGCTCTGTGTTACTTGAGACGCTGCAGTTCACATGCAGCCTATGTACGGCCCCTCCCACACTATCAGAGTGCTGGAAGCCTCTTCAAGACAACGGCAAGTTTAAACTTTCAAAGCTTCTTTAAACTGTTGGACTTAGCTGAAATATTGCCATACACTTTGAAAGTGGAAACACGTTGCTCTATGTGCGTGCAACTATAGCTAAGCAAGTTTGTGGGTCCAAATGGAAAACGCTAATGCCTCATCTATAAAACTGCTTTTCATTGTATTTAGGGAGCTGCAAATAGCTAAGTTTGAGACTATCCAGATGCATACGGCAGCTGTTACGAACACTTACACTGGTCATAGGATTAAATAATGCTGTCGGTATACCGTGATATTTGTGGGAGTTTTATTCAGCGACCACCTGGCTGAAGTTTGGACGTGTGCTCATTAAAAAGAAGCGACACGGTTGCGACACGCATGCGATGCAGTGCGCTCGTTCCAGGCGCTCCTATGCTGTGGTGAGATGAAAACATCTAACGTTAAACTTTTCAGAATGCTGCAAGCGCACGCAGGTCATGTGACAAAAAACAACTGACCTTTGCATGACAACATTGAAAGCTCGGCTGAACAGCTGATCATAGCTGGACAGGGCGGGCTTTTATTTATCATCTCCATAAATATGTAGTCATAAAGGGCTAGAAATAAATGAATCCTTACTTGCTCGTCATCATGGAGAGCGCAGTTCATGATTGCAAAGCAATGACAGATGCCACGGGAGCGCAAGCGCTTGTAGAAAGGACAAAGCGGCGTGGCCGTGCTTTCCACACGTTTTTAGACGTGATATGTGAACAGTCATAATAAACTGAGAATCTATTTGGTTTAAAATCCTTTTTTATTTTGTTTAAAATGGAGATCACGATTACATATATCAGACAACTACACCGAATAACATGTTCCAGTCTTTTAAAAAAAAATAATAATAATTTTAATCATTAATTCAAACACGTTTAAAACGAATTAATTCAGTCTCAGAAATAAAGCAGTATCGGCTTCAAATATCGGCCCAAGAAAATTGGCAGCCCATCTCGGTCATCGGCTAAGGCTGATGGGAAAAAAAATCGGCATCGGCACAAAAAAATTCAAGTCGGTCGATCCCTAATTTTAAGCGTATATTTAAATGATCCAGTGGTAAAACTTTTGCTAAGTGTGTCAGGTTCTGGGTTCTAATCCGCAATCGTATAGTTTATTTTTTTCTCATTAAAACAGTATATCAGCAGGGACACGTTTGTGTGCATTTTGTTTTGTAATTTCATCGGAACAAATATAGAGTCTCCACAACGGATTGAAGCACGCGTCTCCACAACTGAGTGAAGACTGTGTGCGAGCCACAAGAGAACACCGTATCCGTGGCAACGAGTGGCACAGTGGCAACGAGCACAACACATTTCAGCGATAGAATGCCTCTTATTAAATAAACAAACTAAATGAATGCTTTGCTAGTTAACTGGAGATGTTTTATTTATTTGTCAAGCCATGAGATGTTTCAAAAGTGGTGGGGATAATATCAACCTTAGCAAAAAGTGGTGGGGACATGTCCCACCCGCAAATTACGCCTATGAAAATGCATAAATAAACAAATAATGAACGCGAAAAATAAATAAATACACATTTCAGTTCTTAACAAAGAAGTGCACCCTCTGCAGCAGTTCAGGCGACACCAGCTCCTCTAGTGTCATCATGGCCAAATTCGTGCTCTTTTGTCCATTCCGGATTAAATGAGGTCTGACGCATCGGCATGTTAACGTTATGATATGACATAGCCAGCACGTGGACACATCGTGGAGGCTTGTTTACTTTTTTAACCAATGATTTATCAGATATTTATTTGACACTGCTTTCAGCCAATCATTTGTTTGACCAGCATTAGATGCTATACTGCTGTGTCCCAATAAAGATTCTAGAGCGATACAGCGCAACTCCAAAAAGGAGGACAAATGAGTGTCCGACTTGAGGCTGCGCCAGATGCCGGACAGGGGGCTTAAAATCCGGACTGTCCGGCCTAAATCCGGACGTATGGCCACCCTATACTTGAGGTGTTACCCATATTTCATCAAAAAAAAAAAAAATCCTTTTTTTTATTTATGTGCAGTTTTCATAACAATAAACACAATTTTTAACAACTTTTTCATTCACTTTTTTACATACTTACGTACATACAGTACAAATCATTGTTCATTTCAAAATAGATTATTTTGTATGTAGCCTATTAAATCTCATGCTGTTTATGATGCCATCTTTTATAATAAACAACAGTTAAGATGAAAAAGAAAAACAGTTCTTGAATTGAAAATGTTATGGCACTGTTGTATATGTTTAATGTGTTTATTACAACCCCAAATCAGAAAAAGTTGGGACACTGTACAAATTGTGAGTAAAAAAGGAATGGAATAATTTACAATATTAGATCTATAAGAGCAAATATTAGCTCATTTTGGATTTCATGAGAGCTACACATTCAAAAAAAAGTTGGGACAAGGCCATGTTTACTAGGGGTGTGCATTGGCACTGCCCTCACGATTCGATTCGATTACGATTCACCAGGTAACGATTCGATTCAATTCGATTCTACGATGCATTGCGATGCATCAAAATTCTACTGCACACAAGGCAAATTTTTCATCAGTCATGAGGCAATACAAGCAGATATTAAACAACAGATTTTATTGGCTGCTATGTGTCTCCTGTATCTTTGACATAAAAGTTATTAAATAAAATAAAATGTAATTAAATAAAATCAAATAAAATGTAATTAAATAAAATGTAATTAAATCAAATTAAATGGTACAGGGTATTGGATATGGCATTTTCAAACCTGAAAAAGGAAACAATCAAAATCACTGCTTTCAGTGCTTTTTTTTTTGTTTGTTTTTCTACACACAGTAAAATAGCAGCTCTAAGACAGGGCACTTCCTGAAGTCCTGTGCAAATATTAAAATAATAAGTAACACTATTTTTAACAACAACCACCCAGGAATAAAAATATTCAGTGCAACAACACACAGTAACCACTTATTACTGTGAAACTTTTTTCAAGTAGTAAAGTAAAATGCAAACTATTCTCAACAAAACAGCAGCTTAGCAGCTTTAAGACAATGGCAATTATATGCCTGCCCTGATCCTACCATCACATCAGCTGCATACAACAAAATATCAAGATGTGAAATACAGTAATGTAAACCAAAAATAAAGTGTGTAGGCTTAGCCTACTACCAAATTTGTGCAAACAAACAACTTCTGAGTTCAACATCACCATCATCAACAATCCGTTTCAGAGTGAGGAAATGTATAGTTTAACCTAAGCCTACATCATAACTTCTCACTGTTTAGCATTTGGGAATTTCAAGGTTCTTGTGCAAAAACACAAGCTGATCGACATGGTCCGGTTTGAGAGCGCTTCTTTTTGCAGTGATAACATCTCCTGCAGTGGAGAAGACTCTCTCTGCTGACACACTTGTCCCGGGGATGCACAAGTATCTCTTTGCTAACCTAGAGAGGAGAGGAAATGTGCCCTTATGGCGATGCCACCAGTCCAAGGGATCCTCAGAGAGAGGCACAGCTGGGGATCTACAGTACAGGGATCCTCAGCACTGGCATCGGCGGTCTTGCTTTGTACTGCAGGTTCACTGGTGTCATTGATGAAAGCAGGTCCCAGCAAACTTAAAAGCAGCGATGAGGCCCTTCTTTTGGGAGCGGAGGGGCCTGCTGAGTCTGACACATTGTCATCCACGGACAGCAACTCTTCCTTGGTTCCTGAACTTCCTGTTCTGACATCTGCTTCTGTTCTCTGTCTTCTCTCATACTGTTTGAAAAAATAAATAAATAAGAGCAAAAAACAGCAGTTAGCATCACTTTCTCAGCCAATGCTGCAGCTCATATGACAATATTTATTTATTTACACATAACTATTTTTCTCAGTCTAACATTTTACTGACTATGTAGCTGCTTAATAATTAACATTACATTGTTATTATAATTAAATTTTGTAATAATTGACAATTATTAAATTATGAATGTACAATTATTAAATTATTAATTAAATTTAAATTATTTTACAAGTAAAAATGAATTACCTCCTCCAGGGATGCAGCCTCTGAAGTCACTGCTGCGGAGACATCCAATCTCTCCTCCTCTGTCAGGAAAGGTAACCCCTTAAAGCGAGGATCCAGGGCAGAGGATGTATGAAGGATCTTTTTCTCTGCCTCACTATTGTACCTCTTAAGGAGATCTGTTTTGATGGCATTCTTCACTTCATGGATCAGTGGTTGGTCTCCAATAGTGTCGGACATGCCCTGGAGGAGTTGGGCATATACTGGTGCAATTAGGCTGACTGTAGGACTGCTCTCCTCTGACATAAACACAGTGGCATCCTTCACTGGTTTTAATGTCTTCACTACTTCCTCCACATTAGCCAGATCGGCTCTGCTGAGAGTGACGATGTCACTTTCATCTACATTTAGGGCAGGCGACAGCAGGGTGGCATGCACTGCAGCTTGCAGTTGCAAGAACCTCTCCATCATATCATGAGCACTATTCCACCTTGTGGCGACATCTGTTATCAGTTTAAGTGGACTTGTCAGTTTAAGAACAACTCTCTGGTTTTCTTCAAACAGGTGCTTTGCCTTTGTGCTGCGGTGGAAGTATGCTGAGATACGTCGGACTCTGCCCAGAAGCCTGGAGACCGCCGGTAGCTTAAGCGCCTGCTGGGCAGCGAGGTTCAACGTATGCGCAAAGCATTTTACATGAGGGAACTTCCCAATCTCAGCAGCACTAATCATATTAGCGGCGTTGTCCGTCACCAGCACAACACTTTTATCTGTTAGCTGCCATTCCTCCACAACATCCAAGAGTAGCCTTGCCATATGAGCACCAGTGTGGCTCTCATAAACTGCTCTCGTCTGCAGCACATGTGATACAATCTTCCAATCCTCGCTAATATAATGTGCTGTTATGGTTACATAGGACTCTGTTGTGACTGAAGTCCAGGCGTCACTTGTAATGGCTACACGTCTGGCTTTACACATTGATTCCATTACCTTTGCTTTGGTTTCTTTGTACAATGCGGGAAGCGCGGAATCAGTGAAGGTAGCTCTTGTCGGTAGCTTATACCGGGGCTCAATTGTTTTAAGCATGTGGCGAAACCCCCGCATTTTCTACCACAGAATAGGGTTGTAGATCCTTCGCTATAAAACATGCCACCGATCGTGTGATCCTCTTTGCTCTCTCGGAGTTGTGTGGCAATGTTGACACTAGCGACTCGTCAATTCTTGGCTGGGATGTGTCGACTTTTTGTGTTGTTGTTGTTGTTGTTGTTGTTGAAGCTAACTCAGGATGCCAACGATCAACATGGTTCGTGAAGTTAGTTGTATTGCCAACGTGCTTAATTTTAGTGTGGCAGATTTTACACACCGCGTAAGACTTGTCTAGTTTCCCATTCACTTCATAAAATCCGAAATGTGCCCAGATGTCCGCTTTCCAAGCTTTGGGCGCGTTTTTAATAACCCGTCTATCGCGGTCATCTCCCTCCGCCTCAGCCATCTTGCTTGTTGTTGTTGTTGTTATTCCCCCGGAACCGGAAGTATTTGAAACTTCACAACTTTATTGTCCACCAGAAAATAAACAGTGACATAATCGATTATGGCACTTTGCCGCATCGATGCTGAATCGTTCATGCCCCGCATCGCGATGCATCGCCGAATCGATTATTGTTGACACCCCTAATGTTTACCACTGTGTGGCATCCCCTCTTCTTTTTACAACAGTCCACAAACGTCTGGGGACTGAGGAGACAAGTTGCTCAAGTTCAGAAATAGGAATGTTGTCCCATTCTTGTCTAATACAGGCTTCTAGTTGCTCAACTATGATGCAAATCATAACTCTTTATGATGCACCAAATGTTTTCTATGGGTGAAAGATCTGGACTGCAGGCTGGCCATTTCAGTACCCGGATCCTTCTTCTACGCAGCCATGGTATTGTAATTGATGCATGTAATTGATATGGTCTGGCATTGTCATGTTGGAAAATGCAAGGTCTTCCCTGAAAGACACGACGTCTGGATGGGAGCATATGTTGTTCTAGAACTTGGATATACCTTTCAGCATTGATGATGCCTTTCCAGATGTGTAAGCTACCCATGCCACACGCACTCATGCAACCCCATTCCATCAGAGATGCAGGCTTCTGAACTGAGCGCTGATAACAACTTGGGTTGTCCTTGTCCTCTTTAGTCTGGATGACATGGCGTCCCAGTTTTCCAAAAAGAACTTCAAATTTTGATTCGTCTGACCACAGAACAGTTTTCCACTTTGCCACAGTCCATTTTTAATGAGCCTTGGCCCAGAGAAAACGCCTGCGCTTCTAGATCCTGTTTAGATATGGCTTCTTTTTTGACCTATAGAGTTTTAGCTGGCAACGGCGAATGGCACGGTGGATTGTGTTCACCGACAATGTTTTCTGGAAGTATTCCTGAGCCCATGTTGTAATTTCCATTACAGTAGCATTCCTGTATGTGATGCAGTGCCGTCTAAGGACCCGAAGATCACAGGCATCCAGTATGGTTTTCCGGCCTTGACCCTTACGCACAGAGATTGTTCCAGATTCTCTGAATCTTTGGATGATATTATGCACTGTAGATGATGATAACTTCAAACTCTTTGCAATTTTTCTCTGAGAAACTCCTTTCAGATATTGCTCCACCTATTTTTCGCCGCAGAATTGGGGGAATTGGTGATCCTCTGCCCATCTTGACTTCTGAGAGACACTGTCACTCTGAGAGGCTCTTTTTATACCCAATCATGTTGCCAATTGACCTAATAAGTTGCAAATCGGTCCTCCAGCTGTTCCTTATATTTAACTTTTCCGGCCTCTTATTGCTACCTGTCCCAACTTTTTTTTGAATGTGTAGCTCTCATGAAATCCAAAATGAGCCAATATTTGGCATGACATTTCAAAATGTCTCACTTTCAACATTTGATATGTTATCTATATTCTACTGTGAATAAAATATAAGTTTGAGATTTGTAAATTATTCCATTCCTTTTTTACTCACAATTTGTACAGTGTCCCAACTTTTTCTGATTTGGAGTTGTACATTAGATAAGGGTGTCATTGATCAAATAATTAAATAGTTCTCTTGACAGAATCATGGGATTTGTGCCTATAATGTTTTAAAAGTAATAATTGGAAGATCTATGTTCCTCATTCATGAAGATTTTCAAGGACATGCATAATTAATTTATAAAAACTCATCAAAATGATGGGAATATTTTAGGGCTCACTTTATGTCCTTTCACTTTATAATCATATTTCTCTTTGAATTTTGATGTACTGAAAATGCAATTAATCTTTTTTCTTTCATTTCAGACCTGATTGAAGTGAAGGAGGAGAAAGAAGAACTGAGTGAAGTGAAGGAGGAGAGTGAAGAACTGAGTGAAGTGAAGGAGGAGATTGAAGAACTGAGTGAAGTGAAGGAGGAGAGAGAAGATCTGAGTGAAGTGAAGGAGGAGAGAGAAGAACTGAGTGAAGTGAAGGAGGAGAGTGAAGAACTGAGTGAAGTGAAGGAGGAGATTGAAGAACTGAGTGAAGTGAAGGAGGAGAGAGAAGAACTGAGTGAAGTGAAGGAGGAGAGTGAAGAACTGAGTGAAGTGAAGGAGGAGAGTGAAGAACTGAGTGAAGTGAAGGAGGAACATCATTTCAAACCTGGAGAAAAACCTTTGAGTCACTCAAAGACTAAAAATACATTTTTAAAGAAAACCGGAGCCAAGAAATCTACAACCTGCACTCAGTGTGGAAAGAGTTTCACAACCAAACAAGGTCTTGAGTGTCACATGAGAGTTCACACCGGAGAGAAGCCATTCACTTGTGATCAATGTGGAAAGAGTTACACAACCAAACAAAATCGAGAGATTCACATGAGAGTTCACACTAGAGAGAAGCCGTTCACATGTGATCAGTGTGGAAAGAGTTTCACAGCCAAACCTAGTCTTGAGATTCACATGAGGATCCACACCGGAGAGAAGCTGTTCTCATGTAATCAATGTGGAAAGAGTTTCTCAAAAAAACTAAATCTTGAGCGTCACATGAGAGTTCACACTGGAGAGAAGCCGTTCTCATGTGATCAGTGTGGAAAGAGTTTCACATGCAAACAAAATCGGGAGATACACATGAGAGTTCACACTGGAGAGAAGCCGTTCTCATGTGATCAGTGTGGAAAGAGTTTCACATGCAAACAAAATCGGGAGATACACATGAGACTTCACACTGGAGAGAAGCCGTTCACATGTGATCAGTGTGGAAAGAGTTTCACAGCCAAATATAGTCTTGAGATGCACAAGAGGATCCACACCGGAGAGAAGCCGTACTCATGTAATCAATGTGGAAAGAGTTTTTCACTGCTGAAATTGATACAAGGACATCAGAAAACTCATAATACTGGTACTCTGGTAAGAGAGTACATGTGCTTTGAGTGTCAGAAGACTTTTACTACAGCGATATATTTAAAACTGCACCAGAGAATTCACACTGGAGAAAAACCTTACAAGTGTTCACACTGTGACAAGAGATTCAGTCAGTCAAAACGTCTGAAATTACATGAGAGGATCCACACTGGAGAAAAACCTTACAAGTGTTCACACTGTGACAAGAGATTCAGTCAGTCGAAACGTCTGAAATTACATGAGAGGATCCACACTGGAGAAAAACCTTACAAGTGTTCACACTGCGACAAGAGATTCAGTGTGTCAGTAAATCTGAAAACACATCAGAGGATCCACACTGGAGAAAAACCTTACAAGTGTTCACACTGTGACAAGAGATTCAGTTATTTAACAAGTCTGAAAACACATGAGAGGATCCACTCTGGAGAAAAACCTTACAAGTGTTCACACTGTGACAAAAGATTCAGTCAGGCAACACGTCTGAAATTACATGAGAGGATCCACACTGGAGAAAAACCTTACAAGTGTTCACACTGTGACAAGAGATTCAGTCAGTCATCATCTCTGAAATTACATGAGAGGATCCACACTGGAGAAAAACCTTACAAGTGTTCACACTGTGACAAGAGATTCAGTGATTCATCATCTTTGAAAACACATGAGAGGATCCACAGCAGAGAGAAGCCGCACACGTGTGATCAGTGTGGAACGAGTTTCTCTTTTAAAAGTCGCCTGAAGATACACATGAAGATCCATGCAGTGGAGAAACCACATCACCACAGTCTGAGATCACGGTAACAAAATCTCTTCTAAGTTAGTCACAGTCAAATCATCTCCACCTATGATTGAGTGGCTGCTGTTGAATCGTCCAGGTTGTGAATGAGGCCGACACCTGATGTGATTGTAAAGCGCTTGGTGTGTACAGTAATAAATAGTAGCGCTATATAAATGCCTCATTCATTCATTATTTTTTTAACAGCCACAATGAGAAACTGACATTTTGTGGTTTGATTGGTCTCTATTAACTCATGTTCAACCCAACATAAATGTGTGATATAAAAAAACAGTCTGTTTTTGACATGTGATTTGTCTGTTCCCTTTAAAAAGCTACAAAAGATGTTGCGCTGCTTAGCGCATTGGGAATGTCTTTAATCGTGACCAGCTGTGAATATTGTGTGCTCTTGCCGCATTGGCCAAACAGAATAATGGTTCTTGGAGATAATATCTCTCCTCGACGGCTCGCCATGGGCGATTCCGGAGAGGAGAGCACCTTCTGTCTCAGGTGGAGGGCACGATATTCCATCCCAGGCCAAACCTGTGGAACCTTCATGTTTGGCCCCTGATGGGTACCAACTGAGGAACACTGGGCTTTCGCCTGATGTTATTGAGACCATTCTAAGTGCTAGGGCTTCCTTCCACTAGAAAGAGTTATGCCAACAAATGGGGTGTCTTTGAAAGGTGATGTCTTGTACATAATTTAGATCCTGTCAACTGCTAGATTGCTTCAGTTCTGGACTTTCTGCAGGAAATATTATCAACAGGCACATGTCCCGCCACTCTCAGGATTTATGTGGCTCCGCTTTCGGCTTGCCACACCTTGATTGATGGGGTGCCACTCGGGAGACATCCTCTGCTCGCTCGTTTCATTCGATGGGGCCAGACGACTGAGGCCTCCTGCAAGAACCAAGATCCCTTCATGGGGCTTAGCTATAGTCCTAGAGGGTCTGGTTGAAGACCCCTTTAAACCTCTAGAATAAGCGTCTGACAAACTTCTGATCTTCAGACCTACGTCCAGTAAGTCAGAGCAACTGTTCGTCTGTTATGGGGGCCATAACAAAGTGGCCACCACCAAGCAGACCATGTCACATTGGGTCAGGGATGCTAATGCTCTTGCCTATGAGGCGTGCGGTTAAGCTTCGCCAACGGGTATAAGGGCTCACTCCACCAGGGGGGTCGCCTCCTCTAATGCTCTGGCAAGGGGTGCCCCCTTACAATTTGTTTGTGATGCGGCAGGCTGGTCCTCTCCGCACACATTCATAAGATTTTATAGTTTGGATGTTCATGCCACTCCGGGCTCTCATGTCCTTGAGTCAACGTCACAAGCTAATGTCTGAGGCCTTCTTGCGTTCTTGTGAGCACACCTACACAACCGTAAGGGGTCCAGACACTTTCAAGCACGGCTGCGTGGGTATTCTCGTCCCCAATGCCCTAAGCAGCGCAGCATCGATTGTAGCTTTTGAAAGGGAACGTTCCGGGTTACTTGACTGTAACCCTGTTCCCTGAAAAAGCGGAATGAGATGCTGCGCTGCATTGTCGTGCTTAAGATGTCCCAGGACTGCTCTTCAGACAAAATATCCTGACGATGCACCTGCGGCTCATCTATTTATAGCTCGCGTTGTGGGTGTGTGCCAATGACGTCATTGACCGCGACTATATTACCTCCGGGTCAATTCTATTGATGTGTTACACACAATATTCACAGCTGGTCACGATTAAAGACGTTCCCAATGCGCTAAGCAGTGTAGCATCTTGTTGCGCTTTTTTCAGAGAACAGGGTTACAGTCAAGTAACCCGGAACGTTCAGAGCAATGCAAAATCACTCTCTGACAGTAGGTGGCGCTCATGTCAAAACAAGCAGCAACAAAGCAATATAAGCAGCACTGTGCAACTTTCTCTTTCTGACATTACTTATTATGGTGAAGATAAAACGTAAAATAGTATTTTTTTTTTATGTTTTCTAACAGCAGTTCATGTTTTTGTATTTGCTCTGGTGCTTATCAAGAATACAGAGACGAGAAGCTTCCAGATTTTCCTCTGTTAATGTTAGAAAGGTGTTGGAAATTGTGATTGCTAACAGTTTACATGTCAAGTATGCGCCATCTAGAGTTTCATGACCAAACTAGTGATTTATAACACAAATTATTTTAATGATATTAAAATAGATCATAATTGTAAACAGCAGTTGTTGACCAGATATGATGGGATTAAAATGACTATTGAACTCATCAGTGATCTTGACTTTGGGCTTCACATTTCATTTCACATTTGTCTCTCATTTGAAATCTCACTTGATTTAATATTTCTTTTAGACCTGAAGGATGTGAACAAGAAAGGAAAACAGAAGCCAAAAAATCTGTCACCGCTTCAGGTCTCCTGCCCTCAGTGTAAAAAACGCTTCACATGAAAATCAAGTCTGAAGATTCACATGAGAGTTCACACTGGGAAGAAGCGGCTCAGGCTTTCGCTCTGAAATAGCAATGGAGAAGATTAATTCGTAATATTACAACCCTGCAACAAGACATTCAGTCTGTCAGAAAAGCATGAAAGGAGAGAAACAGATTTGTATTCTAAATGAATTTGTATCACTCAGTTTCTCTCCCACTTCTACTCTTCCAAGCAAATGCAAGATATATGTTCATGTACCTTTGAAACTGGACACTTCTCTTCTCTTGAGATGCTTGGCTCTTATTAGTCAGTAAAGAGAGAGATCTGTCTAATTCACTTTTACTCAGTGTTTGTATTTGCTTCAAAAAATGATTGATTAAACTTATTACTCATTTTATCAATGACTCATTGTTATTTTACATTTGTATCAATATAGCTTTTAAATGCCTAATAATTGATATTTTACCACACACATGACTGACATTGAATGAGATTGCTGTCTGTCTACATTATTAACAGTTTCACCCTTGATATGCAGCGGACATGTTCACAAGTCCCTAAAGGCCAAGTCAAGTCCCAAGCCTTTTTTTCTATTTTTAGCAATAGATATTTTGGCTAGTTATTGTAATTAACTGACATTTTTTAAGTAGAAATCAGTTTTGATATTTCACAACACTTAAGTATTATTTAAATCATTAATTAAGTTGGTTTGGGAAAGCCAACTTACTGAAATCCTATTTAAACAACTTCTTCTTCTTCTTCTTCTTCTTCTTCTTCTGACCACAAATTTTTAGACACTAACTCCTCCTAGACCGTTCAAGCTACATACTTCAAACTTGGGTCAGACCTTCAGACTGTTCTGACTTAGTGTGCTATATCTTTTCAGACTGGTTTGAGTTACGGTTTTCTTAAAAATTAATATTAAAAATCATTAAAATCTATAAATAAATCTATCTAACTATCTATCTTCTAGTGTTGCACAGTGTACCGATACTTCAAAAGTATCGCGATACTCGGAAATTAAAAACGTCACGATACCTAAATTTATCAGTATCGATACTTTAAATTTTTTTTTACAAAAAACGCCTCCCTATGGACGTCTGTGTTTTTTTCCTGACGCACGCAGCAAAGAACCTGCCGCTGTCAGTGTCATGTGACAAAACACTACAGCGAGATGGCTGCATGTGCGAGCACAAGTGGTCCACGACTCGTAGAAAAAGATGACGCGAGGAGTGACATATGGAAGTACTTTGCCTACCTTGCTCTGTTGCACGGTGCACCGATACTTCAAAAGTAAATCTGAAATTAAAAACGTCACAATTCCTACATTAATTAGTATCGATACTTCTAAGAATGACCGCGTTCCAGATTTGTAAGGCCGGCGACACACTGGCTGCGTGGCCTGTCCGTTTTTATTTCGGCTCCCATGTTAACTGCCTGCGTGACAGGCGCAGCTCGAGACGTAGAAATAGAAATAGAACCGACGCCTATTTTTCACGCGACACGCAAGCGTGTTGGAAGCGTTTCCAGGCAAAATAGAATAGGAAAAGATGTTTCTATGTAATTTTGACACGAATACATATTAATAAATGACATTTTGATGTTTGAAAGTCTCTAGGTTTTGACATAAATACAATATAAATGTAATTTAAAAAAATATGATCGATTTTCAAATATTGCACCTCTCAATACGGAACGAAATATTCTGTAGCCTATTTTGCCGTCAACACTGCCGACGTGGTCTTTGCTGCTATATATTTATGTTTAACATGACAGACTGATCTCATGAAATGGCGTATGTATGACACGCCAATTCGTATTTCCATTTTTGGCGTGCTATCAACACGCATAATCGCTTTTCAGCGTGTTTATCAACGCCGTTGACTTAACGTTACATTACTGTATATATAAATATATGACCTACCCCAACTCCGTCCCTAAACCTACCCGTCACTGGGGTTAATACCATTTATGAGTCTTCCCCTACCATCCTAGGAAAAAAAATATCGCTCCCCAGATGTAGATATACATTTTGCTTCGTTTCGCTCGGACATTTAACGGTGTACACATACACGCGGAATCACTCTGACATTTAAAGGCGTAGACATACACGCGGAAGATGACGGTTCGTTTCGGCGTGGACATACACGCGGATAGCTCAAAATGCGTATAGATAACACGCCACTTGACTTGAAAGTGGCGTGTATGTTTACGCAAAGTCATGATGTCATGTTGAACATGAAGTATAGGCCTTCCACAACTCTATCCCCATATGTCAAATATATCACCAATGAGGCTAATCTTTCTTCTTTCTTTCTAACTAATATTTTCTTTCTTTCTGACTAATCTTTCTAATCTTTCTTTCTAACTAATCTTTCTTTCTAACTAATCTTTCTAACCTTCTCTTTCCTTTCTAACAAATTTCTTTTTTCTTTCTTTCTAACTAATCTTTATTTCTTTTTTCTTTCTTGCTAATCTTCTTTCGTTCTAAATAATCATTCTTTCTTATCTTTCTTTCTAACTAATCTTTCTTTCTAACTAATCATTCATTCTTTCTTATCTTTCTTTCTTTCTAACTCATCTTTCTTCTTTCTTTCTTTCTTTCTTTCTTTCTTTCTTTCTTTTTCTAACTAATCTTTCTTGTTATCTTTCTTTTTTCTTTCTTTCTAACTAATCTTTCTTTCTTTCTAACTAATCTTTTTTCTTTCTTTCTTCCTAACTAATATTTTTTCTTTCTTTCTTTCTTTCTTTCTTTCTTTCTAACTAATCTTTATTTTGTCTTTCTTATCTTTCTTTTTTCTTTCTTTCTTTCTAACTAATCTTTCTTTCTTTCTTTATTTCTAACTAATCTTTATTTTTTCTTTCTAACTAATCTTTATTTTTTATCTTTTTCTTTCTTTCTTTCTAAATAATCATTCTTTCTTTCTAACTAATCATTCTTTCTAACTAATCTTTTTTCTTTCTTTTTCTTTCTAACTAATCTTGGTTTTTTCTATCTGTCTTTGAACTATGCTTTCTTTTTTCTTTCTTTCTTTCTTTCTTTCTTTTTTTTCTTTCTTTCTTTCTTTCTTTCTTTCTTTCTTTCTAACTAATCTTTCTTTTTCTTTCTTTCTTTCTAACTAATCTTTCTTTTCTTTCTTTCTTTCACTCTAACTAATCTTTCTTTCTAACTAATCTTTCTTTTATCTTTCTAACTAATCTTTCTTTCTTTCTAACTAATCTTTCTTCTTTCTTTCTTTCTGTATTTCTAACTAATCTTTCTTTCTTTCTTTATTTCTAACATCTTTATTTTTTCTTTCTAACTAATCTTTATTTTTTATCTTTTTCTTTCTTTCTTTCTAAATAATCATTCTTTCTAACTAATCATTCTTTCTAACTAATCTTTTTTCTTTCTTTTTCTTTCTAACTAATCTTGGTTTTTTCTATCTGTCTTTGAACTATGCTTTCTTTTTTCTTTCTTTCTTTCTTTCTTTCTTTCTTTCTTTTTTTTCTTTCTTTCTTTCTTTCTTTCTTTCTTTCTTTCTTTCTAACTAATCTTTCTTTTTCTTTCTTTCTTTCTAACTAATCTTTCTTTTCTTTCTTTCTTTCACTCTAACTAATCTTTCTTTCTAACTAATCTTTCTTTTATCTTTCTAACTAATCTTTCTTTCTTTCTAACTAATCTTTCTTCTTTCTTTCTTTCTGTATTTCTAACTAATCTTTCTTTTTTTTCTTTACTTTTCTTTCTAACTAATCTTTCTTTCTAACTAATCTTTCTTTTTCTTTCTTTCTTTCTAACTAATCTTTCTTTTCTTTCTTTCTTTCTTTCTTTCACTCTAACTAATCTTTCTTTCTAACTAATCTTTCTTTCTTTCTAACTAATCTTTCTTCTTTCTTTCTTTCTGTATTTCTAACTAATCTTTCTTTTTTCTTTTTCTTTACTTTTCTTTCTTTCTAACTAATCTTTCTTTCTTTCTAACTAATCTTTCTTTCTTTCTTTTTAACTAATCTTTCTTTTTTCTTTCTTTCTAACTAATCTTTCTTTCTAACTAATCTTTCTTTCTTTCTTTCTAAGTATTCTTTCTTTCTAACTAATTTATCAGTCAAATTTTAAACTACTTTAAACTTCAAACTACTTAAAACTTCTAACTACTTTAAACTTCTAACTACATTTTTAACTTCTTCAAACTCTCTGGTCCGTCTTTCTCAAGCCAACTTAAAGTTTGTCTCAACAAACTTTTTTTTTTTCTAGTTTAATTTTTATTTTCAATAAAAAACATTACTTTCAATCTATATAACATTTATACCATTTGGAATGCAGGGACTGTTGTAACTCTGTAAAATAAAAATTAATTACAAAAAGGAATTAATTAAAAGAGTTGTTAAAGGGATACTCCACTTTAAAATGAAAATTCTGTCATCATTTACTCACCCTCATGTTGTTTCAAACCTGTATGAATTTCTTTCTGCTGAACAGAAAGGAAGATATTTAGAAGAATGTCAGTAACCAGACAGTTGCTGGTCTCGTCTCATTGACTTCCATAGTATATATTTTTCCTACTATGGAAGTCAATGGTTCCAAAAACTGTCTGGTTACTGACATTCTTTTAAATGTCTTCCTTTCTGTTCAGCAGAAGAAAGAAATTCATACAGGTTTGAAACAACATGAGGGTGATTATATGATGACAGAATTTTCATTTTAAAGTGGAGTATCCCTTTAAAATAATAAAATAACCAGAAATTAGTAAAGAGTGTAAGGAATTTTAAAACCAAAAAGAAATGCATGTCAGTGAGATGATTGACATTTTATTGTCCAATTACGTGAAGTTTATGTCGAAGTCCCGCTTCATTCATTTTATTTCATTATATGAAATTCTGTCAGTCTCACAGAGTTATCAAGTCAACAATCATTTTTATTATTCATTTTAATGCGTAAACAAAATCTTGATTGTTGAAAAGCTTAATACTTAACATTGTATTTTTCCAAAAATACTCTTTTTATATTTCATATATATATATTTCATGAGTCACTTGTTTTCAGATAATTAAAGAGGGACTGGCGAATCTGCGGTGAGTTCAGTAATGCAGTGATTTAGATTTGATTACTGTCTTTAAAGCTCAATAAAGTGTCATTCATGCAGTTTAACTGTTTGTTCTGCAGGTCAAAGATGAGAATGATCATAACGGGACGAATGAGACGATCAACATGTCCATTCCTCCCGCTGCAAGAGCCGATGTGAGTCCACTAAATCATCAAACATTACGTTCACTGTCTGTTCAGTAATGTGATTTAAAAGCTTTTGTGTTATTCTCCATATTATAATGAGAGATATGTCTGTTCTGTGTGTTAAACTTGACTCTCTGCACGTCTGCATTGATGTTTAGGAGCAGACAGATGATGTGACTTATTCTGAGGTCACTTCTTCCACTACAAAGCCAGTAAAATCACTCAATGTGAGTAGATACCAGCACATGAGTTCGACTCTCAGATAAATGAAGCTCATGCTCTAATAATAATAACAAATAATCGCTGTGGTTCAAACATTGATGGACAGAATCTGTTCTTTCAGGATCATGATGATAACTTATGCTGCCGTCAGAGGAAGAGAAGATCAACCGCAGGATCAACTTTATGCCTCTGTGAACAAGAACAAGACCTTCACAAATAAACATTAATGATCCAGATCATGAGCTCATCATATCAGGAGCAGACGGGAAGATTTCATCTCTCTGGGGTTTGGAGGAATTATATATTTGTGTGTGAACGAGCAGATATTTGTTGAATGTCCTGTGAAAATGAGATTTATTGTGAATCATCATCTGGTCAGAGCACAGAATCTAATTTTTACGTCCTGCTCCATGTTGTTTAAATAGCAGATGCATTTTCACCCATTTGTTTGCATTCATTCATTGCAAGTGTTTTTTGCTAGTTTTATTTGTTCTCCGATGGTTGTGTTGATCTGAAAACGAGGTGTGTGTTCAGGCGCATTGTTGGAGCGTTGCTATTTTGAGGAAACTGAAATAGACTGAGCCGTTGACCAACAAAAACTGAAACCTGGTTTAAAGTCAATGGAGTGATATTTTTTTTGTTATTTAAAGGCAACGTTAGTAATGTGCGCTTATTGGCGGGTCCACAACGCGTGCACAATCTGCTTATTACACACACAGGGACAACAACAGCACACAAACATGCCAAATATTAAATTTAAAGGGACAAAACACACTCATTACTCATTAAGAGAATAGAGGCAAAACACACCCATTACTCATTAAGACCATTTTTCTCGTCGTTAATCTAGTAAAAGTGGATTTGGACTCGCCCAAACTGAACTTACGCCCTGCGCTTTAGACGATGCGCTGGATCGTTAAAATAGAATCATCAATCATCTGGAAATCAGACTGAATGCTACACTTGAAGTCCATTTCAGAGTCTTGCATATCTGAGCTTTCTCTATTCTCCTGAGTAACTCTCTCAGTTAAATGATCTATAAGAGATCATTTGAGGTTTTGCATATGTGATAGTCAGATTTTAAACACACATAAACACTAACATTTTACATGAAGCATTGGCTTTATCTGTCAATGAATAAATCATGTTACTGCCATGATGGTGTTGTTCCAGCATCTACCAGCAGAGGGTTGATGAGATTATTCAGTCAATTCCTGACCCAATCCCAGAGGAAAACAGTGAGGATCAGGCACTCTTTTAAAAAGATCATTTTTGGGCTATACTTTTGGACTCTGCTCATATATATATGAGCCCCTGACAGTACGTAAAAAGTGGGCATGTCCGGGCAAAACAGGACGTTTGGTCACCCTATTTTATGGCAGTCACTTTCTTTGAATGAAGTGAATTAACTTTAATTTAGTTTTAATTTAGTGCAGCTGTGCTGCCAGCATTTTACATATAAATCACAACACTATTTTATAGTAAAAAACTATAAGGGGGATAAGAATACCTGTTTATACTTAGATATAAACTTATATTCTATAGGCTACTCCACATAAATATGTGAAAAAAATCTGAATGTGTAGATTGTGTGATGTGTAGAAACATAATATTATCATTACCTCTGTAGGCCTCTCTGTGGCAGCAGAAACTCTTTATCCCCATCGTCCTGTGAAGATGAGCATTTGGTTGAGTACACTTTATAATAATATTTGTCATAATTTCTGGTGTATTGAGTAGGCTACTTACAACTGCCTGGGGTTCTGTTGAGACAGGAGGCTCCAAAAGACAGATATTACCATCAGAATCTACTGGGACCAACAAAAATCCTAACCCAAAGTAAAATAAATGGAAATATCAAAAATAGCCTATATAAAAAATAACACATATGTAAACCTCTTACATTTTATGAAGGCCCTTGGATCTTCGGGAGTGACTGGCTCTGAAGTCCGTCCAGGAATTCCCTCAGCCAAAAATGCTGCTGCACTGTTAGACACTGGATGCTTTAGTTATTTAATATGTCACATGTTTGTAAAGTCAGGTAGCCTACACCCATGATATGCTCAAGCCTGAATTATGTTTTTATATTTCATTTTCAGCTGCTGCCATGTTCTTTTAATACCTACAGGATTTCACCTACATGAAAATTAAAATTAGGTTGAATAACATACTGTTCTTTCACCTCTGATATTGTAACAGTTGGGCAAGTTACTTGTATTACTAACTACAAATGACATCTTCAGCAGTGTAATTAGATTAATGTCTACTTATTACTAATTACTAAATCCCATATCATCCTCGAACAATTGAACAATACAAGGAGAGACAAGAAACTGCACTTTTAATGCTTTCAAATAAACAATATTCAATTGCATGAATTATTCTTGAATTGACCAAAGTGTGTACACTCTCAGAAAATAAAGTACATAATTGTACCTTTAATGCTGTTTGTGGAGTTGTTTAATCCTCCTCTGCTGAGATCTTCACAGATTTAATGTCTTCTTTTCTCTTCAGTTGATTTCATCTAAGGCTGTGTCTGAAGTCAGTTGTAGTTCTTGTGTTTCTGCTCGTCTCTTTTTCTGTTCTCTTCTTTCCTTCAGTGATTCTGCTTGTTAACAGGCTTATTAAGGCTGAGATGACTCCATATTTAATATACACAGATTTTGTGGCTCAGATAAGGTCAAGTTCTGGTTTATTTCTTTGCTCTTGGCTGACATGTGGCATTGCTATGCAGAGGTGTAAAGTCCAGGTTCAGAAAGTAAAAGTCCTCCTCAGTATTTTGTTCCAATCACCTGGATTTGCTAATTCAGACAGGAGAGAGAACTAATTAGTGAAATCAGCTGACTGAGTTCATGGGTGGAATAAACTATGGCAGGATTTCTACTTTCTGACCCCTGGACTATACAACTCTGCCAAACACCACTGTGACAGCAGGGGCCTGTTTCAGAAAGGAGGTTCAACCAACTCTAAGTTAAAACTTGAACTCTGAGTTGACTTACCCTGAGATGGGAAACTCTGAGTTTTCGGTTAATCCTGTAGGTATTAAAAGAACATGGCAGCAGCTGAAAATGAAATATAAAAACATAATTCAGGCTTGAGCATATCATGGGTGTAGGCTAACTGACTTTACAAACATTTGACATATTAAATAACTAAAGCATCCAGTGTCTAGCAGTGCAGCAGCATTTTTGGCTGGACGGACTTCAGAGCCAGTCCCAAAGATCCAAGGGCCTTCATAAAATGTAAGAGGTTTACATATGTGTTATTTTTTATATAGGCTATTTTTGATATTTCCATTTATTTTACTTTGGTTTAGGATTTTTGTTGGTCCCAGTAGATTCTGATGGTAATATCTGTCTTTTGGAGCCTCCTGTCCCAACAGAACCCCAGGCAGTTGTAAGTCGCCTACTCAATACACCAGAAATTATGACAAATAGTGTTATAAAGTGTACTCAACCAAATGCTCATCACATGGGGATAAAGAGTTTCGGCTGCCACAGAGAGGCCTACAGAGGTAATGTTAATATTATGTGTCTACACATCAAACAATCTACACATTCACATTTTTTCACATTTTTATGTGGAGTAGCCTATAGAATCTAAGTTTAAATCTAAGTATAAACGGGTATTCTTATCTCTACCCCTCTTATCTCTATGAGTGTGGAAGAACAGCAGGAGGACGGTCTATCAACTTCTGTTGCACAGATGAACAGTTCAGTGATTTTCAGTAAATGCCACAGTTTAATTCTGTAGAATTTGTTTAGAACTACATTATGTAACTCTAATCTACTACTGTGTTTTCAGTTGCCAGTTAAGGAGTTATATAGACTTCATCTTATTTTTAAAAAAAAACAATATTTTATTTATTAATAAAAGATTAATTTTATTAATAAAAATGTACTGAAATAATGAATGAGGTGTTTAAACACCACTTCCTCTTTAAAAAAGGGGAGGAGACCGAAAGAAACTCTGGGTTTACTGAAGAAAACCTGCTCCCGACCAGGTTAGGTTCACAGAGTAAGTTACCATGGTAACTGGCTCGGAGTATAAGTTACCTCTCTTTCTGAAACAGGCTTGACTTACTCTGCTTTCTCAGGTTTGACATACCTCCCATTCTGAAACAGAAAACTCAGAGTTTCCCTCATTTCAGGGTTAACATACTCAGAGTTTTCACTTAACCTCCTTTCTGAAACAGGCCCCTGGACTTGCTGTCATAGCAACAGGTGCGCAATCTTAAACCTGCTCGGGAGCAGGCTTATTTCATGTAAACAGGATTAGATCCCGGCTTCATAAGCGGAGCTGATACGGGAAGTCCAGCAAGCGCGATAGTGCACTTTCTGAGATGTATAGTTTTTCTTGTGACTCGTGAGATTGTCGTTTACATTATTAAATTGTTGGAAACGCACATTTATTTTCGACTTGTCAGAGTCGGGCTTTAACTACAGCACACACTGTGCCCTAAGATTATTTGCGAGTGGCTCTTTCCTTTACACTATTGGAGATGCGGAGAACTTGATGGAAAGTGCTGTCTGTCGTGTCATTCGCAGTTTACCTGGCACTTTTAGGTTTAAAAAACAGTTTTAGGTTTTTTGTGGCATTTCCAAGCCACTGAAGACCCAATGTTGTAAAGCAGTTTTTTTTATTTTTTTATTTATTAGGCTATCATATTTTTTTTATGAAGATCATGCAATCATGACCATGCTGATTACAGTATGTCACTCAGGCTTATAGGCTAGACCATAGACTGCCATCAAGGCCTCAATGAAGGGGATTATGTGAACAGAAAGGGGGTTCACAATGTAAATGTGCAGCCCAGTTACTATTGTGATTCTTAATATTCCAGATTAATAATATTATATCATATAAAAAAAAAGGCAGTTGGCTAAAATCTTCCATATCACAAATGTGAAAGCAAAATGGCCAGGATCTGTGCATGACTTAAGAATTTTCAGAGATTCACATTTATGCACATTATTTGAAAGTGGTAAGGAAAGTTCCACAATTCAAGCTCACTGTATTACATACACTTATGCTGATCCTAACAGAACTGCATTTTTTCATAGGTGATTGACATGTTCCTACCTGCAGACAGGTGTTTTATGACCCCATTCCCTGACCCAAACCAGTTACAATGCAGCTCTAGCCAGGACAAGGGCACACAATGAAATGAACTTTGGCTAACTAAAGGGAAGATTTCAGTGTCTGAAAAGTCTGAGGGTTGCACACCTGACAGGGCCTGTGACATTGTTGCATGTGCCATATTACACAACATTGCCAAAAAAAAACACTTTTCATTAAATGTTTAATAAAAGACAAATATGCTTAGTTCCTTGAGTTTTATTTCAATTGTTCTTTGTAAAGAAAAGCCAGTGGTCAAGTGCCTGCAACAAGAGATATTAGACACATGCCTCATGCAACAAATAAAAAGGAAAAGTTGGTTATACACTGCCCACCTGTAGGCCTATGTCTCCTCTGTCTGTGCAGACTCTTCTGTAGGCCTTCCTGTAGATGTGGAATCCTGCAACTTATATTGCAGACATAAATCATACAAGTATAAATTAATAAAGTTATTTATGCACTTGCAGGTAGGCTAGTTCCTCCATATGACAGTTATCTGAGAGGATGGGGGGAGCCCCCAAAATGCCCTATTAACTTATGCTTAAGTTTATATATATATATATATATATATATATATATATATATATTTTTTTTTTTTTTTTTATATATATATATATTTCTAAAACTCCATTTGCGAAAAATGGCATCAAATCATTAGTGTCGCAGACAGGAGGGGGCCCCCCGCCTCACTACATTGGACTATTCCATTATCTCACTTACTGCGCATCTGCGAAAGTGACAAGGCTGTGCCAAAAAACTGACGGAGAAAAAGAAGTGATTGACAGACAGAGTGTACAGAGTAGTAGAGAGTAAAAATGAAGCGAAGCTAGCTACCCAAGCGGTGCTGAAAAAAGGAGGAAGCGGGAGGAAAGCAAAAAGTCCGTAAAGGTGCGCGGCGCGAAAGATAAACAACACGCAGTAACAGGAGGACTGGGAAATACACAAACAGAGCAAGACGAGTCTAAACGCGAAAATTTTAAGTTTCGAAGTTACCCAAGCGGCTCAAATAAAAGAAAAAAGTGAAAAGACGCTGATAAGTATTTGGGAACGCTGCCAAAGATGACAAACTTTTTTACGGCTACTGTTGGGGATAGCAGCTACAGATCAGGAACAACAACGTCCAACGCACAGAAAAATCGTGAAGCAAAGAGATCGACAGACAAAACTGAGCAGTTTACTTATGAATCATGATATTTAAAAAAATCGCAGCTCTCAGATTCTGTCATTTCTATTACGAAATTCAAACAATAAATACCGTTTTGCCGTTTTAATGTGACGTGACAGATTCCTATAGCGGCACGTGAACTGATCATCTCTAGCTAATAGTAAATAAACACGAATTAACAATGTTGAAAGATACAGTATAACTTACCAAAATGTATATTCCTCATTCATAATATCTATCAATAAGTGTTTTTCAACCGCGGAAAGAGGTAAAACAACTGGAGAACAATCGCCACATAACATTTACCTCAGGAAAGCCATTTAATTGGCTAGAAAAAAAAAAAGAGCTATAGAGAGTATTTGGCTAAATATGTGTAGGCTACTATATTACTTATTTTAACCTTAAATTATTAAATTTCTTGAGAAAAAGTAATGCCTATCTTGTGAAACGTTACCTAATATTTATCCAAATGAGTCAATATTGAATCAAATCACAAGAATTGAATCGAAATGGTGAAATTTGTCAAGCAAAAAAAAAAAAAAACATAGCTTACCAGAAATTGTACCATGTAAACATTGTAACATGTTTCTGTTTAGGAGTAAAGAAGTGTATGCAGGGTTTAAAGGGGACGCTTTTTTCTCCTCTCTAACCTTTACTTCCCCGTAGATTAGCTTTACCTGCCTATCCACCATTCAGTCGGTAGGCTACATATTTTTTTCGTTCTCTTTTAAAGATTGGATGGGGAGGGGCCCATAGCCTACCTACCTTCGCCTTGGGCCCCCGATTTGCTAAATCCGCCACTGGCAATGGAAACAAATGGACATTACAAAGTCTTATACTTTCTTTCTTTTGGAAAGTCAGAAAATGTCCACTTACTGCACATATTTCAGCCACCACTTTCTTGGGAACAGATACAAGTGTTGGTGTATTATGTAAAAGTGCACAAAAGTGGAAAACACAATGACATTACAATGAACTACACTGGGGAAACATGTGATCAATAACTCATGGCAAAATATTTTTACATTAACATAAGTTTATCAGTTTTCACTTTCACAAGTCAAAGCAATTCATCATTACTTAAGATTTAACAGTTGAAATGACTATACGGCCTTAATTTAATGCAGCAAAAATGATTTTACAGTGTAGGCTACTAAGATCTTTTATTTATTTTCAGGCTTTTTCTTGGTTGCTTTTATAAACAGAACACCATTTATTTAACAGTGCCTTTTATAGAAGAGAAGAGACTATAATATAACTAAAAATGACCATTATGTAGAATATTTTTGTACTTCACTTTTATTTGTTCCCATGTTCTAGTGTGGTGACTCTGACATTACAATGAACAAAGTAATTATGCAATTATTAAAATACAAATAAGGCTAATAAGTGCTAAAAACATCTAACATGGCCACTTCTAACGGATTTAAATTTTCTGCTACTTTTTGCCAGCCCTCTCTCCTGGCTTTTGCAGACTTTGAGGTGTTCCCTGGCGTTTTGATTAAACATTAAAATTCCGAATAAACTTCGACTATCTTGCTCTGCTGAGGAGAAAAACTGTGCGCGCTCTTTGGCCATGCTGAACAGCCAATAGCAGCGTTGCTGATCAATGTTTCTACTATCGATACATATACATTATACATATTTAAACCAGCGCATGAACGCGCAGTTATCTCAGATAAGTCAATCCAGCGATACTAATCATAAACAACAGGTGTGTTCGAAGAACCCAATTAGCCGGATCATGATTAGCACGATGATATCATCTTGGATGTGTCATTTGATCTCGGATGTAATAAGCAACGTACGAAGAACGAGCCCCTGGACTATACAACTCTGGTGTTTGGGTCAGTTTGTTTTCATTTGGACTTGTCTGCTTGTATTCACGTCACGTGTCATCCTCACTGTCGTTATCAGTTCAGCTTCATCGTCATCTTTTAGTTCCGTCTGTTCAGTCAGTCTTTGTCCATCTCCGTTGTAAATAGTGTAAATCTGCTGTCCTGTATATAATTACCATTAAATCTTCATGTTGAAAATATACCTTCATCTTCTTCTGTCTTCCTGCAACCACCCGTGACAGTAGCAGTGTTAATTCTAACTCTATTAGTCAAGTGGTTTTCATATGAACACCGAGCAGTGTTCATTTAACACGTGCGATTTTATTGTGAGTGATTTTTAGTTTTGTCAATCAGTCACAAAATGCTTTCTTTATCGAAGAAAATGATGAGAGGGACAGAAATGTTCTGATTAATCAACAGATATATTTATTTGACAGAAAACACATTATTTACACCTGATGTTAATCTTGTAAACCTGATTGCTGTGGATCCCAAAAGATCATTGAACTTCACATTGGTCTTGAGTTTTGTGCTCATTGTGTTCAGGTTATCACTGTAACCCTTACAAATCACAAGTTTATTGCACATATTATAAACAAGATTTAAATTTGGTTGATACAATATAATTAAAGTTATTTTAAAAGTTGTATTATCTGCATATTTTGCAAATATTGAAATCTCAGTTTTCCAATATATTTCAAGTTCAACTTTATTTCCAGACTCAAGGTCCATTAGAAAGAAAACAACCTACATAAAATTACATACAATACAAAACATTTAAAATAGACAATTATGCCAGTACTTTCTCATAGATGACTGGTATCACAACACGCTTTGATTAGGATTTTGATTGATTCTTCTATATTAAATCAGCTCCTTTCCCACATAGCAACATTGTGTCGGCCCAGATCTGGCCCACATCTGGCACACGTGGAAAGATGATCTGGCCCACATGCAGCGTGGAATTACGGCACTTGGGTGGGCCACTCCTGTTTGCCAGATCTGGGCCACAAGCAGGCCATAGCAATGCCACATGTCAGCCAAGAGCAAAGACATAAACCAGAACTGGACCTTATCTGAGCCACAAAATCTGTGTATATTAAATATGAAGTCATCTCAGCCTGTTAACAAAAAGAATCACTGAAAGAAAGAACAGAAAAAAGAGACGAGCAGAAACACAAGAACTACAACTGACTTCAGCCACAGCCTTAGATGAAATCAGCTGAAGATAAAAAACATTAAATCTGTGAAGATCTCAGCAGAGGACGATTAAACAACTCCACAAACAGCATTACCAGCTTCACTTATTACTAACCAGACTGACTTTATTTCTGTCAGACGTCTACAATTCTGTTTGAGAATTAACAGAGGTTTAACTCTGTGTTTCATTTGAAGTCACCATAACAGTGAACAGTGTTTCCATTAGTTGGGCTCTTAACTCGTATGATGTCTTTTATTTTTTTTGGCCGCTGTGACAGTGTGTTTGTCAAACACATTTGCAGCAGCAAAGAAAGCTAAAGTGAAACGAGATTAGGTGATGATGGTTTTATAATCATCATGAAATAGACTGTTTCACTGAAGTAATTTGAATCTAACAATTGTGTTGTACCATTAATATATTCTCATCACAAACCCTGTGTTACTGCAGCGTGAGGTCCAGCAATATTATAACAATCAGTTAGAAGATTTTAACAAACATGTGCACGAAAAATTACTGTTCGATGACACACACAGACATCAATAATCAACGTATGAATCTCAACAATGGTGACAATCTAAAGTACCTTGCTGCAATGCATTCTGGGTACCATCATTGTACAAAACTCCCAGCATGCATTGCAACATGAATAAATTATGCAGCTGAATTGTCCTATTATTTTAATTCTAAATATGTGCTTTTATTTTTTGCTGTTGTTTTTTTGTGACATTTAGTAGATTTTCAGTGATGTTATGAATTAATCTGTTTATCTAAAAAAAATATATATATTGTCACCCTTGTTGAGATTCATGTGCTGATTTTTGATATCTCTGTGTGTCACCGTGGATTCATTTTTCATGTTTGTTAAAATCTTCTAACTGATTGTTATAATATTGCTGGACCTCACGCTGTAGTAATTCTGTCTAATACTGTTTACACTGCTCAGTTCACAAACAGCACAGAATGTAATTAATATATTTATGGTATATTATGTGGGTATATTATCAGTAATAAAATAATCATTAAAAAATGTGTAATCATTTCAAAAGAAAAAAAAAAATCAGCCATTTAATTCATGCATTTAGAGACGAAGGCTATAATACTAATGTTGTCCAATAGAGGGAGACACAGGATAACAAATCCTTTAAGATCTTCGTTTAAAGACTGTGAAAATTGCTCAATAAATTGACTTGTTGTAAAAAAAATTGCATATAAGTTCATTATCATTTCATTAAGTTTAATAAAGCCCAATATAATAAGTTTGCAAAAACTATGATCTCCAAAATACTTGTAGACCATTAATTTATCTTAATTTTAATGATATTGACAACATTGTTGCCATGACTGAATGAATGTCCATTCCATGACAACATAGTTGCCATGACTGAATGAATGTCCAATTGAAGAAGAGACACTATATTATTTGTCTATTTTAATATAGTATAATGCATAATAAAACTGACACTTAAGGACTGTAATAAATGTTGGAGAACAATTGATTATGAATTTTTCTGATAAATG
Source organism: Abramis brama (assembly GCF_963993115.1). NCBI lineage: Eukaryota > Metazoa > Chordata > Actinopteri > Cypriniformes > Leuciscidae > Abramis > Abramis brama. Next base: position 52,252,538 of record NC_139963.1, on the reverse strand, counting down.
TTCTTCTTCTTCTGAAAATGTTTCTCCTAAAAACTCCCCAGAAATTGAATGTTGAAGACTGGTTGAATGCATTGAGTGTAACGAATGATGATGAAACAGAAAACAGAAATGTTAATGTAACATTTTTTTTCTCTTTGTTTTTCTCTTGCCGTCTGTAATAAATGTTGGAACTGGAGATCAAATGATTATGAATTCTTCTGATAAATCCCCAGAAATGGTATATATTAAACACTATCTGCATGCTTTGAATGTAACGGATGGAGATGACCCATAAATAAGAAATGTTAATGTAACAGACAAGGTTGAGATTTTTATGGACGATCTTATAGTTGAACACCTCCGGAGGGACAACGCAAGGAGAGCTCTCAAGACGAAGAAGAAGGAGAGAAAGACGCTGGAGAAGATCTTCGACTCAACCCCCTCGAGACGAACTGATTCATCGTGCACAGCAGTTGATACAAATAATCAGACGAGTCGGACGTTTAATAAGAAAATAATACATATCGAGAAGTTTTATGGTTGAAAATGAAATAAAATGTTCAAATGAGGACGTGTTGAATTTGCAGGGCGAGCTCAAACTAAAGCCTAGTTTGAGCTTGGCCTGCGAACTTTAGGGTCATAAGAAGGGAGTGTATGTGTGTACATGACATGTTTAAGGGTGTTTTTGAAGAGAACTTGGAGCATCTCTTGCTTCGCAGATAGAAAAGGTGCTTTAATTTACAAGCACCAACAAGTGATTATTCCCCCTACTCTCTCTCATCCCCCCTAAAAATAACTCAACCCTAGTCTTCATGCCTCCACCAAGAGTCGAGTATTTTTAAGCACTCAAATACCGTCAGATGTATAAACTCACGGACAAACCAGTGAGACATACAATAGCGGCAGCGCTCTCAACTCAGCGTCAGCACAAAAACAACAAACTAAAATAAAAAAAGATCAACGCAGTGCGTTGCTAAACCTAACGGGGAACATCACCATTAGTGTAACAAAATACAGAGTTCGCTGACAAATTACCTTTCAGCAATATTAGCTTACCGAGTAGAGTACACATACACAACAAAATCCTGCCAGAGCTAACGTTACTGTCACAATCTACTGAGGAACGAAGACACAGAAATAGGTAAACAATGTTTATTGGACACGTAGTGCAACTCCACGGAACAAGAAGGCTCGGGGGCTCTTCAGAAAACTCAAATCTCAGTCTTTAGGGATGCTGAAGTGTGAACAGACTTTATAGATGCTGAAGCTTGAACAGTCTTAGGAATGTCACCGCACGTGAGAGGAGACGGAGAGAAGATCAGCAAATCACCGATGAAGGGCTCAGGGGTGCTCACCACGCCAGCGGCTGCTTGGGGAACACAGACAAGATGTTAGGAAATAACAACAGGTACTTGCAAGAGGTAATTCCTGGAATCAGACAAACGTTGTGAGAACCAGGGAGTCACAGGTATCAAAAGACGAGACCGGACGCTGGTTGTAGAGTGACTGAGGTTTATATAGAGTGTGCATCAGAAGTGAGTGGTGATAAGGTGCAGGTGCAGATGATTAGAACTCCGGAGATGATGAGCGGGACCAGGTGCGCTGAGTTAAGGCTGATTGAGGTGTGTCATTGTTGAGTGACTCCGTGACAGTTACACTGTATAGCCTAGAGAGAGAGAAAAAAACGTTTTTACAAAGGAAACTCTTAAGAGAAATCAATACACTTACCATACAGTCTATTTCGGTTACCACTTATTTTCTCTTCAGTTGAGAACAACAATGAAGAAAATCCAACGTTTTAAAGACACCGAAAACTCTCGCGCACATTTCCCAGTAACAAACAAAACACCCACTGCGCTAGCACGCCAAGCAACACGCAGGTGAATCGAATACCCGTCAAATAAGCTCCACCTACATACACACAGGCGCTAGCGAAAATATTACAAGTAATACGTTTTTTCTTTTTCTTTTCAATAGAAGCTGGACCTTCCAAAATCTATCAAACATTTGAGGACGAGCCCCCAATTGTTACATTCCGGCTCAAGGAAGTAACAAAATAAAGGGATCAGAGTCCAAAAATGAATTAGACAAAATATTTATTTACGTCTAGGGATTACATAATAAAGAAAATAGATGTTCAACAGAAAATAAGCAAACAATAAAGAGAAAAACAATATGAAGGTCCAGCTCCTGAGCACAACTGCAGGATATAGGGTCAGCACTCCCTCCCACAAAGAACAGCCATCTTAAATACTGCTTTCCAAATTCAACACAGGTGTGGATCCTTATCTGGCAACCTATAGGAAAAAGAGAAAACAACAGAACAAACCCAAAACAAAACTGAGCCGTAACAATACCAACTCTTATTTGTGCATTTTAATGTTAAATTCATCAATCTGGTGCACTTTGAGTGTTCAAAATTAAAAGCTCCAACCCATATTCAGTGTGCAAATTAACCAAAGAAAAATTCAAACCTCTTTTGGTTACAGTATTCTATTTACATTACACTACATAATAATAGTTATAATATTAATTATTAATAATTATAATTATTATTATTAATTATAATATTAATTATTAATATAATATTAATATTAAGTTTTGTACCAATTTCTATACTTGAAAGAGATAAGCACATGATCTTTTATTTTGATGGAAACTGCATCAAGCTTTTATTTTGGCGGAAAACATGGTTTACAAACGCCTCTCATTAAATTTCTAGTGAATTGCGGTAATCGTCAACTATGCAGAAGTGCAGATCTGTAACTAGGTTATGGGTTCCTACTAGGGCTGGGCGATATATCGTGAGATTGTTATGCGCATCTCGTCAGTAAAGCCGGTTCCTTGATTAGTAGTAAATCGCCATCACCTGCTTTCAGATGGAGCGGCATATAACGTTTTCAAATTAGAATTTTAATTGTTTAATTATTTATTTATTTGTGGGATTTATTCTAGCAATCTCCATGTGTTTTGGGGTTTTGTTTTACTGTTGGTAGCCATTTTAGGATGCCAAATTACTTATTCTTACGTGTGTTAGTGTGAAAAGAGAGAGAGTGTGGAGTGATACCCAAATTATAAAATGGTGTTTAACAGGTGTCACTGAGTCATTAACTTATCATTCACAAAACACAATCGAACAAACAAAACTAACACTCTTTAAAACACATTTATTACATCCATTGAATATTTCTAAAGGAAAATGAGTCAAAGTAGCTTGTTTCTTCTATTGATTTTCTTATGCTGGTTCATTTCACACACACAAACGGCTTCTTTTCTGTTGAACATGTGTCATCATTCCAGTTGCCATCTGTTGCAAGATAGAACAAAATATTTGTTTTTATCATTTGTGTATTATGAAAAATGATTTAGTTTATTTAGATAGTTTATGAGCATTAACAGCAGTTACTTACTGTCATAGTTAATCTCAAGGCAGTGCTCACCACCACTGGGTTGTAAAGGTGACCATATTTGATAGTTCATTTTGGTTCCATCAGTCCAGAGCCAATCTCCGTCCTGTGAACAGAACACAGCTCACATGGCTTAATTTGATCTTTATTTATCTAAAAAATGATTCCTCATGAACCCTAACCCCATCTCCACTTTAAAAATGTCAGAAATCTAAACAGAAATGAATATAAATTATTTCACAGAAAGGGTATCAGTAAAGAACATGTGAAAAATATTTAAGGCAGGGCTAAACTCTTAAGCATGTCGAGTTGGCTTTTAGCTATTATGCCAGCCGCAACTGGAACCAGCTTCCAGAGGAGATCAGATGTGCTCCTACAGTACTCACATTCAAATCCAGACTCAAAACACTTCTGTTTAGCTATGCATTTACTGAACAGGGGCGGACTTTACCATTAGGCAAAGGTCGGCAATTGCCTTGGGCCCCGAGCTACCTAGGGGCCCCCAAAATGCCCTATTAACTTATGCTTAAGTTTTTTTTTTTTTTAATTATATATTTCTAAAACTCCATTTGCGAAAAATGGCATCAAATCATTAGTGTCGCAGACAGGAGGGGGCCCCCCGCCTCACTACATTGGACTATTCCATTATCTCACTTTTACTGTGCATCTGCGAAAGTGACAAGGCTGTGCCAAAAAACTGACAGAGAAAAAGAAGTGATTGACAGACAGAGTGTACAGAGTAGTAGACAGAGTAAAAATTAAGCGAAGCTAGCTACCCAAGCGGTGCTGAAAAAAGGAGGAAGCGGGAGGAAAGCAAAAAGTCCGAAAAAGTGCGCGGCGCGAAAGATAAATAACACGCAGTAACAGGAGGACTGGGAAATAGACAAACAGAGCAAGACGAGTCTAAACGCGAAAACTTAAAGTTTCGAAGTTACCCAAGCGTCTCAAATAAAAGAAAAAAAGTGAAAAGATGCTGATAAGTATTTGGGAACGCTGCCAAAGATGACAAACTTTTTTACGGCTACTGTTGGGGATACAGATCAGGAACAACAACGTCCAACGCACAGAAAAATCGTGAAGCAAAGAGGACACAGAGACCGACAGACAAAACTGAGCAGTTTACTTATGAATCATGATATTTAAAAAAATCTCAGCTCTCAGATTATGTCAATTCTATTACGAAATTCAAACAATAAATACCGTTTTGCCGTTTTAATGTGACGTGACAGATTCCAATCGGCACGTGAACTGATCATCTCTAGCTAATAGTAAATAAACACAAATTAACAATGTTGAAAGAGTATAACTTACCGAAATGTATATTCCTCATTCATAATATAGATCAATAAGTGTTTTTCAACCGCGGAAAGAGGTAAAACAGCTGGAGAACAATCATCACATAACATTTACCTCAGGAAAGCCATTTAATTGGCTAGAAAAAAAAGAGCTATAGAGAGTATTTGGCTAAATATTAGGGCTGGGCGATTTAAATCGCGATATTGTTATGCGCATCTCGTCAGTAAAGCCGGTTCCTTGATTAGTAGTAAATCGCCATCACCTGCTTTCAGACGGAGCGGCATTTACTACAAAGAGCCGTAGTTAACTGACAAGCTGAGCCAAATCACATCAATATCGCGGACGTATCGCCAGCGATATTTAATGCGATATGGCTCAGCTTGTCAGTTAACTACGGCTCTTTGTACACAGCAAAAACTCCAGTGTTAAATTAACACTCCTGGGAGTGTATGAGTCCACACTCAAGAGTGTTTAAGTTAATGAGATAATTAAGTGATTAATTTAGTGATGATTGAACATTATTGAAGACACCTGATGTTAACAAGCAGAATCACTGAAGGAGAAAATCTCAAATTGTAAGCCACCATTATGACGATCAATGGTTGCTTTAGTTGGACTCTTGACCCATATATTATTAACTTTAGATTTTGTTTGGCTGTTGTATCTGGTTTATCATCGCCAGTTGAACAAAGAAAAAAGTGATCTGATGGTGTTGGTTTTATTATGACAATCATCATTTGAACTTGATCACTGAATCCTTCTTTCTGACTTCGATTTATGTTGTTGGTTACAGCATAACTGTGAATCTGCATAAATGCCCAAAATTTTTGATATAATATAAAGGATTTCTTAAAAGTTGTTTAAAAAAAAAAAAAATCATTCTTTTAGGTACACACAGATGTCAAGATTCAGTCTATGCATCTCAACAATGGTGAGGAGCAGAATATTCAATTAGGAAAAGTAAATTACATAGACAATTCAGATCATAATTTATTCATACCGCAATGCATGATGGGAGCCATTAATGAGTTGTGATTGGTGGCAGCCACTGCAACATGCTTTATTATTGTCACCATTGTTGAGATTCACAGGCTGATTATTGATGTCTGTGTTTTAAATGAATTTATCTGAATATCTTTTGATCAGAACAATGTTTATTAAATATTTTGAATTAAAGTACTGATAATCGTAGATTGAAGAATCACAGAACAGCTGCTAACAAGTTAAATCAAACTATCTCAATAAGTTTCCTTTTTCAGATCACAGCATGATTATGTCAAAACATAACCAACACTATAAGATAACATTTTACTTGGTTCATTTAACTGTTATCAATAACAGCAGACAAACAACAGTAAATATTAAAGTAAACATAATGGTCAAGAGCCCATAACTAAAGCAAACACCCATCACCTTAATGGTAACTTACAATTTGTGATTTTCTCCTTCAGTGATTCTGCTTGTTAACATCAGGTGTCTTCAATAATGCTCAACCATCACTAAATTAATCACTTAATTATCTCATTAGCCCTAAATGCCGCTCCATCTGAAAGCAGGTGATGGTGATTTACTACTAATCAAGGAACCGGCTTTACTGACGAGATGCGCATAACAATATCGCGATTTAAATCGCCCAGCCCTACTAAATATGTGTACTATATTACTTATTTTAACCTTAAATTATACCAGCTGATAGGGCTTTTTTTTTTCTTGAGAAAAAGTAACGCCTATCTTGTGAAACGTTACCTACACAGCAAAAACTCCAGTGTTAAATTAACACTCCTGGGAGTACATATGAGACCACACTTGTAGAGTGTAAAGTGTTAAAATATGAGTGTTAAATTAACACTCAAGAGTGTTAAAGTTAATGAGATAATTAAGTGATTAATTGAGTGATGATTGATCATTATTGAAGACACCTGATGTTAACAAGCAGAATCACTGAAGAAGAAAATCACAAATTGTAAGCCACCGTTATGGAGATTATTGTTTGCTTTAGTTGGGCTCTTGACCATTATATTATTAACTTTAGATTTTGTTTGGCTGTTGTATCTGAGTTATAACTGCCAGATGATCAAAGAAAAAAAGTGATCTGATGGTGTTGGTTATATTATGACAATCATCATTTGAACTTGATCACTGAACTCATATTTCTGACTTATATTTATGTTGTTGGTTACAGCATAACTGTGATTCTGCATAAATATCCAGAATTTTAGAAATAATACAAAGGACTTCTTAAAAGTTGTTTTGAAAAAAAAAAAATCTTTCTTTTAGGCACACAAAGACATCAAGATTCAGTCTATGCATCTCAACAATGGTGACGAGCAGAATATTCAATTAGGAAAAGTAAATTACATTGACAATTCAGATAATAATTTATTCATACCGCAATGCATGATGGGAGCCATTAATGAGTTGTGATTGGTGGCAGCCACTGCAACATGCTTTATTATTGTCACCATTGTTGCGATTCACAGGCTGATTATTGATGTCTGTGTTTCTAAATAAATTAATTAATTAGAAAGTCTTTTGATCAGAACAATGTCTATTAAATATTTTGGATCACATGAAAAATACTGAAAATCATATGCTGTAGAATCACAGAGCTGCTGTAATTAACAAATCCAAACTATCTCAATAAGTATAGTTTTTCAGATCACAACATGATTATGTCAAAACATAACCAACACCATCAGATCACATTTTTTCTTTGATCATCTGACTGTTATAAATCAATAACAGCAGACAAGCAAAATTTAAAGTAAACATGTAAGGGTCAAGAGCCCAACTAAAGCAAACAATAATCTCCATAACGGTGGCTTACAATTTGTGATTTTCTCCTTCAGTGATTCTGCTTGTTAACATCAGGTGTCTTCAATAATGATCAATCATCACTCAATTAATCACTTAATTATCTCATTACCTTTAACACTCTTGAGTGTTAATTTAACACTCATATTTTAACACTTTACACTCTACAAGTGTGGTCTCATATGTACTCCCAGTAGGGCTGTGCTCAGAATATCGATACAACGATACATCGTCATGAACTCCTGACGATGCGCGTATCGATACAGCAGCTGCCGTATCGATACTGTTGTATGTAGCCAATTCAGGGCTCGAATTTCGGCACGGGTATTGCGCATAATTTTAATCATTCCTGCACTTTAGCATTTAGATTGTATGAGTAAATTAATCCACACAGACTATACAATCAGATCAGTCATTTTAAAACTTCACAAAGAGCGTGAAGCCTTTTTTGTACTTTCGCCTGGCTCCGCAGCGCGAGTCTCCGCTGCCTGCACGCGCACCTCCCCAAACGGACGAGGCGTTTATACTCGACGCGCTCACAAACAGCTCGCGAGTAACAAAAGTTATTTTTCGCGGATTATATCAGTTTAACAAACAAAAACACGCAAAATTATGTCCAACATTTCGGTCTTGTTGAGTATCCTCTAAACACAGTCGGTTATGTCTTCAGCATAAAACGCATGATGGGACAGTATAATGAAATCAGGATCCGTGCACTAACGTTAGCTCTTAAAGGGACAGAAGCCATATGTGTCTGTCATTAATATTGTTGTCAAAACAACAAAAGATAGTTTTAATTTGAAGAATTTGGATTAATAGCCTATGTATTTAATTTAGTCAGGACTAAAATACTACCCAGTGTTATTTTGCATTTGATTACTTTATTCAGTTTCTAGTTTCTGAATACTAGTGCTAGACCTATTCAAAAAGTTTTCTCTTTACTGGTAGGCTATCTTTATTCTATTGTATTTATTTGCGCTACTGAAGGAAGAGCCATTTTAAGCTTTTTTGTGACAAGTTTTTTATTTCATTTAACTCTTCGTTTTTTTATGACAAAAACTAAATAGTTTTTCAGTGATCACAACTGTTATAACACTGGTTATACAATAAACATATATTAATGTTACTAAACTCTGAAATTCCAAATTGATCCATATCGTGATACGTATCGTATCGTGGCTTTAGTATCGTGATGCGTATCGTATCGTGACATTGTTGGTGATACACAGCCCTAACTCCCAGGAGTGTTAATTTAACACTGGAGTTTTTGCTGTGTAATATTTATCCAAATGAGTCAATATTGAATCAAATCACAAGAATTGAATCGAAATGGTGAAATTTGTCAAGCAAAAAAAACAAAAAAAACATAGCTTACCAGAAATTGTACCATGTAAACCTTGTAACATGTTTCTGTTTAGGAGTAAAGAAGTGTATGCAGGGTTTAAAGGGGACGTTTTTTTCTCCTCTCTAACCTTTACTTCCCCGTAGATTAGCTTTACCTGCCTATCCACCATTCAGTCGGTACATATTTTTTTCGTTCTCTTTTAAAGATTGGATGGGGAGGGGCCCATAGCCTACCTTCGCCTTGGGCCCCCGATTTGCTAAATCCGCCACTGTTACTGAATGAGCACTGTACCGCTGTTCGTCCGACTGTTTGTACTGTACTGTATTTTATTTAATTTTTCTAAACTGTTTTAATTATTCTTATTAGGGCCCAAGCCCTGAAAGGGCGAAGGCCCTATTGTTTTCGTAAGGATTACTTTTTTTCTTCATTAGGGCCCAAGCCCTGAAAGGGCGAAGGCCCTATTGTTTCCGGTAGGATTATTTATTAGGGCCCAAGCCCTGAAAGGGCGAAGAGCCCTATTGTTTTCGGTAGGATTATTTATTAGGGCCCAAGCCCTGATTATTTTTATTTTTATTTATTTTAATTTTTTTTCTTCATTATTTTTTTTTTTGCCTTTTTGCCACTTTTGGGGCCCTTAACATGCTCAAAAACTCTTGAAACTTTGCACACAGGTCAGAACCCGCGGCCATCAGGGCCGGACTGAAGCTGGTACCCGGGCGTGGCAGGGGGGCTCGACAGCGCCCCCTGGAATGGTGTCCGAAAACTTGGTCCATAAATCAAACACGCTTGCATGTAATAATATGAAACTCAGTACACATATAGATCTCATCGGGCCGAACAACTTTCGTGCTCTAAGTTTTACAAAAGCCCAAAAGGAAGTTGGTTATTATACGTTGTTTGGAAAACGCATACAATGGAATGTGAAATACTCCTCCTAGGAAATTTATCCGATCGCCACCAAACTCGGTGTGAATGAAGTCAAGACATTGAGGATGAATTCTTGCGAACAGATTTTTGATATCTCGAACGGTTTGGCCGTGGCGAGGAAACGAATTTATGGCGAATAATGGGACACAGGAAGTGTATTATAACTTCAGCATACATTATCTGATCTTGATGAAACTTCAGCAGTGTATTCGTTGTAAGAGGCCGATCACATGGATGTGACCTTTGTGAGTCAAAGTTATAGCGCCACCAACTGGCAACAGGAAGTGTGTCACTTTCAAAATGCTTTGAAATTACTCTCTTATTTTTACCCGATTTGCTTAAAACTTTATGTGTATAATGTAGACACACGGCAGATGTAGACCTGTGAAAGGATTATTGATATCTTAGATACTGTTGCTGTGGCAACACATCAAACTTTAATATTCTTTTCGGATGCTTTTGAGACTCTTCACATGCTTGAAAATGCATGAAACTCGACAGACACATCACATTTATTATACAGTAGACATGTGCAAAGTTTCAGAAATGGGCGTGGTGGAATGGCTCAGTATCGCCACCTTTAGTCAAAAATGGGGGCTTAGTTTTTCCTAGAATCACAAAACTTGGTAGGTGTATTGTTCTCATCAAGCAGGACACCTTTCTAATTTACAGTCATTACCTCAGACCCACAGGAAGTCAGATATTTTGGTTTGAATGTGGATTTTCTGGAGAATTTTCTCTCTCTCTCTGTGTGTCTGTGTGTGTGTGGGGGGGGGGTGGGGGGGATTTGTCTATTCCATTTAATCTTTGTTCTTCAAGGTTTCAGGGGCTTTTGGGGCCCTTAATGTGCTCAAAAACTCTTGAAACTTTCCACACAGGTCAGAACCCACAGTCATCAGAGCCGGGCTGAAGCTGGTACCCGGGCGTGGCAGGGGGGCTCAACAGCGCCCCCTTGGACACGGTCTAAAAACTTGGTCTATATATCAAACACGCTTGCATGAATTAATATGAAACTCGGTACACATATAGATCTCATCGGGCCGAACAACTTCCGCACTCTAAGTTATTAGCTCCGCCCAACAGGAAGTCGGCTATTATGGGTTGTTTGAAAAACGCATGCTGTGGAATTTGATGTACTCATCCTAGAGAATTCATCCAATCGCCTCCAAACTCGGTCAGCATGAAGTCAAGACATTGAGGATGATAAATTCCGGACGGATTTTTGATGTCTCGAACGGTTTGGCCGTGGCGAGGAAACAATGGCGAGAAAAGAGAAACACGAAGTAATATAACTTCTGCATACGTTAACTGATCTTGATGAAACTTCAGCAGTGTGTTCGTGGTAAGAGGCCGATCAGATGGATGTAACTATTGGGAGTCAAAGTTATAGCGCCACCAACTGGCATATATATATATATATATATATATAAATATAGCTGCGAGCAGCGATGGAGGGCCCAAGCCGGTGACACCGCCACCCCGGTGGCTTTAGTGTAACTCGTCGCTGCTCGCAGCTATATTTAGGGCCCAAGCCCTGAAAGGGCGAAGGCCCTATTGTTTTCGGTAGGATTATTTATTATTATTATTTTTTTGTCAACCTTTCGGGCACTTTTGGGGCCCTTAACATGCTCGAAAACTCTTGAAACTTTGCACACGGGTCAGAACCCGCGGCCATCAGGGCCGGGCTGAAGCTGGTACCCGGGCGTGGCAGGGGGGCTCAACAGCGCCCCCTTGAACGAAGTCCGAAAACTTGGTCCATGAATCAGACACGCTTGCATGTAATAATATGAAACTCAGTACACATATAGATCTCATCGGGCGGAACAACTTTCGTACTTTTACTTTTTACGCCAGCCCAACAGGAAGTCGGCTATTATGGGTTGTTTGGAAACGCATGCTGTGGATTTTGATGTACTCCTTCTAGGAAATTCATCCATTCGCCTCCAAACTCGGTCAGCATGAAGTCAAGACATTGAGGATGCTAAATTGCGAACGGATTTTTGATATCTCGAACGGTTTGGCCGTGGCGAGGAAACGAATTTATGGCGAATAATGGAAACAGGAAGTGTGTTATAACTTCTGCATACATTAACTGATCTTGATGAAACTTCAGCAGTGTGTTCGTTGTAAGAGGCCGATCACATGGATGTGACTATTGTGAGTCAAAGTTATAGCGCCACCAACTGGCAGCAGGAAGTTTGTCACTTTCAAAATGCTTTGAAATCACTCTCTTATTTTTACCCGATTTGCTTCAAACTTTATGTGTATAATGTAGACACACGGCAGATGTAGACCTGTGAAAGGATTATTGATATCTTAGATACTGTTGCCGTGGCAATGCTTCAAACTTTAATATTCTTTTTTTAAGCTTTTGAGACTCTTAACATACTTGAAATTGCATGAAACTCGACAGACACATCACATTTATTATCCAGTAGACATGTGCAAAGTTTCAGAAATGGGCGTGGTGGAATGGCTCAGTAGCGCCACCTTTAGCCAAAAATGGGGGCTTAGTTTTTCCTAGAATCGCAAAACTTGGTACGTATATTGTTCTCATCAGGCCGGACAACTTTCTAATTTATTGTCATTAGCTCAGACCAACAGGAAGTCAGATATTTTGGTTTGAATGTGGATTTTCTGGAGAATTTTCTCTCTCTCTCTGTGTGTGTGTGTGGAGGGGGTGGGGGGGATTTGTCTATTCCATTTAATCTTTGTTTTTCAAGGTTTCAGGGGCTTTTGGGGCCCTTAACGTGCTCAAAAACTCTTGAAACTTTTCACACAGGTCAGAACCTGCGGCCATCAGGGCCGGACTGAAGCTGGTACCTGGGCGTGGCAGGGGGGCTCGACAGCGCCCCCTTGAACGGGGTCCGAAAACTTGGTCCATATTTCAAACACGCTTGCATGAATTAATATGAAACTCGGTACACATATAGATCTCATCAGGCCGAACAACTTCCGCACTCTAAGTTATTAGCTCCGCCCAACAGGAAGTCGGCTATTATGGGTTGTTTGAAAAACGCATGCTGTGGAATTTGATGTACTCCTCCTAGAGAATTCATCCAATCACCTCCAAACTCGGTCAGCATGAAGTCAAGACATTGAGGATGCTAAATTGCGGACGGATTTTTGATATCTCGAACGGTTTGGCCGTGGCGAGGACACGAATTTATGGCGAGAAAAGAGAAACACGAAGTGGTATAACTTCTGCACACATTAACTGATCTTGATGAAACTTCAGCAGTGTGTTCGTGGTAAGAGGCTGATCAGATGGATGTAACTATTGTGAGTCAAAGTTATAGCGCCACCAACTGGCAGCAGGAAGTGTGTCACTTTAAAAATGTTTTTGACAAAAGTGGGGGGGTTACTTTTACCCACAGTTACAAAAATCAGTACCTATATTGTTCTCATCAAGCTGGACAACTTTCTAATTTACAGTCATTAGCTCCGAGCAACAGGAAGTCAGATATTTTGGTTTGAATGTGGATTTTTTGGATATGTCAGACTTTAGCTACTCCTCCTAAGTGGTTTATTTTATTCACACCAAACTTTTTCAACATGATAAAAATACATTAAAGATATATATATATATATATATATATATATATATAAATATAGCTGCGAGCAGCGATGAAGGGCCAAAGCCGGGGGCACCGCCACCCCGGTGCCTTTAGGTAACTAAAGGCACCGGGGTTGCGGTGCCACCGGCTTGGGCCCGTAATCGCTGCTCGCAGCTATATTTATTATTATTTTTCTGTCAACCTTTCGGGCACTTTTGGGGCCCTTAACATGCTCAAAAACTCTTGAAACTTTGCACACAGGTCAGAACCCGCGGCCATCAGGGCCGGGCTGAAGCTGGTACCCGGGTGTGGCAGGGGGGCTCAACAGCGCCCCCTTGAACGAGGTCCGAAAACTTGGTCCATAAATCAGACACGCTTGCATGTAATAATATGAAATTCAGTACACATATAGACCTCATCGAGCTGAACAACTTTCGTACTTTTACTTTTTACGCCAGCCCAACAGGAAGTCAACTATTATGGGTTGTTTGAGAAACGTGTGCTGTGGAATTTGATGTACTCCTCCTAGAAAATTCGTCCAATCGCAACCAAACTCGGTCAGCATGAAGACAAGACATTGAGGATGCTAAATTGCGGACGGATTTTTGATATCTCAAACGGTTTGGCCGCGGGGAGGAAACGAATTTATGGCGAATAATGGGACACAGGAAGTGTGTTATAACTTCTGCATACATTAACTGATCTTGATGAAACTTCCGCAGTGTGTTTGTTGTAAGAGGCCAATCACATGGATGTGACTTTTGTGAGTCAAAGTTATAGCGCCACCATCTGGCAACAGGAAGTTTGTCACTTTCAAAATGCTTTGAAATCACTCTCTTATTTTTACCCGATTTGCTTCAAACTTTATGTGTATAATGTAAACACACGGCAGATGTAGACCTGTGAAAGGACTATTGATATCTTAGATACTGTTGCCGTGGCAACGCATCAAACTTTAATATTCTTTTCGGATGCGTTTGAGACTCTTAGCATGCTTGAAATTGGATGAAACTCGACAGACACATAACACTTATTAGCCAGTAGACATGTGAAAAGTTTCAGAAACGGGCGTGGCAGGGGGGCTCGACAGCGCCCCATTGAAAGGGGTCTGAAAACTTGGTCCATATATCAAACACGCTTGCATGAATTAATATGAAACTCGGTACACATATAGATCTCATCAGGCCGAACAACTTTCCCTCTGTCAAGTTTCACGCCAGCCCAACAGGAAGTCGGCTATTATGGGTTGTTTGGAAAACGCTTGCTGTGGAATGTGAAGTACTCCTCCTAGAGAATTCATCCCATATCCACCAAACTCGGTGTGCATGAAGTCAAGACATTGAGGATGCTAAATTGCGGACGGATTTTTGATATCTCGAACGGTTTGGCCGTGGCGAGGACACGAATTTATGGCGAGAAAAGAGAAACACGAAGTGGTATAACTTCTGCACACATTAACTGATCTTGATGAAACTTCAGCAGTGTGTTCGTGGTAAGAGGCCAATCAGATGGATGTAACTATTGTGAGTCAAAGTTATAGCGCCACCAACTGGTAGCAGGAAGTGTGTCACTTTCAAAATGCTTTTGACAAAATGGGGGGGTTACTTTTACCCACAGTTACAAAAATCAGTACATATATTGGGCTCATCGAGCCGGACAACTTTCTAATTTACAGTCATTAGCTCCGACCAACAGGAAGTCAGATATTTTGGTTTGAATGTGGATTTATTTGCAAAATCGGCCTCTGAATTTTATATATATATATATATTTTAAAGTGACAAGACAGAGAATATTACTTGTCTGATATATATATATATATATATATATATATATATATATATATAAATATAGCTGCGAGCAGCGATGGAGGGCCCAAGGCGGTGACACCGCCACCCCGGTGCCTTTAGTGTAACTAAAGGCACCAGGTTGGCGGTGCCACCGGCTTGGGCCCGCAATCGCTGCTCGCAGCTATATTTATTATTATTATTATTATTATTATTATTTTGTCAACCTTTCGGGCACTTTTGGGGCCCTTAACATGCTCAAAAACTCTTGAAACTTTGCACACATGTCAGAACCCGCGGCCATCAGGGCCGGACCGAAGCTGGTACCCGGGCGTGGCAGGGGGGCTCGACAGCGCCTGGAACGGGATCCGAACACTTGTCCATAAATCAAACACGCTTGCATGTAATAATATGAAACTCGGTACACATATAGATCTCATCGGGCCGAACAACTTTCGTGCTCTAAGTTTTACGCCAGCCCAACAGGAAGTCGGCTATTATGGGTTGTTTGGAAACGCATGCTGTGGAATTTGATGTACTCCTCCTAGGAAATTCATCCATTCGCCTCCAAACTCGGTCAGCATGAAGTCAAGACATTGAGGATGCTAAATTGCGGACGGATTTTTGATATCTCGAACGGTTTGGCCGTGGCGAGGAAACGAATTTATGGCGAATAAGGGACACAGGAAGTGTGTTATAACTTCTGCATACATTAACTGATCTTGATGAAACTTCAGCAGTGTGTTCGTTGTAAGAGGCCGATCACACAGATGTGACTATTGTGAGTCAAAGTTATAGCGCCACCAACAGGCAGCAGGAAGTACATCACTTTCAAAATGCTTTGAAATCACTGTCTTATTTTTACCCGATTTGCTTCAAACTTTATGTGTACAATGTAGACACACGGCAGATGTAGACCTGTGAAAGGATTATTGATATCTTAGATACTGTTGCCGTGGCAACTCATCAAACTTTAATATTATTTTTTGATGCTTTTGGGACTCTTAACATACTTGAAATTGCATGAAACTCGACAGACACATCACATTTATTAGCCAGTAGACATGTGCAAAGTTTCAGAAACGGGCGTGGTGGAATGGCTCAGTAGCGCCACCTTTAGTCAAAAATGGGGGCTTAGTTTTTCCTAGAATCACAAAAATCGGTATGTATATTGTTCTCATCGAGCCGGACAACTTTCTAATTTACAATTATAAGCTCCAACCAACAGGAAGTCAGATATTTTGGTTTGAATGTGGATTTTCTGAAGAATTTTCTCTCTCTCTCTGTGTGTCTGTGTGTGTCTGTGTGTGTGTGTGGGGGGGGGGGGTTGTCTATTCCATTTAATCTTTGTTTTTCAAGGTTTTAGGGGCTTTTGGCGCACTTAATGTGCTCATAAACACTTGAAACTTTTCACACAGGTCAGAACCCACGGTCATCAGGGCCGGGCTGAAGCTGGTACACGGGCGTGGCAGGGGGGCTCAACAGCGCCCCCTTGAACACGGTCTGAAAACTTGGTCCATATATCAAACACGCTTGCATGAATTAATATGAAACTCGGTACACATATAGATCTCATCGGGCTGAACAACTTCCACACTCTAAATTATTAGCTCCGCCCAACAGGAAGTCTGCTATTATGGGTTGTTTGAAAAACGCATGCTGTGGAATTTGAAACACTCATCCTAGAGAATTCATCCGATCCCCACCAAACTCGGTCAGCATGAAGTCAAGACATTGAGGATGCTAAATTGCGGACGGATTTTTGATATCTCGAACGGTTTGGCCGTGGCGAAGAAACGAATTTATGGCGAGAAAAGAGAAACACGAAGTGTTATAACTTCTGCATACATTAACTGATCTTGATGAAACTTCAGCAGTGTGTTCATGGTAAGAGGCCGGTCAGATGGATGTAACTATTGTGAGTCAAAGTTATAGCGCCACCAACTGGTAGCAGGAAGTGTGTCACTTTCAAAATGCTTTTGACAAAAGTGGGGGGGTTACTTTTACCCACAGTTACAAAAATCAGTACGCATATTGGTCTCATCGAGCCGGACAACTTTCTAATTTACAGTCATTAGCTCCGAGCAACAGGAAGTCAGATATTTTGGTTTGAATGTGGATTTTTTGGATATGTCAGACTCTGAATTTTTAGTTACTCCTCCTAAGTGGTTTATTTTATTCACACCAAACTTTTTCAACATGATAAAAATACATTAAAGATATATATATATATATATATAAATATAGCTGCGAGCAGCGATGAAGGGCCAAAGCCGGCGGCACCGCCACCCCGGTGCCTTTAGGTAACTAAAGGCATCGGGGTTGCGGTGCCACCGGCTTGGGCCCGTAATCGCTGCTCGCAGCTATATATATATATTTTTTTTCCTTTTTGCCACTTTTGGGGCCCTTAACATGCTCAAAAACTCTTGAAATTTTGCACACACGTCAGAACCTGCGGCCATCAGGGCCGGGCTGAAGCTGGTACCGGGGCATGGCAGGGGGGCTCGACAGCGCCCCCTGGAATGGAGTCCGAAAACTTGGTCCATAAATCAAACACGCTTGCATGTAATAATATGAAACTCAGTACACATATAGATCTCATCGGCCTGAACAACTTTCGTGCTCTAAGTTTTACAAAAGCCCAACAGGAAGTCGGTTATTATACATTGTTTGGAAAACGCATACAATGGAATGTGAAATACTCCTCCTAGGGAATTCATCCGATCACCACCAAACTCGGTGTGAATGAAGTCAAGACATTGAGGATGAATTCTTGCGAACAGATTTTTGATATCTTGAACGGTTTGGCCGTGGCGAGGAAATGAATTTATGGCGAATAATAGGACACAGGAAGTGTGTTATAACTTCTGCATACATTATCTGATCTTGCTGAAACTTCAGCAGTGTGTTCGTTGTAAGAGGCCGATCACATGGATGTGACTATTGTGAGTCAAAGTTATAGCGCCACCAACTGGCTGCAGGAAGTGTGTCACTTTCAGAATGCTTTGAAATCACCCTCTTATTTTTACCCGATTTGCTTCAAACTTTATGTGTATAATGTAAACACACGGCAGATGTAGACCTGTGAAAGGATTATTGATATCTTAGATACTGTTGCCATGGCAACGCATCAAACTTTAATATTCTTTTTTGATGCTTTTGAGACTCTTAGCATGCTTGAAATTGGATGAAACTCAACAGACACATCACATTTATTAGCCAGTAGACATGTGCAAAGTTTCAGAAATGGGCGTGGCAGGGGGGCTCAACAGCGCCCCCTTGAACGGGGTCTGAAAACTTGGTCCATATATCAAACACGCTTGCATGAATTAATATGAAACTCGGTACACATATTGATCTCATCGGGCCGAACAACTTTACTTCGGTCAAGTTTTACGCCAGACCAACAGGAAGTCGGCTATTATGGGTTGTTTGGAAAACGCTTGCTGTGGAATTTGATGTCCTCCTTCTAGAGAATTCTTCCAATCACCTCCAAACTCGTTGTGCATGAAGTCAAGACATTGAGGATGCTAAATTGTGGATGGATTTTTGATATCTCGAACGGTTTGGCCATGGCTAGGAAACGAATTTATGGCGAGAAAAGAGAATCAGGAAGTTGTATAACTTCTGCATACATTAACTGATCTTGATGAAATGTCAGCAGTGTGTTCGTGGTAAGAGGACGATCACATGTATGTAACTATTGTGAGTCAAAGTTATAGTGCCACCAACTGGCAGCAGGAAGTGTGTCACTTTCAAAATGCTTTTGACAAAAGTGGGGGGGGGTTAGTTTTACCTACAGTTTAAAAAATCAATATGTATATTGGTCTCATCGAGCCGGACAACTTTCTAATTTACACCGCTCAACTGTGATTTTTCCAAGCACATTTTTGCACATGTAAAGAGGATAATTTTTCCCTTCAATACTGGAACGTGAGTTAAGTACAAAGCCTATAATAAACAATAGTTTAGCATCCAAAAAATTTCATATATATATATATATTATTATTATTATATGTATGATAATAATATATATTAAAAATAGGAAAAAAAAAAAATATATATATATATATATATATATATATATACATACATATATACATATATATATATATATTATTATTATTATTATTTTATTTTTTTTAGGTGACAAGACAGAATATTGCTTGTCTGATATATATATATATATATATATATATATATATATATATATATATATATATATGTAAATATAGCTGCGAGCAGCGATGGAGGGCCCAAGCCGGTGACACCGCCACCCCGGTGCCTTTAGTGTAGCTAAAGGCACCAGGGTGGCGGTGCCACCGGCTTGGGCCCGTAATCGCTGCTCGCAGCTATATTTTCTTTTTATTATTTTAATTTCTTCTATGTAAAGCACTTTGAATTGCCATTGTGTATGAAATGTGCTATATAAATAAACTCGCCTTGCCTTGCCTTGCCAAAATTACTCAATTATCATATCAGCCATCTATTTCACATCAAGTTTCACAATACAAACACTCGAGTATGTCATGATCATGGTGAGCGGTGCCCATCTCATGGTTGCCAATGCCCTAAACTAACTATTCGGAGGACCAATTTTTTTTAAATAAAAACACATCTATCTTAATGCTTTTTGAAAAAAAAATTAATGCAAATTTTGTTTTAATGTAAATGTACCTGTAAATGCCCAGTAGCAAAAAAAGCATGATCAAAAAATTATTGCATACATGACCAGCATCACTCCCTCCGATCCAGGCACGCGTTCCGGTGTTAGTTGCGGATCTAACCAGGTTCTGTATAAACATGTACTCCTTATGGCTGTGCACAGAAGCAAGGTTCCCATTAAAGTGCAAACAGGTTTTCTGTAGAGGCAGAGACATGAACAAACACCACTATTTATAAAATTTAAAAAATAAAAGTGTTATTTTAAATTTATTTTCCAAAATCTGTGACATGCCTTCAAATTAGGGCTGGGCGATATATCGCACGATATTGTTATGCGCATCTCATCAGTAAAGCCGGTTCCTTGATTAGTAGTAAATCACCATCACCTGCTTTCAGATGGAGCGGCATGTCCCAGCCCCAGGAGTGTTAATTTAACACCGCTCCATCTGAAAGCAGGTGATGGCGATTTACTACTAATCAAGGAACCGGCTTTACTGATGAGATGCGCATAACAATATCATGCGATATATCGCCCAGCCCTACTTCAAATGTATTATTTTACCCATGAAGTCTAAATTCTGCCTTATGAAGCGGGACTACTTTTGTAGAAAAGGTTCTGCTTATACTGTATACATAGATTAGATATAACTAATCTAGTTTTTAAGTGATCCTAACACACTACTCTCATGATAACATGAAATGTGTTGTGTCTGTATTTTCCTAGAGCTCCATTGTAATTTATTTACTGCTAACATATTTTTGTTTTTAAAATGAGGAACAAGTTGAAATTATTTTCCTGCGATAATTGACAGTTGTCACAGATGTTTACAGAGCTTAAGTTGTATTTAACCAAGAATATACTTACATGATTGTTATGTCATATTAGAAGATGAATGTATCATACCTCGGCATCAATCCACATTTGATCGTAATTGAAAAACTTGAAGCATCTGCATCCAAAGGCAGACCATCCTGACGAACAATCTGTTAAAGGGAAGTTTTGTGTGTTATTATTATTTATTTTTTTAACCATTAATGACATTTCATGTAATTAAATTAATAATTTTAAGGTACAGTATGGAACTTTTGTCCTTTTACCGGTTAAAACACAAAAAGGCATGCGACATTGTTGTGGTCGTGCTTCGGCTTTGCATGACAGTGCAGATGAAGACGACGCTTCACAATAGATGCTTTACAGTGAACTCTGTTAGACAGTCTATCTGTTCAATAAAACACCTTGAGTAATAAAAACACCATCATCTCCACTTCGCTTTTACAGCATTTCAAACCCCTCAGTTCTCGCCATCTCTGAAAATCCTAGCCGATGTTGATTCTTGTTTTATTACGAGCTCTGTTGCATTCTCTTTTCTTCAGCAAACTCTCTTCTGTTCGGTGGTTGTTTAGGTGGTTGGCCAAAAAAACATTTCGCCACTAGATGGCGGTCAGAACATAGTCAAAGGATAATTTAAGAAATTGATGAAAAATGCAACTAGGATTGCCTGTGATAGACTTGAATAAACAAAGGATTTAAAATATATATTTTAACAATGAAACATCATGATGTGACAAGACATTATTTTGCACTCTAGTCACTAATCAAATAAGTTTTTTTTTTTTTTTTTTTTTTTTTTCATTAATCATGCAAACCTGTTTTTCAGTCAAATTTTCTTTCTTCCAAGATGCTCTTTAGGACATTTTTTAAAGGATGCTGGAGAACATGATCATCAGGTATCACACACACACTTGTTAAGATAGAGAAATGCAAAGGTTTTGGACTTTTGGACTGTATTCACACTGACAAGAGAAGTAGAAGATAAGAGAAGCCTTACCGCCACGATCTTTACTTCCAACAGGTTTCGCTTCCACTTAAAAAAAAATAAATAATATATTTTTAAAACAGAACTGCTAATAGCAGCAGCAGTAGTAGTGGTACTGCTATTCTACAACTACTACTAATAATAATGATAATAATAAATATACTACCGATTTAACATGCGTATTTGTTGTATTTTATTGTCAACAATTAAAATATAAAATACATTCATAAGAATTAATAACTTTAGCAGATATAATTGTTGTTGTTTTATTGTCTAAATGTTATCATAATAATTAAGAAACAAACTCAGGTTTACTTTAGTGCACATACTGTATTAGATCATTCTTCTGATTAGTCATTACAGAGTCCCAGGTGTGCTACAATTCATGTTAAAATAACAGTTATGATGTGAAACGTTGAATAATGCTCTTACCTGAAGCTCCCAAAGCTATGAGAAGACAGAGAGACAGGTAGACAGTCCAGACCGCCATTGTTTCTCAACGAATACTGAAACAGAAATATTCAGAAATAATTATTACAAAGTGAAGTCATCTTCATTTATATAGCGCTTTTAACAATGTATTGTTAAATGTATAGTATTTTTGTGAGACAAACCAGTCCAGTAGATCAACATCAACGTCTGGATATTGCGTTGTGGAGCGGAGCCCTGGTTTATCTTTTTATATACTGGAGGGGAGTGTGTTTATCAGCATCATCCATCACATGCTCATGTTCTCACTTCCTGTACAAACAATGTTTTTGTGTAGTTTGTGCTTGAGCCACTTCTGTTATAATACCATTATTGTTTTATGTGTCTTTTATGTGTGTTCTTGGTATGTATACAGAATAAATTATTATTATTCCCCACATAGCAACATTGTTTCGGCCCAGATCCGGCCCAAATCTGGCACATGTGGAATGCTGATCTGGCCCACATGCAGCGTGGAATGATGGCACTTGGGTGGACCGCTCCTGTTAGCCAGATCTGGGCCACAAGCAGGCCATAGCAGTGCCACATGTCAGCCAAAAGCAAAGAAATAAACCAGAACTGGACCTTATCTGAGACACAAAATCTGCGTATATTAAATATGGAATCATCTCAGCCTTAATAAGCCTGTTAACAAGCAAAATCACTGAAGGAAAGAAGAGATTTCATGCAGCACAAAATCTAACAGTATTATATCAATCAATAAAAAAACTTGAGCACAAAAAAAAAAATCTACAGTGATATGCAGACACACACAGACATCAATAATCAGCGTATGAATCTCACCAATGGTGACAACCAAAAGTGCCATGCTGCAATGCATGCTGGGTACCAGCATATTACAAAACTCCAGCATGCATTGCAGCATGAACAAATTATGCAGCTGAATTGTCCTATTATTTTGTTTAATTCTAAATATTTGCTTGCATTTTCCACTTTTTATTTTTGTTGTGACATTTAGTAGCTTTTTTTTGTGAAGTTCTGAGTTGATCTGGTTATTTAAATATTTTGTTGATTGTCACCATTTTGTACATAAAATATTTCCATTTAACCAGCAACTACACAGTCACCGCCTGTTAAGTAAAGCAACATGAAGCAAATCATCAGTGTTTATAAATCTTCTCCTGGACTGAAGCACAGGCTCTACTCTTCAGCACAATGGTGACCCAGAAAAACTAAATCTTAGTTTAATTCTGTATCAACAACTAGGGCTGGGCGATATATCGCATCACATTGTTATGATGGAGCTTTCAGATGGAGCGGCATTTACTACAAAGAGCCGTAGTTAACTGACAAGCTGAGCCATATCGCATTAATATCGCGGACATATCGCCAGCGATAATTAATGTGATATGGCTCAGCTTGTCAGTTAACTATGGCTCTTTGTACACAGCAAAAACTCCAGTGTTAAATTAACACTCCTGGGAGTGTATATGAGTCCACACTCAAGAGTGTTAAAGTTAATGAGATAATTAAGTGATTAATTTAGTGATGACTGAGCATTATTGAAGACACCTGATGTTAACAAGCAGAATCACTGAAGGAGAAAATCTCAAATTGTAAGCCACCTTATGGAGATCAGTGTCTGCTTTAGTTGGGCTCTTGACCCTTATATTATTAACTTTATATTTTGTTTGGCTGTTGTATCTGAGTTATAACTGCCAGATGAACAAAGAAAAAAGTGATCTGATGGTGTTGGTTATATTATGACAATCATCATTTGAACTTGATCACTGAACTCATTAAAGTCTGCGTAAACCGGAAGTTGCAAACGACTTTTCTCCAGTGCTGTGACTTATTTCCCAGTGAAAAGGAATATTGAACAGAGGGCAGGGTTTTACTCTAGCGCTCCTCCTCTCCATCTCTCACTCATAGCAGACTAACTAATTGAGGGGAGTGGTTAAGCGTTTCCCAAACCAAGCAGTCAAACCTACGTAATTGGAGAAGGAACGCCATTCCAGACCGGAAGTAACTTTTCAGACTTTGATTAAAGATTACGACGGTAAACGATTTTTTTCTGTGTATTAACTTGCACGGATTAATTGTTCACCACAAGACTAGTAATATGCGCTAACAAAGTAAATAGGGTCAATTTTGATTTCAGTTGGACTTTAAGATCCTTATTTCTGACTTAGATCTATGTTGTTGGTTACAGCATAACTGTGAATCTGCATAAATATCCAGAATTTTAGATATAATATAAAGGATTTCTTAAAAGTTGTTTTAAAAAAAAAACATTCTTTTAGGCACACACAGATGTCAAGATTCAGTCAATGCATCTCAACAATGGTGACGAGCAGAATATTCAATTAGGAAAAGTAAAT
Organism: Abramis brama; assembly: GCF_963993115.1. Lineage (NCBI taxonomy): Eukaryota > Metazoa > Chordata > Actinopteri > Cypriniformes > Leuciscidae > Abramis > Abramis brama. The sequence continues at coordinate 52,228,136 of NC_139963.1, read as the reverse complement.
TACATAGACAATTCAGATCATAATATATTCATACCGCAATGCATGCTGGGAGCCATTAATGAGTTGTGATTGGTGGCAGCCACTGCAACATGCTTTATTATTGTCACCATTGTTGAGATTCACAGGCTGATTATTGATGTCTGTGTTTCTAAATAAATTCATTTGAAAGTATTTTGATCAGAACAATGTTTATTAAATATTATGGATTATAAGAATATACTGATAATCATATGCTGTAGAATCACAGAGCTGCTGCTAACACGATACACTAAACTATCTCAATAAGTTTCAATTTTCAGATCACAGCATGATTATGTCAAAACATAACCAACACTATCAGATCACACTTTCTTTGTTCATTTGACTGTTATAAATCAATAATAGCAGCCAAACAAAATCTAAAGTTACTAATATAAGGGTCAAGAGCCCAACTAAAGCAAACACCCATCACAATAATGGTAACTTACAATTTGAGATTTTCTCCTTCAGTGATTCTGCTTGTTATCATCAGGTGTCTTCAATAATGCTCAATCATCACTAAATTAATCACTTAATTATCTCATTAACTTTAACACTCTTGAGTGTTCATATACACTCCCAGGAGTGTTAATTTAACACTGGAGTTTTTGCTGTGTAGTAAATGCCGCTCCATCTGAAAGCAGGTGATGGCGATTTACTACTAATCAAGGAACCGGCTTAACAATGTGATGCGAAATATCGCCCAGCCCTATCTTGAGTCTGTGTTTCTTTAACACCATGCTGATGGTTTCCATATAAACACAGTGTTAAATGACAATTATAATCCAGAATGCATTGTTTTTTATGGTAGAATGCCTTTTTAATGGAAAATGGTATACTATCAGAATTTGATTTTTTTTTTTTTTACAGCAAGCAGCATGGTTATTCATTGTTAATAGTTTTTCACCAACAATGTTTTGTAACACTTTTATAAAATCCACAAACTCACATAAAAAGCCAAGAGTCAAACTGTCCAACTAAAGGAAACATTTTCAATAAAACATCAACATCTAAACCTCTGTTAATTATCAGAAAGAAGTGATTCTGCTCATTATCATCAGGTGTCTTCAATAATCAAACAATCATCACACAATTAATCACTTAAGTGTCTAATTAACTGTAACACTGAGTCTGTGTTTCTTTAACACTTCGCTGATGGTTTCCATATGAACACGGTGTTAAATTTCACTGACAGTAGAAATGATGCACCCTCTCATAAACTACCCAGTTGGGTTACAATAACCAACTGCTGGTTTGCCAAACTGGAATAAACTGGATTGGTAATTTTGTCTTCTGTCCTAAGAGAAAACTTCTTGAGGTGAGTTAAGGTTTCTGCAAATCATGCTTAATAAGCTAGATGTCCTTCCTCTGTCGTTTATGCTGTTGTCTTCTTCTAGCACTCTTGCTCTTCTTCACTGTAGTCTTAGTCTATCTCATCTCTTTCAACACGTTCTCTTCACGCCCATGTTATCCTCTTGATCATCTCTGTGGTTGATTACAAAACATTAAGTTCAGGAACTTATCTTTCAAAACTTTTGCTCATCTCATCCTGCTCTACAAAAAAGAGGAAGGCAAATACATTTTTTTCTACATTTTACATCTGTTTTCTACACTCTTAGAAAGAATGTGTTAAAAATGACACAACCTGTGTTAAATTTTGACACATGTGTGGGTGAGCCCCAGGACTACTAGTTTTGTGTTAATTTTAACTCATTCACTGTGTAAGTCATTTTAACACACAAATTGTGACATTTTAAAAAATAAAGCGAAAGGGCCAGATGCAACAATATTAACCGTTTAATCAATAGTCGAGTACAGAATGCATGTGTACACAAACAAGACAATGTTTCAAGCTCAGTGACTGGACAGACTCACTGTATTGGACATTATTCAGTTATTCACGCTTCAACCCCTAATTGATAATGCTGCTTTTGACAAAAGTTCATGAAGAGATAACAGTTAACAGAGTTTGCACTTTGAATTTAATTAAAATGAAGCAACTGACAAAATATTGTATAAATAACTTGTATTTCCACTGGCCTGTTTGTTTGAGAACATAGCAAACACTGCATACCATTCACAGTGATGGTGAGTGTCGGCACGCTCTTATAAAATGATGAGTTGAAAACAACACAACCTGTAAAAAGAGATGTTAAAAATGACACATGTTGTGTAGATTTTAACACATGTAGTGTGTGTGCTCAAGGACAACACATGTTGTGTAGATTTTAACACATGTTGTGTAGATTTTAACACATGTAGTGTGTGTGCTCAAGGACAACACATGTTGTGTAGATTTTAACACATGTTGTGTAGATTTTAACACATGTAGTGTGTGTGCTCAGGGACAACACATGTTGTGTAGATTTTAACACATGTTGTGTAGATTTTAACACATGTTGTGTAGATTTTAACACATGTTGTGTAGATTTTAACACATGTAGTGTGTGTGCTCAGGGACAACACATGTTGTGTCAAATTTAACACAACCTGTGTCGATTCTTAACACATCTCTGTGTTTATACACTCTAAAAAGAGATGTTAAAAATGACACATGTTGTGTCAGTTTTAACACATGTAGTGAGTGTGCTCAGGGACAACACATGTTGTGTCAAATTTAACACAATAAATGTGTAAGTCATTTTAACACATAAATTGTGTCATTTTAAAAAATAAAGCGAAAGGGCCAGATGCAAAAATATTAAGCGTTTAATCAATAGTCGAGTACAGAATGCATGTGCACACAAAGTACAAGACAATGTTTCAAGCTCAATGACTGGACAGACTCACTGTACTGGACATTATTCAGTTATTCACACTTCAACCCCTAATTGATAATGCTGCTTTTGACAGAAGTTTATGAAGAGATAAAGGTTAACCGAGTTTGCACTTTGAATTTAATTAAAATGTAGCAACTGACAAAATATTGTATATAAATAACTTGTATTTACACTGGCCTGTTTGTTTGAGAACATAGCAAACACTGCATACCATTCACAGTGATGGTGAGTGTCGGCGCTCAAAATGATGAGTTGAAAACAACACAACCTGTAGAAAGAGATGTTAAAAATGACACATGTTGTGTCAGTTTTAACACATGTAGTGTGTGTGCTCAGGGACAACACATGTTGTGTAGATTTTAACACATGTTGTGTAGATTTTAACACGTTGTGTAGATTTTAACACATATTGTGTCATTTTTAACACATGTAGTGTGTGCTCAGGGACAACACATGTTGTGTCAAATTTAACACACAACCTGTGTCGATTCTTAACACATTTCTGTGTTTATAAGGACTACACATTTTGTGTTACCTTTAACACAATTAATGTGTTATTCCTCTTACACAGAAGTGTGTTGAAACCTTTTACACACTAATGTGTTATAGTTACACAACTTGTGTCAGATATGTGTCACATGTGACTGTAGTCGGTGTGTATTTGCCAGAGTTACTTCCTGTGTTTTTACAACTGAGTGTTTGGATGAACACTGAAACGTATTGTGTTTATGTAGTCCAGTGACGTTTAATAAAGAGTTTGTTTGAACGTTTGGATGTTTTAGACATTATGAATCTACATAGACAAGCTCTTATTGAGAATTAACTGAGGTTTAGATGTTGATGTTTCATTGAATGTTTTATTGAAGTCACCAGAATCGTGATTAATGGCTCCTTTATTTGAGCTCTTGACCCTTGACTCTTCTTTTAGTGTTTCTCTGTCTGCTGTAACTGTATTTTAATAAAATACATTTGTTATGGCGAGTGAAAAGATGATCAGATATTTCTTGATGATGTTGTAATCAGCAAGTGCTGATCTGATCAAGTTTATGAGTAAATGGATGGTGCACATTTATTTTATTTATGTGCTGTTAGTTATAATGATCTTGTGACACTACATCATGCTATCCAGCAGAGCAGAATAATAAAATAAATGTTTTCTGAAAATTTTAATCTGCAGGAGAAACTAGTCAAACACAGACCTCAAGAATCAGCGCATGAATCTCAACAATGGTGACAAACGAAAAGCTTCATGCCGCAATGCATGCTGGGAGTCATGGATGAGATTTGCACTATGGTGGCACCCAGCATGCATTGCGGCATGAATCATTTCGTTTGTCACCATTGTTGAGATTCATACGCTGATTCTTGATGTCTGTTTGATACCTTAGACTGTAAGATTCTGAATGATTGTTTTTGTTTTTTCAAATGAATATGTGTATTGGTGCAACAGGTGAGGATTGTTCTTGGGTTGGTTGGTTAACATAAAAAGAAAATGTATTGTAAAGTCTATCTTATGTTTGATATGATGTCCAATAAAAACACTCTGAGGGAAAAAAAAGACTGTAAGATTCTGTACGAACTGTGTATTTAAAAATTAATTTTAAGCTAATTGTATTATGCTAATCTTTTATGTATCACACTCATCTTTCAAATATTAAACTTTTTCTGAGCTTCTGCTGAACAATCTTACATGTTCATGATGATAATATTATCATCTGAGCATATTTTTCTCATGATTATTTCTGCTGTTTCAAATGCGCAGATTAAATACACATTTACAACAATCTGTGGCTGAAGTCAGTTGTAGTTCTACTGTTTCTCTTTCCTTTAGTGATTCTGCTTGTTAACAACAACAGGTGTTCATCACTAATGCTCAATCATCACTCAATTGATCACTTAATTGTCTCATTAACTTTAACACTGCTTCAGTGTTACTTTAACACCATGTAGAGTGGGACCATATGTGCTCTGAGCAGTATTAATTTAACACTGGGGAATTTACTGTGCAGGTTGAATTCAACATGAGGTTACACTAGAGGAAGCTAACGTTATTTGAACCGTAGTCTATATACAGCTTCTCAGCATCTATCTTACAACCGAATAAAGACACAGATTAACATAAGGAAGAGTAATAAAAGACAACTTACATGTGCACTTTGTTCTGCCTGTGCTTTGAAAATAGATGGGATGGGACAGCCGTATGTTTCAGACGTAGTACCGTCTTTCTGGGCCCATATTCCATTTTTTTAAAGTAACTTAGTCCTCCAGTGCAAAATGCTCTTCGCAAACACAATACTGTTTAATTTTGTAAAGAGGCATTGAAGTACAGATCTCCAGAGCAGCTAGCCATTTATTTCTCAGTTCCACATTCAATGGAATTCTGTGAAACATTACATTCGTGTATGTCCTTTGCTTGTTCTCACAACCGTTTGCTACGCAGGTAATTACCATGTTTGCTGTAACTGTAGCTGTAACTTCTCAAAATAAACAATCCAAAAGCAAAGACACTCGGTGCAGGTCACGCGTGTTGTTCTTCTTCTTCTGTGTTTTGACTCGTTGCACGCCGGTATGTTGACGGAAGTCATGGGATATCTCTGCGCCCAAGTAGCAGTGCTTCGCCTAAGTAGCAGTGCTTCGCCTGTGCTTCCCCCTAATATAGTCCCAAGTCAATATCTGCCTAGGAAATTGCCTAGTGTTAATCTGCATTGCTATTTGTACTCATTGTGAATACGCAGGCCACAAGAAGTAATTACGTGGGGTTTTTTTTTTTGATCACTTTTACTCAGGACATGCTAGCTGGAAACAAAGGATTCCATTCATTGTGCTAAGCTAAGCTAGCGCCGACCCTGTCAAACTAAAACAATGCATGCACTGAGACAAAAATGCATTTACCCACCTACACTGTTAGACTTTTCAAGGGTTTTTTACAGTAACTTACTGGCAACACTGTTGCCAGTAAGTTGCTGTAATTAAGAGTTACAGTTCCAAACCGTATTTCAGTTTTGTGTAATACAGTGCATTACTGTAAAAACGAAGCTAATCAGTACAGTGCATTACTGTAAAAATGAAGCTAATCAGTACACTACTGTAATTATTTTTATTTGTACTAAATATAAATTAGATTTGATCATTTTGATATATGATTAATTTTATTTTTATCCTACATAAGTACTACTTTCATACAAACCAATTAGACAAAGTTATCACAAAATACCATTTTTTTATTTAAAACATTTCATATATATCACAAAATAAACATGCCAATGCTGGAAATGATGTGTGAAATTTTTACAAATTAATGGGTGAGTTTAGAGACAACATTTTTTGTGTTAATTTTAACTCATTCATTGTGTTAATGATTTTAACAAAGTAAATATGTCAGAGAGGTTAGTACAAAGATGTGTAAACGTGTTAAATTAACACACTGTTAACCCTTGCTGTAAAAAAAAGGGCCTAATTCAGACAGTATCATACCATTTTCCATTAAAACAGTAATATACCGTAGAAAACAAAAATAGCCTACAGGAATATACTGTAAGTGATGTGACGAGTCTCTGATTGTGCCTGATGTTGTCGACTGGTGGGTCTGGCTGGGAGACTCATCAGGAGAATGATATACACCTGTGCAGGGCCATCAAGAGAATGATGTACACCTGTATATAAGCTTAGGCTTTGAGAATGTTGGGTGTGCTTCGGAGAGCTCCAGTGCTGAGAGACGTTGTGAGACTTGTTTTCTCTCGTTTGATTTGTGTTTGGTTTGATTATGTTTTCTTTTGTATTTACTTTGAGCTTGGTTCTGTCTGACACTTTAACATCGTTTGTCAGCCAGGAATTGTTACTTACTTTGTAGTTGATTTCCCGTTTTACCTATTTTCTTACTTATGTTAATAAAAACTTGTTGCAACCTTACCAACCTTTATTAAGTCCTCCACTTATTTGTCACGGCTTTGAGCCGGTCGTGACAAATATGGGGGCTCGTCCATGCCAATTGTTATTTGATGAAGATTTGGTTGTAGTTTGTGTCGTCAGGTTAATTATTAGTTGCTAAAGATTTTTTCGTAGTTTGTTAGTGTGATAAATGTGGACGCTTCGTTTAAGTAATAAATATGTGTCCAATTTGTTTGGTAGCTGACAATTTGGTTTGGTAAGAGAAATGTGCACGTTTATCCGCGGTTTTCTTTAGAGTGATATATTTGGAGATTCATTATTTGTTTAAATAGTTCAATTTTTTGTTAAATTGATGATTAATTCGTTAGAAATATTTTTTTCCCAAATAGTATTCGTTAAGTAAAAACCTGTGGAGGATTTTTAGTGGTTGGTTTGGTTGTTTTGGTTGTTTTTTTTTGTTTGTTTGTTTTTACGGGAGTTTTGGTAAGTATGGTCTACTGTCTGTATATTTGAGGAGATAGTTGTTGTGGAATAGGCTTTTCCCTGTGTAGGTTTAGTGGGATATCCTTAACAGGATGTTCCCTTTTTTTTATTTTAGTTTATTATTTTTGTGCGGTGAAAGCAGTTAGAGCATTTGTCTCGGGAACACGTCCGTGTTTGTAGTAGTGACTCGTAAATTGGTTGCTATTGCAAGCACTGGTTTACAGTGTATAAAAACCCGCTGCAAGTAACTGTATGAAGAATAGGGATGAGTTTAGGTAATTTCAATATTAGTTAGAGGGAATTGCTTGTTCCAACTTCTGTCTCTAAAGTATATATATATATATATGTATATATATTTTTTTGAAAATTTAGTAGCCATACATTTGCCATAATGACCTCTAACGTTCAGGAATTTGTTAGTGCGCCGTCCGAAAGCTTGTTAAATGATTTAACCAAGGATCAACTGTTAGAACTTGCAGAATACTACGAAATTAATCTGATGAGTCAAGATAAACGTCTAAAAGATCAGGTTAAAACCTTGGTAAAGACAGAGTTAATTGAACGTGGTATTCTAGAGTCTAAATCTTCAGAGGACCCGTTAACTTTTGTCAGCGCAACATCAACACAGTCTCATTTAACATTTGAACAACAAAAGCAATTGTTGATCATTCAAATGGAAATGAAAGAAAAGCTGTTAGAAGCGCAAAATCGTATGGAATTTTCTAAAGTCCAGTTACAACAGCAACAACTTGAACTTGAACGTTATCGTTTAGATTTAATACGAGATGGTAAACTTCCTTTAACTGGAGAGTCGGAACGTGGTTCAAGTTCATGCAAGTTTGATGCGGTGAGAAATATGAAGTTAATTCCTAAATTTGATGAAAACGAGGTTGAGCGTTTCTTTTTATTGTTTGAACGTGTTGCGGATGCGCGACGTTGGCCAGATGAAGAGCGAACGCTCATGCTGCAGTCTGTATTTACAGGCAGAGCCCAAGAAGCGTATTCTTCCCTTAGTTTAGAGGATGCTTCTGATTATCAGGCTGTAAAAGCAGCAGTGTTAAGGGCTTATGAATTGGTTCCAGAGGCCTATAGACAAAGGTTTAGGTCCTGGAAGAAAAGTGAAAAGCAGACGTATGTTGACTTTGTGCACGATATTTCAGTGTATTTTAATCGGTGGTGTGTAGCTTCTGATGTAAAAACACTTGACGATTTAAAAGAGTTAATGGTGCTTGAACAATTCAAGAGTTCCATTTCAGATCGTATTGCAACGTACATTAGCGAGCGCAAACCTGACACTGCGTATGAGGCGGCCGTCATGGCCGATGAATTCTCATTTTCGCATAAAACTGTTTTTGGTTACAGATCTGGTGAAGGGAACTTTAAAAAAGAACCGTGGCAAAGTCCGAGCAAATTTTCCAGGTTTATGCATGATTCATCCAATGCACAGTGGCATAGATCTATTGAAGAAAAAGACAGAGCGAATATGTGTAATTATTGTCATGAGTTTGGTCACTGGAAGAATGAATGCCTGTTATTGAAAGCAAAAACTGACAATTCTAGACCGAAACCTAAACCTTTGTCTCCGGTAAAGTCTGTGGCTTTGGCTGTGACTGGTTCAACAGTGAACGTGCAAGAAAATTGCTCACCATGTGTTTCAGCATTTACTCCTTTTATTACAAAGGGTTCCATTAGAATGGTAGATTCCACACAAACTGTACCAGTAAATATTCTACGTGATACAGGATCAGCAGAATCCTTTGTGTTAGAGTCTGCGTTACCTTTTTCAGGTGTTTCTTACACTGGGAGTAATGTGCTGATTAAGGGCATTGGCCTCAATGTTATGTCTGTTCCACTTCATAAAATTGTTTTGCATTCTGTGTTGGTCCAGGGAGAAGTGGAAGTGGCTGTTCGTTCCTGTTTGCCTGTGGAAGGAGTACAGGTTATTCTGGGGAATGACTTGGCTGGTGAACGTGTCTGGCGGAATGATTCACCACATCTAGTGGTTACATCATGCCCAATGATCTTGAAATCAGATGGTGATGAGAGTTTGACTTGTCCGTCAAGTATTTTGCCTTCTATGGAAGTAAAATAATGTCAAATGTTTTTGAAATAAAAAGCCTGTTGAATTGCACTACTTGAAAAAAAATAGGCATTGCATTAACCATGCTTGCATTTTAATGCATTGTATTTTTAGGGCTTGCATTTTTATGGGCTGAAATTCAACATGGTTGTATATTTAAGCTGTGAATATTTCAATTAAAAACATTTCAAACACATTTCCATTATTAAAAATTCAACAATCCATATTCACCTTTCATATTTCACTTCCAAAATATTCAAACTGTTTAAAAATACAATCTATAATATTCAACAGGCAATTTTCGGTCCGTTTTATTTCGCTTTGCAAATTCGCTTCCACAAATTCAGTGGTTCAAATTCGACAGTTAATTCAACGGAACTGCAGGAAAAGCAATAGATTACCGAGCATACTCTCCATCTGCTGTTAGTCGATCTCACCAGCAGGAGGTGCAAAAGCGCGTGTTGTTGACGAAGACCAGCAACAGTTAGAGCAAGCCATTCATTCATAAAACTCATTTAACACCAATGCAAGTGTATTTGTGATTATTATGACAGCGGTTTTATGTTAAATTCAGTGTCTTCGTGGTTACTTTTCCTGTGTAGCCTACATGCATCTTTCTCTACCGTGAACAAGATTATAATGTTATTCCCCGATGCGGATATACAGATCCAATGTTACATTTTTGAGGTTGACATATATTTCTCTTGGTTGTTTAGTTGCCTTAACTTTATATTGTGGCGATGTGCTGCATGCAGGCTATTAGGGTTTCCCTCAATACTTCATGATCTCCTGCTGGACATATACAACGCTTAACGTGGCTTAATGGACTACAGTGATGTAAAAGACCAAACTCGCAGGCAAGCAGATGGACTCAGAATAACGCGCAAAGTTTAATGCTAAACGTTTCCCAGTGATAGACTGGCATAAAGATGGTTTGACGTTGGACATTCGCACATTTAGGGACCGTCTCTAAAGTGTAGCCTATACGACTTTGGTATACACGTTTCTAACTTCAATAGCATTTGAATAGAACGACTTACAGTCATAAAAACAACTGTAAAGTGTTCATGTAGTGTCAGGCATAATGCGCACCCTTTGGATTTTTGATATTTATTCAAATAAATTAAAGTTTGCTATTGAAGTTAGAAACGTGTATGTCAATGTTCAGTTGCTCAGTTGGGGATATTTTGGGGATATTTAATTTTATTCTATCAATCAATAAATTACACTAGAAACAAACCTTGTTGTATTATTTTATTTTAATTTAATACTGTGAAGCTGCTTTGATACAATCTGTATTGTGAAAAGCGCTATACAAATATACTTGATACTTGAATGTTGTATGCAACTTTTGAGACGGTCCCTAAATGTGCGAATGTCCAATGTCAAGCCAATTTTACATTAGGCTACATTTAGTCATTTATTTAGCAGACGCTTTTATCCAAAGCGATTTACAGTTAAACTAACAATAGGAGGACAACAATATGCAAGTGCTATGACTCTTCCCAGTTTAAGCTAATAGCCTACACGTAGGCATAGTCTACTATAGGCTACTATATATATATATATATTAGGGGTGTGCAAAGCAGCCGGTATTTGTATCTGTATTTGTATTTGTTGAGGGGGGAAAAGTATTTGTATTTGTATTCGAGTAAAATTCAAAATAGGTGCAAAAATCCAGTTTTTTTGCGTTACACTTCTAATTTACATTATAGTGTAAGTATTCTTTAATTATATCTATTATAATAAATATAGATATGCAATGTGTAAAATATTTTTTTCAAAACTGCATTCATATTTAATTTTAAAATGGCTTTTTAAACCTGCTAAGAGTTATCCAGCCAATAATAAGCCTAGAACTGCTTTTCTGACGGACTGATATTAATGACATAATGACGGCTATTTATTTCATTTCTCATCTCCATAAATATATCTAAAGCTAATGCAAGGGCTAGAAATCAATTAATTATTTGCTGATATTTCCTCGTCATTATGGAGAGCGCAGTTCGCACCGCTTTCTCCTTTCCACAAGCGCTTGTTCTCTCGTGGCGTTTGTCGTTGCTATGCAACCGTGAACATAGGCGCGCCTGGAAAGCTCTGCTCGCTTGCCGCGCGCCTACATTTGAAATCTGCACGCGCAAAAAACGCGCTATGTGAGCGAAATATTTCCATATGTGGCTCTTTCCTCCTATCTTATCAACAAGTGGACAGCCACCACATCAGCAGCACCGCCATGTCGCCATGTCTCATGAGGAAACGCAGCTTTTTGATATAAAGTTTTTCTTGTTCCCGAATACAAATATTTTTAAAGTATTTGTTCGAAATAAGTATTCGTAAAAAACACACTATTTGTGCCTTTCCGAATACCGTATTCGGGTTCGGCTCCACCCCTAATATATATATATATATATAGTTCATATTCTTAGTCCATCTAGCCTATATAGTAGCCTACAGCCTACATCCCCAATAAGGTGCGAGTTTGGACTTTTATATCACTGTATTAGTCCATAAGCTACGTTAAGCGTTTTGTCCCGACGGAAGGGGAATCCTTGAGTATGAGGTATTGAGGGAAACTGATAAAAAAATCCTGTTCATGGTAGAGAAAGCTGATAACATGTAGGCTACACAGGGAAAGTAACAATGAAGTTATTGAATGAAACATAAACACAGCTTTTGTGTCTTTATCATCTTTTCCGCATATATACTGACACATAATCATTTTCATTTTATGAATGAATGGCTTGCTCTAACTGTTGCTGGTCTTCGTCAACAGCACGCGCTTTTGCACCACCTGCTGGTGAGGTTGACTAACAGCAGATGGAGAGTATGCTCGGCAATCTATTGCTTTTCCTGCAGTTCCTGGACGTCAATGTTGAATTTACTGTCGAATTTGAACCACTGAATTTGTGGAAGCGAATTTGCAAAGCGAAATAAAATGGACTGAAAATTGCCTGTTGAATATTATAGGTTGTATTTTAAAACAGTTTGAATATTTTGGAAGTGAAATATAAAAGGTGAATATGGATTATTGAATTTTTAATAATGAAAATGTGTTTGAAATGTTTTTAATTGAAATATTCACAGCTTAAATATACAACCATGTTGAATTTCAGCCCATAAAAATGCAAGCCCTAAAAATACAATGCATTAAAATGCAAGCATGGTTAATGCAATGCCTATTTGTTTTCCAAGTAGTGCAATTCAACAGGCTTTTTATTTCAAAAACATTTGACATTATTTTACTTCCATAGCCTTCTTGTGTGATTACACGATCTATAAGTAAATCACAAGCTGAAGTAAAACCTGGATCTGAGAAGGTGGTGAGTGAATCTCTAGAAATCCCTTCAATTTTGTCAGTGTCACGTGATGAATTGATTGAAAAACAAAAAACTGATTCTACTCTTGTTGAATTGTTTGACCGAGTTGTCTCGTATGACACAATTGAGAATCTTTCGTCTGGTTATTACCTAGACAAAGGATTGCTCGTTCGGAAATGGGTGCCACAGGGAGAATTTGCGATTGGTGATCCTATGGTGCAAATTGTGATTCCCCAGTCTCTCCGGCAGCTAGTGTTACAGACCGCACATGATGCGTCTGGCCATATGGGAGTGAAAAAGACGTATAAGTTACTTTTGAAACGTTTTTTTTGGCCGAAATTAAAACGTGATGTATCTAAATACATTAAATCTTGTCACACATGCCAGCTTACTGGAAAACCAAATCAATCTTTGAAACCTGCTCCACTTTATCCAATTCCAGCCGTTAGTCAACCGTTTGAGCATCTCATTGTAGATTGTGTCGGCCCTTTGCCTAGGTCAAAAGCAGGTAGTGAATATTTGCTTACAATTATGTGCCAAGTATCTAGATATCCTGCTGCATATCCTTTACGTTCTGTAACCACAAAATTAGTTTTAAAGGCGCTGACTCAGTTCATTTCAGTATTTGGAATACCCCGAGTTATTCAATCTGATCAGGGAAGTAATTTTACTTCTAATTTGTTTGGTCAAATGTTGAAACAACTGCATATTCAACATAACCTCTCCAGTGCTTATCATGCCCAAAGTCAGGGAGCACTGGAGAGGTTTCATCAAACGTTAAAATCTCTTTTGAGGTCGTACTGTGTTCAAATGGGTAAGGACTGGGAAACTGGTCTGCCTTGGTTAATGATGGCGGCTCGGGAAGCTGCACAAGAGAGTACTGGGTTCAGTCCGAACGACCTTGTTTTTGGACATGATGTCCGAAGTCCATTGGCTGTTTTGTCGGCTGATTGGGAAAAGTCTGATCCACCGAAAAATGTTTTGTCATATGTTAGTGATTTTCGTAGACGAGTTTATGAGGCGAACCAATTGGCGAAGGCATCTCTGCACAAATCTCAGGGTCGAATGAAACTACTTTTTGATCGTCGAACAGAGTTGCGGTCGTTTCAACCTGGGGACTGGGTACTAGTGTTGTTGCCTGTTGTTGGGTCACCGTTTCAGGCTAAATTTGTTGGACCATATACCGTTGCTCGGCAGATTTCTGATCTGAATTATTTGATTAATACGCCAGATCGAAAAAAAAAGACGAGATTGTGTCACGTAAATTTGTTAAAGCCTTATTATGCTTGTAAAGATTTCGATGACCTTATGACAAATGAAGACAAAGTTGGTGTTCCTGATTCTTTTATTAAGCCTGTTATGCTTGCAGATTTATCTGTTAATGACACTGTTGAATTGGTTCAACCTCCAGTAGCTGAGGAAGAAGGTGAAATCTATCCGGGAGATTGCGTTCTTCAGGCTCGTCTTAAAAATTCGGAAGCATTGAGTTCTTTACATTTTCGGCTTAGTCATCTAACGAATGTACAGCGCACTGATTTGGCTAACTTGACAACTGAGTATGTTACATTGTTTTCTGATACTCCTTCTTGTACAGGTCTAATAGAGCACGACATTGATGTGGGAGATGCAACTCCAATTCGTCAGCGTTATTATCGAGTAGCGGCGACCAAGAAAAAACAATTGGATGATGAAATCGAGTATATGTTGAAAAATGACATCGCTGAATCTTCTTTTTCTAGTTGGGCTTCGCCATCATTATTAGTGAATAAACCAGATGGCTCGTTTAGGTTCTGTACAGATTACCGAAAGGTAAATGCCATAACGAAGCCTGATTCGTTCCCACTGCCTCGAATCGAGGATTGTGTCGATCAAGTGGGAAATGCTAGATTTGTGAGTAAATTTGATCTTCTAAAAGGTTACTGGCAGGTACCTTTAACTGCAAGAGCTCGAGAGATTTCTGCCTTCATTACGCCTTCAGGGTTGTTTTCCTACAAGGTCATGAGTTTCGGATTGCGTAACGCTCCCGCTACGTTTCAACGTTTGATGAATCGCGTTATATCTGGTTTGAGTGGCTGCGCTGTATATTTAGACGATGTTGTTGTTTTTAGTCAAACTTGGGAGGAACACTTGACTCAGATTAGAGCACTGTTTGATCGTTTTGTCTCGGCCAATTTAACTGTTAACTTGTCAAAATGCGAATTTGCCAAAGCCACCGTTACCTATTTGGGGAAGGTGGTGGGGCAAGGTCATGTACGTCCTGTTCGCGCAAAGGTAGAGGCAATAGATAAGTATCCTACTCCCACTACAAAAAAAGAGCTAATGCGATTTCTTGGTATGGTAGGATTCTATCGTTGTTTTTGCAGAAATTTTTCTGCCGCTGCGGTGCCCTTGACAAATTTGTTGCGGGGAGGAGTAGATTTTTGCTGGACACCATTGTGTCAGCAGGCATTTGAGCGGGTAAAAATGCTCCTTACAGAGGCTCCCGTGTTGGCAGCTCCGAGTTTTGATCGAGCGTTTAAATTACAAGTTGATGCCAGTAATGTGGGTGCTGGAGCGGTCTTGTTGCAGATGTCTCTGGATGACATTGATCGTCCTATTGGATTCTTCTCTAGGAAGTTTAATTTATATCAGCTTAATTATTCAGTGATCGAGAAGGAAGCACTGGCTTTGATTTGGGCCTTACAACATTTTGAAGTATATGTTGGGTCGTCAGAGGGACCTTTAGTGGTCTATACGGATCACAATCCTTTAGTTTTTCTACACTCCTTACAAAATCCCAACCAAAGGTTGATGAGATGGTGTTTGTTTCTTCAGAGTTACTCTTTGGATATACGCCATATTAAAGGTGTAGAGAATGTAACTGCTGACGCCTTGTCCCGTGTTCATGTGGTTTAAAAATTTTGAAGTTTGTTTTTTTTTCTGACTTTGTTTCTCTCTGTTTCTTCTTAATTTTGCTTCCTAGGCATCAGGTTGCTGAAAGACGGAGAGTTGACGGGATTAGGGAGAATCTCAGGCTGAACCAACTATTGCTACTTGGACAAAGTGAATTATGGGAGTTATTGTTTGCTTGATTAAGACCATTTGCTCTCTTCTTTTTAGGGGGGGTGTTTGACGAGTCTCTGATTGTGCCTGATGTTGTCGACTGGTGGGTCTGGCTGGGAGACTCATCAGGAGAATGATATACACCTGTGCAGGGCCATCAAGAGAATGATGTACACCTGTATATAAGCTTAGGCTTTGAGAATGTTGGGTGTGCTTCGGAGAGCTCCAGTGCTGAGAGACGTTGTGAGACTTGTTTTCTCTCGTTTGATTTGTGTTTGGTTTGATTATGTTTTCTTTTGTATTTACTTTGAGCTTGGTTCTGTCTGACACTTTAACATCGTTTGTCAGCCAGGAATTGTTACTTACTTTGTAGTTGATTTCCCGTTTTACCTATTTTCTTACTTATGTTAATAAAAACTTGTTGCAACCTTACCAACCTTTATTAAGTCCTCCACTTATTTGTCACGGCTTTGAGCCGGTCGTGACAGTGAACAGTGCTCAAAATCGACACTCAGAGGCTGTTTTCACAATCACACCCTATACCCTCATCCACTATTCCCTACATTAGTTCACTAATATAGTCCACTTGACAGAGTGAATGAAAAGAAGAGAGTGAATTGAGACACTGATGAACACATGATAAGCAGAATCACTGAAGGACAGAGAAACAAGAACAGAAAAAAGAGAAACATAAGAAGAACTACAACTGACTTCCAGCAACACTGAGTGTGAAACCAGTTTACAAACCAGTTTAACATTATTTCTTTTGTACAAAAGTTATTCTTGAGAATTAACAGATATTTAATTGTTGATGTTTTATTGAAAATAATAAAGTTATTATCACCATGATGGAGATCAGTGTTTGTTTTAGTTGGGCTCTTGAACCATTGACTATGTTATATCAGTTTTTCTCTGACTGCTTTAACTATGAGTATATAAAAGACATTTGTTATGGCAAGAAAAAGTCAAGAGAAAGGTGATAAGGTGTTTATTACTGTTGTGATGATTGCATAATCATTCTGGACATGTCTGATTCTCTGATCTTAACCAGTGTAAAAGCTTTGGATTTGTGGGATTTTCATATTAATCATATATCTGTTAATCTATAATGAAATACAGCAATGTTTCTGTAATTAGTTATTCTGAAGAATATTGAAATAATATAGTGTTTTAAATCTTTTTGAACTCCTGCCTATCTCAGACACAAACAGACATCAACAATCAGCACATGAATCTCAACAATGGTGACAATAAAAACTTTCATGACGCAATGCATGCTGGGTTCCAGGATTGTATAAAACTCCCAGCATGCACTCCTGCATGAATAAATTAATACAAATAAATTATTGCCACCATTGATGAGAGACATATGCAGATTTTTGATATTTCTGTGTTTCTATAAGAAATTGTAGCTCTGTTTCTTTTTTAGGCTGTGCATTATGTGTTAAAAAAAATTATGATTGTAATTTATTACTATGGTTTCACAGTGGTGGTAATATGACACTTTTGATACAGAATTAAAACCTGAAAGAGATTTAATGTATGAACAGGCTATACAATGATTTTTTCATCATAATCAGTATAACTGCAATCATTCACAATCTGTGGGTGTGTGCACAAGTGCAAAGACAGGTCATTCGGCCAGTGAAATGCTAATGTTATAAAAGGTCAGCATCCCAACTAAAGCAAGCACTGATCTCTATAATGGTAACTTCAAACCAAACATTTTCAATTAAACATCTCGATAACAACTTCTGTAGATGTATGACAGAAATAAAGTCATACTGTTAATAATAAGTGTAAAAATGTGTAATGGCTGGAAGTCAGTTGTAGTTCTTGTGTTTCTCTATTTTCTGTTCTTGTGTTCCTCTTTCCTTCAGTGATTCTGCTTGTTAACAGCAGGCGTTATTCACTAATGCTCAACATTCACTTATTTTACTTATTAACTTATTATTCAACATATTCACTTAATTATCTCACTGCAACACTGCGTCAATGTTACTTTTTACTCTTTGTATTGTGGATTTTCCTGTGGGGTTGAAAGGGTTAACAGTGTAAGATAAAAAAGTCACACCCACGAAATGTATTTTAACAGTAATACACTGTAAGTTATAAAACAGGTATATACTGGCAACACTGTTACCAGTAGTTTACTGTAAAATTAATTTTTTGGGTCACCATTGTGCTGAAGAGTAGAGCCTGTGCTTCAGTCCAGGAGAAGATGTACAAACATTGATGATATGCTGCATGTTGCTTTATTTAACAGGCGGTGACTGTGTCGTTGCTGATCCAGTGGAAATATCTTTATGTGTACAATAGTTTTTTAGTGGTCTCAAATGAAAGAAGTTCACAGTAATACTTTGCTCACGTTATTTATGCATTATAAATTTTAGTTAATACATTTAAGTGACAGTTGGTCAATTTAAGGCAGTCGGTTTCTGCAAGTGTAATTAGTTAACTCGAATTTTAATTTAGTGCATTTTTACAGAAACAAACTGTAGATTACAGTAAATAACTGTACAATTAACAGTATATTACTGGCAACAGTGTTGCCAGTATTTTACTGTAAAAAAACCCGGTAAGGTCTAACAGTGCACAATATGTGCTGTCCTTCACTGCACACATTTTTGAAAACATACATAAAACCATAAACAAAACATTAGCATTTGACTAAATGAATGTAGAGTCATTGGTTGTTTAGCTTATACAAGTATTCTAATGAAATATCAACCATTACATTCATAAAACTGCAGAATATAAATACATTTTTAAGCAGTCAAAAAGGAAATGTCCAAAACAGGACAAAACACAGTTCTTTTCACAATACAAGACACATAACCCCACCTTCAAAATAATTTCACTTATTTCCAAAAATGTGTTGGATTCATGTACACTGGTGGCCAAAAGAAGTATTTAAGTGTCTTAATGTTTTTGAAAGAAGTCTCTTTGATGCTCAAGAAACATTTCTTATTATTATCAATGTCTGACTGTCTACTCCTCCATCTTTTCTACAGCATAGAGAGAGAGAGAGAGAGAGAGAGAGAGAGAGAGAGAGAGAGAGAGAGAGAATATTAGTGTCACATTATTTTTAACCTTTTTTGTTAATTTTTATTATTATTTTCACAAAAACTTAAGAATATATATTTGTAAACAGCTTTTGTCAATAAATAGCATACAAAAGAACTAAATTAAATTATGCCAGATTAAATTTTAATACTTACAAATCCTAAATTCTGTCCAAAAATGCTGAGATCCATAGAAAGAAAGACTGAAATCGATGACTTTAGCCCATTTGCAGTGAAGGGGTACCTGTCCTGTTAGAGACAAATACACAGTAAGATACATGCAAGAAATCACTGTGTGATGATCATTCTCCTTCCTACAGTAGTTAACCCACCTGTGCGCTGATATTAGGACCTTCCTAGTCAGGTGGGACTGCAATGGTAGAGTCTTCTGGCTAATAAAATATCAAAATAAATAATGCAAAAATATAAACTTAAGTTGTTTAGAATGCTAGATTTGGTGTGAATGAATTAGTGAGAGTTTTACTGCAGTGCTTACCTGGATACATTTAATCTGGTGAGACTGAACAAAGACAATGGTCCTTCTTCTGATTGGTTCATTTGCTGTGTAATAAAGTTAGACATAATGCAAAGGTCACTTATTTGATATAAAGTTAGCCAATTTTATAGAGATTTTATAAGATATTGTAAGCTACCTAGTCTGCACCAGTGGCTCAAAAGCAATTTTCACATAGCGTATGCTAATCATTTCAGCAAACTTATCTCAAAATATATCACAAATGGGCTGGCCTACCTCTGGAATCTTGCTAGAAGTCACCGGCGCGAATTGGCACTTTGTTGCAGTTGCCTTTAAACACAAAAATAGAAGTAAATATTAAATTCCATTAAAAAAAAAACTATAATATGGTATAGTTTGCAAACTAATGCTAAAACTATAAAGGTTCTCATCAGTAGGCCAACATTAGGCTATAAACAGAATTTCACATTAGTTTATTCACATTTATTGTTAATGTAAACGCGATTTGCTCGTTGGCATATTTTAACTCGACAATTCAATAATCTAACAAAGTGTGTAAAATGAAACGTTAGCTCAGTTTACCATGGTAAAGTTCGTTACCGCCATGTTGACGACGAGTAACGTTAGGCTAACGTTAATGTTATAATAGGTTAAACTGGGCACAATCTTGTCAACACACACAGAATGTTTTTTTTTTTTTACCTTGCTTGCTGATCTCTCTCTCGGTGAAGTGAATTCCGTCTCTTCCCCGGGCCAGACACGAACGTCGCGATCCAACAAAAGACAGACCCCATTACCAACACTGGATGCTCTGACGCGACACGACAAATCCCAGACAGTGTAGTGATGCGCCGCGGCCGTTATATTTCTGACTTAGTCCGATACGAGTCCAAGCGCTCGCGCTATTTCTGACAATGGATCACCCATGAACTCAGACAGCTGATTTCTATCTCTTGGCTGAAAAACTGCTAATTAGCAAATCCAGGTGATTGAAACAAAATTCTGAGCAGGACTTTTACTTTCTGAACCTGGACTTTACACCTCTGAAAAGAACAGAAAAAGAGACGAGCAGAAACACAAGAACTACAACTGACTTCAGACACAGCCTTAGATGAAATCAACTGAAGAGAAAAGAAGACGTTAAATCTGTGAAGATCTCAGCAGAGGAGGATTAAACAACTCCACAAACAGCATTACCAGCTTCACTTATTACTAACCAGACTGACTTTATTTCTGTTAGAACTCCTTATTGAGATGTTTAATTTGAAGTTACCATAACAGTGATTAGCGTTTCCATTAGTTGGGCTCTTAACTCTTATGTTAACAATTATGTTTTTTGTCTTTTTTGGTTGCTGTGACAGTGTGTTTGTCAAACACATTTGCAGCAGCAAAGAAAGCAAAATTTATCAGGGCAGGTGATGTTGGTAACCTGTTAATGGCATTGTTATCATAATGCCAGAATCACTGATGTAAATTATATAATAAAATTGTGTTGTTCAATTAATATATTAATATCATAAACCCTGTGTTACTGAAGCATGAGATCAAGCAGAATTACACCTGTCAGTTTAAATATTTTAACAAACATGAGAATTTTTTTTTACCTATCATGTGACACACACTTATCAACAATCAGCGTATGTGTCTCAACAATGGTGAAAATCAAAAATATTCAGATAAACTGATCAATTCTGAACATTGCAAAAAAGCTACTAAATGTCACTAAAAAAACAACAGCAAAAAATAAAAGCAAATATTTAGAATTAAACAAAATAATAGGACAATTCAGCTGCATAATTTATTCATGTTGCAATGCATGCTGGGAGTTTTGTACTATGCTGGTACCCAGCATGCATTGCAGCAAGGTACTTTTGATATTCACCATTGTTGAGATTAATACGCTGATTGTTGATGTTTGTCATAGTAGATTAAGGTTTAGTGCTCAAGTTTATAAAATTCTTCTGATACCTATAGTACTGCTGTATCTCATGCTTCAGTAATACAGGGTTTGTGTTTTGAAAAAAATATGGATGTGTAAACAATATGTTTCTGGATCTCATTCTGCAATAACTCAGGGTTTGTAATATAAAAAAACTAATGGAACACAATTGTTAGATTTGAAAAGCGTCAGTGGATCAAGATACTTCGTGATGATTATAAAACCATCAACAGGTAACCATCATCACCTGATATAATTTCACTTGAGATTTTTTTGCTGCTGCAAGTGTGTTTAACAAACACACTGTCACAACTGCCAGAAAACACAGAAGATATAATCAGAGTTAAGAACCCAACTAATGGAAGCACTAATCACTGTTATGGTGACTTCAAATGAAACACATTAGAGTTAAACCTCTGTTAATTCTCAATAAAAACTTGTGTAGACGTCTGACAGAAATAAAGTCAGTCTGGTTAGTAGTAAGTGAAGCTGGTAATGCTGTTTGTGGAGTTGTTTAATCCTCCTCTGCTGAGATCTTCACAGATTTAATGTCTTCTTTTCTCTTCAGTTGATTTCATCTAAGACTGTGGCTGAAGTCAGTTGTAGTTCTTGTGTTTCTGCTCGTCTCTTTTTCTGTTCTCTTCTTTTCTTCAGTGATTCTGCTTGTTAACTTATTAAGGCTGAGATGACTCCATATTTAATATACACAGACTTTGTGGCTCAGATAAGGTCCAGTTCTGGTTTATTTCTTTACTCTTGGCTGACATGTAGTCAGAGGTGTAAAGTCCAGGTTCAGAAAGTAAAAGTCCTCCTCAGTATTTTGTTCCAATCACCTGGATTTGCTAATTCAGACAGGAGAGAGAACTAATTAGTGAAATCAGCTGACTGAGTTTATGGGTGGAATAAACTATGGCAGGACTTCTACTTTCTGACCCCTGGACTATACAACTCTGCCAGCCAGAGAGGCAGTTAGTCAAATAGGCTACAGTAGTATACAGCAAATTTAAAAAATACAGTAAGTCTCTGTATGTGGTGTTAGACGTCACAGAAAATTTCCATGATGCAATGGGAATCACAGTTATTTACTGTAAAGAGAAATAGCAGTATAATACTGGGGGATTTAAAGTAACTAACTGTAGAATTTACAGAAAAGTCTAACAGTGTATCTAAATGTGGGAAAGAAGGTGAATAAGCCCTATTTCAAAAAACAGTGGAGTGTTCCTTTAAGATCATTCTAAATATTAAAGATATTAGAGTTCACACCACAACTATAATGCAAATAGGCATATAGAATGTTGGAATCACTTTCAGAATGATTTTTCTCCAGCTGATGAACGTGTTTTTCATATTTATATTGATATTTACCGGTTTCAAATAAATATAATTTGCTTGCTTTCAAGTTAATGCCATATAAAGATGCTTGAATGCGGCTTGAAAAGATGTAGAATGTAGAAAACAGATGTATTTGACTTCGCAATGAGATGAGCAAAAGTTTTGAAAGTTCTTAACTTGAACTTAATGTTTTGTAATCAACCACAGAGATGATCAAGAGGATAACATGGGCGTGAAGAGAACGTGTTGAAAGAGATGAGATAGACTAAGACTACAGTGAAAGAAGAGCAAGAGTGCTAGAAGAAGACAACAGCATAAACGACAGAGGAAGGACATCTAGCTTATTAAGCATGATTTGCAGAAACCTTAACTCACCTCAAGAAGTTTTCTCTTAGGACAGAAGACAAAATTACCAATCCAAATTACCAGTTTATTCCAGTTTGGCAAACCAGCAGTTGGTTATTATAACCCAACTGGGTAGTTTATGAGAGGGTGCATCATTTCTACACTCTTAAAACGGATGTGTTAAAAACAACACAACCTGTGTTATATCTTAACACACCTGTGTGTCTAGTTAAGGACAACACATTTTGTGTTACTTTTAACCAGAGGTGGGAAATCCAGGGCCCAATGAGTAGAAGTCCTGCCATATGTTTATTCCACCCATAAACTCAGTCAGCTGATTTCACTAATTAGTTCTCTCTCCTGCTGAATTAGCAAATCCAGGTGATTGGAACAAAATACTGAGAAGGACTTTTACTTTCTGAACCTGGACTTTACACCTCTGCATAGCAATGCCACATGTCAGCCAACAGCAAAGAAATAAACCAGAACTGGACCTTATCGAAGCCAAAAAATAGTAATTTCAGCCACAGTCTCAGATAAAATCAACTGAAGAGAAAAGAAGACATTAAATCTGTGAAGATCTCAGCAGAGGAGGATTAAACAACTCCACAAACAGCATTACCAGCTTCACTTATTACTAACCAGACTGACTTTATTTCTGTCAGACGTCTACAAAAGTTTTATTGAGAATTAACAGAGGTTTAACTCTAATCATGTGTTTCATCTTAAGTCACCATAACAGTGATTAGTGTTTCCATTAGTTGGGCTCTTAACTCCTAATATATCTATTGTGGTTTTTTGGTCGCTGTGACAGTGTGTTTGTTAAACACATTTCATGATCCGGCTAATTGGATTCTTCGAACTCACCTGTTGTTTATGATTAGTATCGCTGGATTGAGTTATCTGAGATAATTGCGCGTTCATGCGCTGGTTTAAAAGGGGATATTTATCGATAGTAGAAACATTGATCAGCAACGCTGCTATTGGCTGCTCAGCATGGCCAAAGAGCGCGCTCAGTTTTTCTCCTCAGCAGAGCAAGAACTAAAAGTTTATTCGGAATTTTAATGTTTAATCAAAACGCCAGGGAACACCTCAAAGTCTGCAAAGGCCAGGATAGAGGGCTGGCAAAAAGTAGTAGACAATTGAAATCCGTTAGAAGTGGCCATGTTAGATGTTTTTATTACTTAATATCACCTATATTTTTGTATTTTAATAATTGCATAATTACTTTGTGCATTGTAATGTCAGAGTCACCACACTAGAACATGGGAGCAAATAAAAGTGAAGTACAAAAATATTCTACATAATGGTAATTTTTAGTTATATTATAGTCTCTTTTATAAAAGGCACTGTTAAATAAATGGTTGTCTGTTTATAAAAGCAACCAAGAAAAAGGCTGAGAAAAAATATCTTAGTAGCCTACACTGTAAAATAATTTTTGCTGCATTAAATTAAGGCCGTATAGACATTTCAACTGTTAAATCTTGAGTATGAATTGCTTTGACTTGTGAAAGTGAAAACTGATAAACTTATGTTAATGTAAAAATATGAGTTATTGATCACATTTTTCCCCAGTGTAGTTCATTGTAATGACATTGTGTTTTCCTCTTTTGTGCACTTTTACATAATACACCAACACTTGTATCTGTTCCCAAGAAAGTGGTGGCTGAAATATGTGCAGTAAGTGGACATTTTCTGACTTTCCAAAGGAAAGAAAGTATAAGACTTTGTAATGTCCATTTATTTCCATTGCACTGGACAGTGAATAAACCCTCTCAGATAACTGTCATATGGAGGAACTAGCCTACCTGCAAGTGCATAAATAACTTTACTTAATTTATACTTGTATGATTTATGTCTGCAATATAAGTTGCAGGATTCCACATCTACAGGAAGGCCTACAGAAGAGTCTGCACAGACAGAGGACACATAGGCCTACAGGTGGGCAGTGTTTAGCATTAAGCTCTGTATTAGTAGAAAACCTGTAGTATTTTCGAATTACAGTGCTTTCCACCCTCATATCCCCCTGAGACGAGAGATTTATGTATTTTTTACTGGTGTCAAGGATTTTTTGGCCAGAGGCTAAAGACTACAGCCAGTAGGAGGAGCTGTCCCGCATGTCTTCAACCCGCCCATAGAGGGTGGGATCTCACTCGCAGAATGTACGCATAGTGTCAGCCGTCTTTTTTTGGAAGCTAAGCTAGCAGGCTCTTGTTCTGTGGAGAAAGCTGAGTAGTAGGGGTTACCATCCTCTTTTTCCCGGACATGTCCGGCCGTCATGATCGTCCTGCTTTCTGCAGTCGCCATTCATTTTTTACATGCACACCTTTTGTTTCAATCTAACTGAATTCATTCCGATTGGTGAATCTGAATGTAGTGTTTACATGAACGCTAAACAAGTGATCGGTTGATGTGCATTTTAACATTGCTAAGAAAATTCCCGCTCCTCCGTGAGAAATACGAGACAGGTGCGTCTCCCAGACGGTGCGTCTTTGACTGCAGCGCGTCCTGCTCATCGGTAATGACGCCACCGGCCTCGCGCCGTTCTTCTGCGGCCCTAGTCTTGTCCTGCTCGCCACAGTAAACATAATGACTGGCGACTGTAGAACGCAAAAGCCGAATCCCGGACATTTTGGGCGAATTCGAAATCCCGGGCAAACTCGTCACGGAGACTCACTAGTAGCCTAGCCTTGTTGTTTTAAACTGCGCTCTCTTACCGGTAGGCGTGGCTTGGGAGTGGCCTCCTAGGGCAGCGAAGCAAGTGCATTCTGGGAGTTGTTGTCTTTCATCCACATAAGCCAAAAATACATTTTCTGGCTTTTCTCAGTCTAGAAAGCTCCAAATTCAAAAATAATTTCACATTTCTTCTACATAAATGACCCATTTTAAATACACATTCATCTTTCCAGAAGTGAAGTATCCCTTTAACTGAACATGTTCAAGACTGTTGCGACCGCTAGGGGTCAGCAGTGACAGGAAAATTAAAAAGCCTATGAGAGACATGCCAAAAAGAAATACTTTTTATTTTTTATTTAGTTTAGCATCAGGGGCAAACAAGGCCAACAAACATAACAAACAAAAACAATATTTTCCTCTACAATTCCTAAAACAAAAATAAAATTGAACCCTTTAAGTGTCACCCCCCTTTTTTTGAATAGACATGAAAATGCACATTTCGAACTTAAATGGTTCACTGTAAAACCCAACAAGTTAACTCAACTCAAACCGATTAAGGAAACTAATTGCGGCAAACCATTTAAGTTTTAAAATAAATACATATGACCCAGTCAACACTATGATCTCACAGTGATGTCACCATGTGGTCACAACGTCAGCAATCTGAGTTCACAGTGTTCTAAAAGTGTAACCTCACAGCGCTCTCACTGTGTGCTCAAACTATGACCACAATATGAGCTCATCCCAGCTAGAAATGTTATTGTTCTATGAATGTTTTGAGAGCATTATGTTATGTTCTTGTAATATTTTCTGTAGCTAATTTTATTTTTGTAACCAGAATGTTCTCCTAAAAGGTAGGATAACACTCTCTATAAACATTTCAAACATGTTTAGTGATGACATTGATAGAACATTATCCCCCCTAACATTCTTAGACAGTTATAGCGGGAAGTTTCGATGTTTAGAAACTATGTTTAAGAGGTTTACATGTTGAAGTTTGTTTGAAGAGTTTGGTTTGGTCACCATTGTAGAGGTCAGTGTTTGCTGTAGTTGGGCTCTTTGGTCTTGACTAGGGCTGGGCGATTTATATCGTGATATTGTTATGCGCATCTCGTCAGTAAAGCCGGTTCCTTGATTAGTAGTAAATCGCCATCACCTGCTTTCAGATGGAGCGGTATTTACTACAAAGAACCGTAGTTAACTGACAAGCTGAGCCATATCGCATTAATATTGCGGACGTATCGCCAGCGATATTTAATGCGATATGGCTCAGCTTGTCAGGTAACTACGGCTCTTTGTACACAGCAAAAACTCCAGTGTTAAATTAACACTCCTGAGAGTGTATGAGTCCACACTCAAGAGTTTTTAAGTTAATGAGATAATTAAGTGATTAATTTAGTGATGATTGAACATTATTGAAGACACCTGATGTTAGCAAGCAGAATCACTGAAGGAGAACATCACAAATTGTAAGTTACCGTTATGGCGATCAATGGTTGCTTTAGTTGGACTCTTGACCCATATATTATTAACTTTAGATTTTGTTTGTCTGTTGTTTCTGAAATATAATCACCAGTTGAACAAACAAGTGACTGATGGTGCTGGTTATGTTATGATCTTGATCACTGAACTCATTAAAATCCTTCTTTCTGACTTCGATTTATGTTGTTGGTTAGTGAATCTGCATAAATGCCCAGAATTTTTGATATAATATAAAGGATTTCTTAAAAGTTGTTAAAAAAAAAAAATCATTCTTTTAGGCACACACAGATGTCAAGATTCAGTCTATGCATCTCAACAATGGTGAGGAGCAGAATATTCAATTAGGAAAAGTAAATTGACAATTCAGATCATAATTTATTCATACCGCAATGCATGATGGGAGCCATTAATGAGTTTTGATTGGTGGCAGCCACTGCAACATGCTTTATTATTGTCACCATTGTTGAGATTCACAGGCTGATTATTGATGTCTGTGTTTTAAATTAATTTATCTGAATGTCTTTTGATCAGAACAATGTTTATTACATATTTTGAAATATAAGTAAAATACTAATAATCATAGACTGAAGAATCAGTAAACTGCTGCTAACAAGTTAAACCAAACTGTCTTTCCTTTTTCAGATCACAGCATGATTATGTCTAAACATAACCAACACTATAAGATAACATTTTACTTTGTTCATTTGACTGTTATAAATCAATAACAGCAGACAAACAACAGTAAATATTAAAGTAAACATATAATGGTCTAGAGCCCAACTAAAGCAAACACCCATCACCTTAATGGTAACTTACAATTTGTGATTTTCTTCTTCAGTGATTCTGCTTGTTAACATCAGGTGTCTTCAATAAAGCTCAATCATCACTAAATTAATCACTTAATTAAACATCTGAGTGATGTTGGAGTCCATGTCCAATTACATTTCTAGCTGGGGTGACTCACATTGTGTCCATAATATGAGCACACAGTGAGTGCACAGTGCGGTTACACTTTTAGCTCACTGTGAACTCACATTGTGGTCATATGGAGAGATCACTGTGAGATCAACATGTTGACTGGGGAGTATTGTGAACTTATATATATTGAGTCATATTCACTCATAATTTAGTGTTCGTTTAGTCATTCATTTTGAGTATATGTAACTTGAATATTTTAAGTTCATTCCATTAAACTTTTAAAGTAATTTAAACCATTTAAACTAACTGGTTTGAGTTCATTTAATAAATCTAATCAAGTCATAACAACTATATAGCTACTCAAATGGTTTTAGGAAACCGATTGCGGTAAATGATTTAAGTTGATTAAACTCAAATTAATAAAGTTTTATAAGACAAAGGAAAAACATTGGTATAAAGCAGGGTTCCTCAAACTCGGTCCTGGAGGGCCACTGTCCTGCACAGTTTAGCTCCAACCCTGATCAAACACACCTAGCTGTGAGTTTCTATAGATCCTGAAGACATTGATTAGCTTGCTCAGGTGTGTTTGATCAGTGTTGGAGCTAAACTCTGCAGGACCGAGGACCGAGTTTGAGGAACCCTGGTATAAAGAAATTGTAATCGCACTGGCATTAGTACATTAATATTAATGTTAGCTCAAATGATCTATAGGGAATTTTAATAATTAATCATGAATATGATTAATATTTTGCATTTTACAGTTACATTAATTTATTCGAAGTTGAAAATAGATCGATTTGTATATATGAATAATCAATCACAACGAATTATAATTCATCATTCATATATCAAAAATCCTATTTCAGATCGATTATGAGATAACCCTTAGTGGAAATGAATAATCATCAAACGGGAAAACTTTGTCCAGCAAAACGGCCGTAAGATTAACTTAACAATTTCCCAACAAAAATTATCTCTTTCTTATAATTTGAAGAAAGCTATTTTCTGGCCATAAAAACAACTCTCCTGTTCTTATAAGATTAGGTTACTTAAAGTAACAAATCAGCTTTGTAGCTTAAGATCGAAAACATCTCATTGACTTTAGTTATGAGCAGGCAGACAGAATCAATCAAGTATATATGGAATTTAATAATTGGACTAATACATCGAACTAAGGAATATATCAAACTACACAATACACACGGATTATATGTCTATGTACATACAATACAGTTAAACAATACAAGATAACGAATAACAGTGAGAGAGAGAATAAAATGATCAGAATTGGAGAAAGATAGAATGACATAAAAGGATGAGAGAGCGGATGAGAGAGAGAGAGAGAAGGATGGGAGATGAGGTCGGAAGTGAAAGCAAAAATCTGCGATCAGAGATCGCAGTAAGCTATGGCAAAAATCACAGACAGTAACCCTCGAGAGACCACAAAGAAATTACATTAAAAGTTCAATTCAATAATCGATACTTGCATTGCATATGGTTCTCTTTGTATGAGGAAGGAAGACAGGGTCCTGCGTGTCGTCGGAGGGGAGGCGTGCGCTTGCTGTGTCTTCCATGCGAGCGCGAGCGCGGGAGGTTCAAAGAGTCTCTTTCTTTGAGGTGAAGTTGCCGGGAATGATTCAGGCTAAGTTCATTCAGCTCGTGAATGAACAGAGGCGAATAGGAAAACGAAACTAGACTATAGAAAAACATAAAAAGAAATAAAAGAGAAGAAAAGAGAAGCAGGCCGAAGCCGGTCCGGACTTGGGTTTCCAAAGTTTTTGAGGAGGGAGAAGAAGAGAGTGAGGAAACTGAAGGTTTAGGCTTTTATCAGTGTCCCGTGTACCGTCCCCTTTTTCGTGGTCGACGAATCTTCTTAGAGCATTCCGAGCAGAAGATTTTCTTGTGTGTTAATGTAGCCCGACCCTCGTGTGGAATCACGAGGGGACAAAGTATGATATTATGCTCAGGGAATTAAAAACGCATGGAACCATAACGTTTATCACAGTCTCTTATCAAAAATCTTCTTCGTCATGCAGAGGAGATCAAAACAATACTAAGGACGTATATTGACAAAGATAGCAACATAGAGATACATTCTTTTGTTGAACCAAGGCACTTAAAGATTACATCACTGTAATTCAAAAACACAACTATTCTAATATCACACTGGTGAACATGCAAATCACCTGGAACACTCTCTGTACATTTTTAATAGTTAGTAAAATGAAATTTTACTAGTGGAAGTCCATATATGTCAATGTGTGTGTGTATCTGTGAGGTCGGCATCTGTTGCATCTCGTGGTGCATACCACGTGAGGGGTTGGGGGCTATTTGAGAATGTGTTACTCGGCAAAAACAAAGGTAGTTCTGTGGGCAGACTAACTTGACAGCCTGAGGCGTCATATAATTTTGCTGAGAGAAGCAAGATAGTCCTAGTTGTCCCAAAACAACTGAATGGGGTAAGTCTTGCAATTTCCCTTCAGTACACAAAGAACAAACGTTAGACACAGTAAGGGAATTGTGGTCGCAGCACGTGATAGTATGAGAAACAAACAGGGGCCTGTTCGTTGATTTCATTAGGTCGGGTAAAACATTAACCAGGGCCTGCTTGTAGAGACTTGTGTCAGAAAGCTAGTCAATTAGGGCTTTCTGAATATGAACGTGTAGTGTTCATATTTAGTCAGCATGAGAAGAACAATCATGATTCGCTACTTCAGAACATCTGACCGGACAGACGGTCAGTGTCGTTACATCTCCCCCTTTTCGTCGGATGAAGTCCCTGTGTGGACTTCATCGGACGACAATCATCACGATGGGCTGATGGCAGGTGAATCATGATGGTAGGATTGCAGGTGGATCATGATGGGGGAAGGCAGGTGGTTCTTGGAGCTGAGGCTTCAGCTCGATGAGGTTTGGCGTGGTCTCTGACTTGACACCCCCTTTCCGGGGATTCCATCTGAGACCTTCGGACACAGCTTTCGTGAGCTCGGCTGTATCGCATCTCGCTGAGTCTTCTGTACAGGATGGAGGCCAACCTAGTGTTAGGGTGTGGCTGATTACCTGCAGAGACGCACAGCTCAATGTCGGCAGCATTCCAGCCTCGGACCGCAGATGAAGTGTTCAGAACGGGCCGTCGAGCCGGTGCTCGGAGGGCTGTGTTGACAGGAGCAGGGTCAGTGAGTTGGGACCCCCTTTTCTCAATCCAGAGTTTCAGTCCTGGATTCAATGTGAAGTTGAAGTTCTTGGAGGATGGTAGTTTCAGTGCTGTCTGGTATTCTTTGCTCGGAAGAATGTACAATGCTAGGTCATCAAGGTGTAGGGTGACACTTTTCGGTACTTGAAGTCCCGTATTCTGGTTAAGCATGTTGACACGGCTGGTTATGTCATGCTGGTCGTGAGTGAGAGTGGCTGTGCGCACGGAAGTGTTGACGAGCCCTCTGTCACCTGCAATCTCTGCTTGCGTCTCGGTGACTTGTGTACGAGGCTTAGCGTCGGCAGGGCAGAGATGATGAATGTCTTTAGTCAAAGTACACATGTGCGGGTTTGAACCCGAGTACCGTTGTGTATTGCTGTCGTGGTAGGCCCCCACGTCTGGAGGGCGTACCTTGATGTGGGTGTCGCGTTCCCAAAACCTGACTTTGACAATGTCTGTAAGTCTGTAGACTTGGCTTGACTCGATGATAGGCAGATTTGGGAGAAAACCCACTTCTCTCTGCTCGGGATAGACGTAGAGTGGGATGGCGCTACCCAGAGAGTAGGCCAGGTGTTTTTGTAGAAGGTCAGCTGGCATGTCGATGGCGGAAGCCAGCACAGTTAGCACGAGGCTTGAGGGTATCAGGTGCGGTAGGATTGCGCCTGTGGCTAGGCTGTCACTGGAAGAGTTAACCTCCCACAGCATGTCTGTCGTTAGCGCTGTAACCAGCTGAGTCTGGACAAAGTCACTCTGTAAGACAGTAAACAGCGGCTTTATGGAGTTTGCGGTCTGGTTTGCTGCATTTACACTGGACGTACCAATGTTAAACAGAGTTCTGGTGGCAGCTACGACTCGGAGCAACACTCCCAGGAGCCGTCTGGAGTGGTGGTTGGTGCTTAGGAGTCCCGATTGTGTGACAGTCACTTTCTCAAGTTGGTTGAACATGTGTTCGACCTTGGCCTCGGCATGAGAGAGGGAGTCCTCTGTCCGTCGGGCACTTGTCCCGATGTATTGGGCTACGGAGCTGGGGTAGTGTGCTCTGTAGACCGGGCAGGCCTGGATGAGTCGAACATGCACTTGCTGGGGGCAGGTCTTGCGGTCGGTGATCTGGAGTCTCAGTTGTTCTCTCGGTGGTAGCTGTCCTCTGGTTGGCTGACAGTACAGCATGGCGAACCACAGCAGCAACCTGGTACAGACAACAGGGAGAGAGAGAGAGAAAGGGGAGGAAGAAGCCAGCAAGGGTTGTCTTTGATTGGACAGGGCAGTCTTTTTACTTCGTGGGCGGTGATTGGGTTTAGTTTAGTCCTTGGCCCATGTTTTGCCACATCTTGCTGCCGGCTTGTCGCTTGCTTCAGTGTCTCGTCAGTGTCTCTGGTGCTGCTGTGTGTAGCACATGATGCGTTATAGACGAACATTAGCAGTTTACCCCCCTTTGTGCGCCGTGGCATTACAAGCCTTGGCATTGTGATGTCAATCGGTGCACAACTCAGAATGTTTGTCTGTTCACGCAGCATGTGCGTTGTGTCATGTAGTGGTCTGAGGCACTGGTTGTCAGTGAGGTCAGATGGAATGCAAGGGTGGTTGGAGGGGTTTGAGAGGTGGGCATTTAAAGTCTTTATGTAGATGTCAGAAGCCCGCATGTCTGTTATGGTTGTTTTTGCAAACAGCGGAGCCAGCGTAAGCGGCTCTGAGGTAGGCAGTTGAGCTTGTAAAGTTCTTATGCTGTGTTTAATCTTCACTTTCTTTAGGGTGGGTGGGTGGGTTGAAAGTGACCACAGCTTGTTGTTTAGTGCGCCAGGCATGGCGATGGCTTGAGTGAGGTCATGTCGCTGCAGGTCAGTCATGACATTGAGGCAGCAAGTGTCAAAGTCTTTGGTGGGCTGTAAGGTGCAGGGTAGCGGATTCGAACCTTCAGTTGGTGCTGAGTCTGTGTCTTCCTGGCTGGCTGTGGGAGTTCCCATGAACTCTGTGACCTTTGTGACCTGACCGTCTGGCTGTGACTGGAGGGGGCAAAGTTCTCGTACTTGAGCCCAGACTTTGAGCTGTTTCAAGTCCAGTAACGGTTCAAAACGATCTAGAAGGTCTCTGCCGATGAGGAACGGAAAAGTGTCCATTTTTGAGATGAACACTGGATGGAGTAGACTCAGAGGACCAATTGTCAGGTGAATGTGAGCTACCTGTTCGAGCCGGATGTCATGTTGACTGTATGACTGTACGTTCAGTTCACAAGTTTGAGGTGTAAGAGTTTGATCTTGTCTCTTAGCTTCAAATTGGAGTCTTTTGAAAAGTTGATTTGAGATCACCGTAATGTCTGATCCTGTGTCTATCAGGGCTTCCATGCTCACTTCCTTTTCCAACGTGATGTTCAGGTAGAGTTTTTTGGGCCACCCCCTTTTTGATCAGGTTGCCCAAAAACATTGGCATCGGGACAGGTGTAACGGTCGTTTGGTGGTTAGGACCGGTCTCGTGTAGCTTGCTGTGGAGGCAGTTAGACAGAACAGCGTTTCCTGGTACCTTTGTATTTTGGTACCTGGTGTGAGGAAGTGTGTCGTCTCGTTCAGGGTGTGCAGCTGTCAGTTGTGGAGCTTTGGTGATGCTGTCACCTTGTGATGTGACAGTTAGCTCTGTGGTCTGTGGATGATGAGCAGTGTTCGAGGTGCTTGGCTCAGTCAGATGGCGGTCAGACGGTTTGGTTTCAGTTCTTATGCTTAGGCATAGGATGTCTGGCTCGTCCTTCTTGTCTTTCTTGCGACGTGTCTGGTGAAGAAGCTCTTTCAGCACCCTTAGGATCTCTGCTGTCTCAGACGTGGCTGCACTGTGGTTATCTGATGTGAGCTCAGGCTTGAGCTTACCAGTGTCGTGTCGAGAGTGGTTCCACTCTCTGTCGGGGCTTGTTGTCCTGGACGGTGGAGATCGGTTCTTCTTGGGTCGCCAGCCGGCTTCCCAGAATCTTTCAGAGCGCTCGCTCTGGTGCTTTGAACGAGCACCACCGCGATTGTGTTGCCCTCTGCTGGTTTGGAACGGTCGTGACTCTCTGTAAAAATGTCTGTGACTGTGGTGTTGTGGGGCACCCTCTAAAGTCAGTTCTGAACAGTGCTCAGAGACAGAATAGATTGTGGGGTTTTTCACAGTCTTTTCAGAAATAGTCTTTTGCTTGGTGTAAGCTTTATGGGCTAAGTCACGCAGCTGTTGGGTAGACATGGTCCGTGCATCGGCCAAAACCCCAATATGATGGGATAAGGTTGGATGGAGATTCCGCAGGAAAAGAGTTTTAAAGGTAACATCCTGTTCCATCCCGGGCTCATTCCGTGCTCCGAAGAAAGCTTGTCGGAGTCGGTTGTAGTAGATCTGGGGGTGTTCACGCCGACCTTGCTTGAGGTCTACAGCAACGATGAAACCTTGATCGGAGTCTGGATCAGAGAATTCACGGATCAAAGCTTGCCGTAATTGTTGGAAGTCCGTTTTGACAGCCTCAGTTTGACGGTCTAGGAAGCTACGAACATCACTGCTAGCCGTTATTCTTAACAGATACAAATTGTCCCAAGCTGTCACGTTGGCGACAGTTTGCAAGTGAAAGTCAATGTCTTTTAAATAAGCATGAATGTCACAACCTTCTGCAGAATCTGGATCGAACATAGGAATGTTTCGAGCTAGCTTGTCAAGTTCTCGGGGGGTCGTGTTGTGGTTAGTGGCATGGGTTGTCTGAAGGGGTCCTCCCCCTTTTGCTGCTGACAGGTGTTCTTGAAAGCTGGCTGGTGATGTCTTGAGCCGTGGGCTTACATCTCCCTTTTCAGTTTTGGGTTCTTGGCTGAAAGGGTTGGGGTGGCTGGCCGGGAGAAACTCTGTGATGTGTGTTTCTCCGTTCCAGCCACTCTGCAGTCTGTAAGATTGTCTCAGTTCTGCATGAACAGTGTCAAGTTCATCTTGGAGCTCGTCTCTCTGCAGAGTAAGCTCGCCGATTTTAGCTCGGGCCGTTTGCAAATGTTTTTCGCAGGCCCTGGCTTTTGCTTCTGCTTCTTTTAATTCAGTCTCGGCTCTCTCTAGGAGAGCGTCACTTTGTTGGAGTTTTTCGTCGAGTTCTTTTCTGGTTTCTCTCTCCAACTGTTCTCTTTGGTCTGTGTCGAGGCGCAGATCTTGCAGGGCATTTCGAAGTCTTTCTACTTCTTTCTGTAGTTCTGGATCTGTGGCGTCCTCTTTCTCGCGTCGGTACTGGGTCTCGAGGAGGAGCTGATCTAGACGACTCTGGGTTCGGGCCTGGTCCCTCCGGGCCTCCTCCGCTTGAAGCTTAAGCGTTGCGGCTTGCTGCTCCAGGTCGATGTTGCTCCGTTCGCTGTGCCTCGCCTAGATGGCGACGCTGCTGACGATCCTGGCCCCGTCTTTGTAGTTGTAGCTTTGGGTAGGATCGTGTGTTATCAGTTCATCTAGCTCGGTGTCCAGTTGCGTTTGGCTCAGATGCTGCAGGTCACTGGCGTCCTTGGCTAAGTGCTCCCGACGGACCGCGGGACTGGATGCACGGGACATATTGGCTTCACTGTAGGCGAGAGAAGCACAGCACACACACAAAGAGACCAATGCAAGTTCGTTCTAAGGTTAATGAGCTATACTCATACGGGCTATGCCGTTTATGAGAATTTTGGGCTAACTGATGCACAGTTAGACAGTTAGCGGAGCCAATTGACTTGGGTCTAAGGACCCGAACTAGAGATTTGACAGGCAGTAGCCTCGCGGGTCACGTGATGACACCGGCTGCTTGGTTTGTCACTCTACTATTTAGCTTCCTTGGTGGCTCTCAAAGGTCACTTGTCTCTAGGTGAAATGAAAGAACCAAATCACAACAGAACAAAGGATAGAAAAGATCAAAGTGAAACAAAACACTTGAAATGAGATAAAACAATAGTAACACGGTATGTGTTAGGGAGAATAAGGAGGCCTAAGCCTGCTGCTAGGGTTTAAGATAGGGCCAACAGGTGAGTGGGGCTATCGGGGTAGAAAACCTAGGAAGATGGTGTGGCTTAGAGAAGAGATGGGCCAAACACTTAAAGTATCCGGGAGATATCTAGTGTTCTGTGGCTTATAGTAAGTGGAATGGGTTTTACCAAATTTAGTTTACCTGCGGTGAATTGAGGCCACTCAGGTGGAAACCAGTGGCTCGGTCAACCTCTCCGACGGTTCTCCAACACTTGACCGCAGTGCTCTCGGGCAACCTCGTCTCTCGGTACCACGGTGTGCCCACTCAAACCACTTGCGACTTTAAACACAAAGTGGCAGCGCCAAGGTGTCAATCATCAGACGGCACGGAAAGATTGAGTTTTCCTCGGAACTCTCCTTTCGGAGTGGTCCTTTCAGCAGACCCCAGTTCGAGTGATTGTCTCAAAATTGCCTTGTGTGTCGCTTGACGTTGACTTAACCTTTTGGCGGGCCAAATTGCTGATGTCGGGGTGGCGTGCCACAACCGGAGGTACGAGATTCGGAAGAGTCCGAGACACACGGCCAGTGCCAGGTAGCGTCGGACAGATGACCTCGCTCGCGGAAACCAACCCGAGATGACTGCAACTCACCACAGTGCTCTAGTGAATGCCACCTATAAATACACAAAGGATAAACAAGTGAAACTTAAAGTGAATTAAGGCTAGTTTGTTTAAACCAAATGGATTAATTATTTGTGTAGCAATCAGAGTCACAGGGTTTACTAAATAATAATAAAATGAAAAGGAAATTATGATAATGATGGTAATTATCGAAATAACCTAACCCAAAAGAGAGATAGAAAAGTAGAAATAAAATAATATAATAAAAACAAAAATTGAAAATCAAAATCAAAATGAAATGACAGGAGGTACCCAGGAGAAGAGGGAGGCCGCAGTAGTGGGTTTTCACCACAAGGGGGCGTGCTCCCTCTCTGTGCTCAACCTGGCAAACCGAAAACTTAATTCAAATTAGAAATTCAAAATTTGTTTAAATTAAAATTTGAAATAAGCATGCAAGGAAATGTAAAAATCAGAATGATATCTTATAATAATCCAGATACACTAAAGTATCAGTCCTATTTATAAAAATAATCAGGAGAGAAAGACGATATAATAGAGTGAAAGGAGGAAAATAGTGATGCCGACTTAGTATCCACAAGGCCACACGATGGTGCTGTTTCCTCCAAGTGGATATCAGTGGCTGAATAGACAACTCAATTTAAATTTAAAATTCAAACTAGTTTAAATCAAATTTAAATGAGCATGTAAAGAAAATGTAAAAGGAGGACTCAGAATAATATCCCATAATAATTAATGGTGACAATGAAGTCTCATCAATAATTATAAAGATAATCAAAAGAGAAAAGTGGAAATAAACAATTCCCGACAGGATTTGAAGAGAGAGAAAAGAGAGCTGAGTGAACCGACCTAGCGGGAGGCGGCCACTAGGTGCCGTTGTTTCCTCTACGTGAATGGCTGGGATTTAATCTAAGTTTTAATTCAAATCTAGTTTGAACCAAACTCAGAGTAAATGTATCAGTCAAAAGCAGGAAAATTTGTCAAACATGAAATAATATTTGCACAAGCCAAGCTGTAAATGCGAATAGTTATTTAGAGTTTAGACATTAATTCACCGGGAAATGAATTCAGCCGTAATTGGAGACTGCTAAACACAAAGGACTCCCTCTGGTGTTTAGTCAGTGGAATTACAACCGCTTCACTGTGATTTTAAATCTAAGAGCGTTCAGATCGCGTCACGCGCTGATTCTCTACAACAAATCACAAACTAGACAGAGGTCTCGGCGGACCTTTTGGTGCTATTAATTCTGCACAGGAGAGTATGGCGGGGTTTCTTCGCCGCAAATACTCAAATGTGGACAACAGGAATTTTCCGTCTGTTGCTAGACTCCCATATTACACACTTATCAAAATAGCACTTATGATTTGTGTATTTAGGTTTTCGATTGA
Source organism: Abramis brama (assembly GCF_963993115.1). Lineage (NCBI taxonomy): Eukaryota > Metazoa > Chordata > Actinopteri > Cypriniformes > Leuciscidae > Abramis > Abramis brama. Next base: position 52,190,168 of record NC_139963.1, on the reverse strand, counting down.
TTAGCTAGGTCAATGTTAACCAGGAGTTTACCGTTTTGTTGAATATCACTGGACTAACCACGAATTCAATAACGATAGCATGCATGCAAGGGGCCTATATGTTTAAAAGGAATCTCGCTTAAAAACATATTTATTAATACCGGTTATACGCACGTGAGAATTCTTCATTCACAGCGATTTACAACAAATATTAGAAATGTCTCCACTGCAGAGCGATTCTTTCGTCTCTAACAGGACATTTGTAACATTGATACTGCAGGTACTCAGCACTTAACAGTGATAAAAAAATGTCTAGGCATATTTTAGCAGCTGTTAAAACTGTAACGTTGACGTTACTGACTTCGGCTTTTTGCCTTGGTCAGTTAGAAGTGAGTTCGCGTTTGCGACTTATCTCACAATTTCATAATTTCATAAAATGTGTGCCCAAAAATTATTAATATTCATATAAACAGATTGAAACTGAATTGCTCATAAAACAAAGTTTGAAATGCGTCGCGTATCTCCACCATAAACTGTAATCGCACTGGCATTAGTACATTAATATTAATGTTAGCTCAAATGATCTATAGGGAATTTTAATAATTAATCATGAATATGATTAATATTTTGCATTTTACAGTTACATTAATTTATTCGAAGTTGAAAATAGATCGATTTGTATATATGAATAATCAATCACAACGAATTATAATTCATCATTCATATATCAAAAATCCTATTTCAGATCGATTATGAGATAACCCTTAGTGGAAATGAATAATCATCAAACGGGAAAACTTTGTCCAGCAAAACGGCCGTAAGATTAACTTAACAATTTCCCAACAAAAATTATCTCTTTCTTATAATTTGAAGAAAGCTATTTTCTGGCCATAAAAACAACTCTCCTGTTCTTATAAGATTAGGTTACTTAAGTAACAAATCAGCTTTGTAGCTTAAGATCGAAAACATCTCATTGACTTTAGTTATGAGCAGGCAGACAGAATCAATCAAGTATATATGGAATTTAATAATTGGACTAATACATCGAACTAAGGAATATATCAAACTACACAATACACACGGATTATATGTCTATGTACATACAATACAGTTAAACAATACAAGATAACGAATAACAGTGAGAGAGAGAATAAAATGATCAGAATTGGAGAAAGATAGAATGACATAAAAGGATGAGAGAGCGGATGAGAGAGAGAGAGAGAAGGATGGGAGATGAGGTCGGAAGTGAAAGCAAAAATCTGCGATCAGAGATCGCAGTAAGCTATGGCAAAAATCACAGACAGTAACCCTCGAGAGACCACAAAGAAATTACATTAAAAGTTCAATTCAATAATCGATACTTGCATTGCATATGGTTCTCTTTGTATGAGGAAGGAAGACAGGGTCCTGCGTGTCGTCGGAGGGGAGGCGTGCGCTTGCTGTGTCTTCCATGCGAGCGCGAGCGCGGGAGGTTCAAAGAGTCTCTTTCTTTGAGGTGAAGTTGCCGGGAATGATTCAGGCTAAGTTCATTCAGCTCGTGAATGAACAGAGGCGAATAGGAAAACGAAACTAGACTATAGAAAAACATAAAAAGAAATAAAAGAGAAGAAAAGAGAAGCAGGCCGAAGCCGGTCCGGACTTGGGTTTCCAAAGTTTTTGAGGAGGGAGAAGAAGAGAGTGAGGAAACTGAAGGTTTAGGCTTTTATCAGTGTCCCGTGTACCGTCCCCTTTTTCGTGGTCGACGAATCCTCTTAGAGCATTCCGAGCAGAAGATTTTCTTGTGTGTTAATGTAGCCCGACCCTCGTGTGGAATCACGAGGGGACAAAGTATGATATTATGCTCAGGGAATTAAAAACGCATGGAACCATAACGTTTATCACAGTCTCTTATCAAAAATCTTCTTCGTCATGCAGAGGAGATCAAAACAATACTAAGGACGTATATTGACAAAGATAGCAACATAGAGATACATTCTTTTGTTGAACCAAGGCACTTAAAGATTACATCACTGTAATTCAAAAACACAACTATTCTAATATCACACTGGTGAACATGCAAATCACCTGGAACACTCTCTGTACATTTTTAATAGTTAGTAAAATGAAATTTTACTAGTGGAAGTCCATATATGTCAATGTGTGTGTGTATCTGTGAGGTCGGCATCTGTTGCATCTCGTGGTGCATACCACGTGAGGGGTTGGGGGCTATTTGAGAATGTGTTACTCGGCAAAAACAAAGGTAGTTCTGTGGGCAGACTAACTTGACAGCCTGAGGCGTCATATAATTTTGCTGAGAGAAGCAAGATAGTCCTAGTTGTCCCAAAACAACTGAATGGGGTAAGTCTTGCAATTTCCCTTCAGTACACAAAGAACAAACGTTAGACACAGTAAGGGAATTGTGGTCGCAGCACGTGATAGTATGAGAAACAAACAGGGGCCTGTTCGTTGATTTCATTAGGTCGGGTAAAACATTAACCAGGGCCTGCTTGTAGAGACTTGTGTCAGAAAGCTAGTCAATTAGGGCTTTCTGAATATGAACGTGTAGTGTTCATATTTAGTCAGCATGAGAAGAACAATCATGATTCGCTACTTCAGAACATCTGACCGGACAGACGGTCAGTGTCGTTACAAAATGGTCAAAGAAAAGGATGCAGTTATTAATAGTATTTATTGAAAAATAATTTATTTTACAAAAGGTTCTCAGTGATGAATGTTGTGAAAGATGGTCAGTCAGTCTCCTCACTGTCCAAAATACAAAACTGCACATGACTTCTGTCTAGCGAACTGTGAATAAACAAACAAACAAAAAAAACATTAATCTTCCACTGACAAAACTGGTTTACTCACAGCATAAATGCTAGAATAGAGGTTATGCGTGACGTCACCGTCGGCTAAGTGGCAAAAAGACTGAGCGGCAGCATTTGTTTTCACTATAAAAACACACACACATCTAAAATGGAAAAGAGCTTTGAGATTGACAGTACAACTAGATTTGACAAGATCCAAAATGACTTACATTGCATTTCAAGGTGCACATTTTACATTCTTATCAGTTCTCAGTTCTTGCTTTCCCTGGGAAATTACCTTTTTCTTTAGTTTTTGCCATGTGAATGACAGTCACTGGAGGATAGTCAGTCAGTCTTCTTACTGAAATAGATCCAAAAATGCGCAGGACACGTTTGTCTATTTTGAACTGTGAAAAAAAAAAAAAAAAAAAAAAATTAATACATTTTCCACTGACAAAAATGTAATTTACTCACAGCATAATAAATAGAATAGGTCAGTTTGTAGTACCTTTTTCTTTCATTTTTGCCACGTGAATGACAGTCGATGTGGAGGATAGTCAGTCAGTCTCCTCACTAGACCCTAAATTGCACGGAACACATTTGTCTATGCAAATATGTGAGAAAACACAAAAATATGAATTACTCTTACACTGACAAAACTGTAGTTTACTCATCATTATAAATGAGGAAATATGTCAGCTTGTATTACCTTTTTTTTTTTCGTATGAATTAGGGCTGGGAGATATATCGCACGATATTGTTATGCGCATCTCATCAGTAAAGCCGGTTCCTTGATTAGTAGTAAATCACCATCACCTGCTTTCAGATGGAGCGGCATTTACTACAAAGAGCCGTAGTTAACTGACAAGCTGAGCCAAATCACATCAATATCGCGGACGTATCGCCAGCGATAATTAATGCGATATGGCTCAGCTTGTCAGTTAACTACGGCTCTTTGTATGCAGCAAAAACTCCAGTGTTAAATTAACACTCCTGGGAGTGTATGAGTCCACACTCAAGAGTGTTGAAGTTAATGAGATAATTAAGTGATTAATTTAGTGATGATTGAACATTATTGAAGACACCTGATGTTAACAAGCAGAATCACTGAAGGAGAAAATCACAAATTGTAAGTTACCATTATTGTGATGGGTAGTTGCTTTAGTTGGGCTCTTGACCCTTTTATATGTACTTTAGATTTTGTTTGGCTGTTGTATCTGAGTTATAACTGCTAGATGAACAAAGAATAAAGTGATCTGATGGTGTTGGTTATATTATTACATTCATCGTTTGAGCTTGATCACTGAACTCCTTATTTGCGTATTTCTGACTTAAATTTATGTTGTTGACCACAGAATAACTGTTTTTCTGCATAAATGTCCAGAATTTTAGATGTAATATAAAGGATTTCTTAAAAGTTGTTTAAAAAAAAATAAAAAAATCTTTCTTTTAGGCACACACAGACATCAAAATTCAGTATATGCATCTCAACAATGGTGACGAGCAGAATATTCAATTACGAAAAGTAAATTACATAGGCAATTCAGATCATAATTTATTCATACCGCAATGCATGATGGGAGCCATTAATGAGTTGTGATTGGTGGCAGCCACTGCAACATGCTTTATTATTGTCACCATTGTTGAGATTCACAGGCTGATTATTGATGTCTGTGTTTCTAAATAAATTAATTAATTAGAAAGTATTTTGATCAGAACAATGTTTATTAAATATTATGGGTTAAAAGAAATATACTGAAAATCACATGCTGTAGACTCACAAAGCTGCTAACAAGGTAAACCAAACTATCTCAATAAGTTTCATTTTTCAGATCACAGCATGATTATGTCAAAACATAACCAACACTATCAGATCACACTTTTGTTTGTTCATTTGACTGTTATAAATCAATAACAGCAGACAAACAAAATTTAAAGTGAATGTATAAGGGTCAAGAGCCCAACTAAAGCAAACACTGATCGCCAAAACGGTGGCTTACAATTTGTGATTTTCTCCTTCAGTGATTCTGCTTGTTAACATCAGGTGTCTTCAATAATGCTCAAGCATCACTAAATTAATCACTTAATTATCTCGTTAACTTTAACACTCTTGAGTGTTAATTTAACACTGGAGTTTTTGCTGTGTAGTAAATGCCGCTCCATCTGAAAGCAGGTGATGGTGATTTACTACTAATCAAGGAACCGGCTTTACTGATGAGATGCGCATAACAATATCGTGCGATATATCTCCCAGCCCTAGTATGAATGACGGTCGGTGGTTGATAGTCTCCTCACCGATATCCAAAATTGCCCAAGGGACACATTTGTCTATGACAAAATGTGAGAAAAAACACAAAATATGAATTAGTTTTCCACTGTCAAAAAATTGGTTTACGTTACTCACAGCATAATAAATAAAGGAATAAGTCAGCTTGTATTACCTATTTCTGCAGTTGTTGCCTTGTGAATGACGGGCGGTGGATGGTAGTCTCAATCACTGATAATGATCCAAAATGGCTCGGGACACTTTTGTCTAAGCAAAAATGTGAGAAAACACACAGAAATTAATTAATCTTCCACTGAAAAAACTTAAGTTTACTCACAGCATTATAAATGAAGAAATAGGTCAGCTTGTATTACCTTTTTTATTTAGTTTTTGCCGGGTAAATGTCGGTCGGTGGACGATAACGTTATAGCTGCTAACGTTAGTCTCCTCACAATATCCAAAATTGCGCGGAACACGTTTGTTTACGCTAAAATGAGAAAACACAAAAAATATACATTTTCCACTTCTGTGGTTTACTCACAACATAATAAATAAAAGAGTATGTCAGCTTGTATTAACGTTAACGTTACCTATTTCTTTAGTTTTTGCCGTGTGAATGACGGTTAACGTTAGCACTAGTGGAGTCAGTCAGTTTCGTCCTCACTGATAAATATCCAAATTTGCGCGGGACACGCTCTGTAAAAATGTGACAAAACGCACACACATATAAATTACTGTTCCAGTGACAAAACTGTCGTGTACTCACAGTACAACTAACTTACTGCCGCTGATTAAAAAAAATCTCTAAGTTAGTGCTAAATGCAATGTCGCGTTGGCTTGGCGTTTCTGTGACGTGACACAAATGGCATAACTTAGTCTTATTACAGTAGTTAGTAGCCTACGTTACTTTAGCTAGTCGGTCTTCTTAAGATGAAGAGTAACGACAATACAACGTTAAACGTACAAGTGCTCTAAAGAGGACGAAGCATTTTGCCGTGCTTACCTGTTAAATCTCTCTATGGCCGCCATTCTGTTCCGACTCCGAGTTACTTCGTGTGTGAGCTGAGCTGTGGGGGATGGGCAGATTGAAATAAATACGCGGGGTTTTCCGGTGCGTGAGGGAGAACGCCGTAGAGAGACCTAAATGTAGGCTTCAAATGAAGCAGAAAATGTTAAATGTATTTATTTAAGTGTTTATTTCATCTCCTTATACAAAAGTAATTTCTTGAAAAATAAAATTTAAAAGCTAAAATAACAAATAGGTTATTCATAACTTATTCGGTTTAAGTTCTGCTTAATACATTGCAGTTTTTGAGTTAATATCACATTTTATTAAGTTAAACTAACTTTTTAAAAAAAAATAAGTTAAATGTACTCATTTAGTTTAGTAATTTTCAGTCTTAGGTTTTACAGTGTTGTAATTAAAGAATGCTTTGGAGTATAGATGTAAAATTGGTCTTGTTTTAAAGAAGACATTTGGCAGATTTTTGTTGAAGTGAAATAAATTAAGAAAGTGAAACAGAAAAAAAGTTATAGAAGTTTGAGTTTATGAAAATGTACAATGTAAAAAAAATTATTATTAATATTTTATATCAAATATATATTTTTCAAACCTGGGCGACTCTAAAACTGCTAAAAATTCAAAGCCAAAAATCTGAGTAAGTTGTGTTTCAAATTTTAGGTTTCAGTGAGATTTTGTTTGGGCGCAGTACCAAACATTTTCACTAGGTGACAACCAGACTCCATTACTGCCGATATAAGGGCGCCTCCATTTCCATAAGTGGTTTGAGTGATCTGAACCATTATTTCCACAATTTTCATACAATTTATGAAGTAGACATTCTATTCAGAAGTAGTATGGGAAGTTTGGCAGATTTTGAAATGAATCCAACCTCTAAGAAACATAAAAAGAACACGTATGTGCGCTATAGCTCGCTGCCACATCACAAATGGTGAATCTATTATTTTTTTCTTTATATTTAAAACATTTTCATATCTTTTTTTCTAAAATAATTGAATGGATGATATCTTTTGAACACTTGGCATGAAAACAAACTGAGGTTTCAACCATTCTTTCATGATTTTTCATGTTCATTGCTATTTCAAAATAAAGGTCTGAACACGCCTTAGGAATATGAAAATATCCTTTTTGCAAATTGATAAATTACGGCTCCTCTGTAATTTATTTTGAAAATCATTCACCAAATATGAAAACTAGAGTTTGTAAGCTTTCAAATGATATATAGTTTGTCAAGATTAGTTTATGTTTAGTATAGGATATTACTGTTTTAAATATGTAATGATTTTGGGCCCACCGGTGGGCCGGTGACACTTAAGGGGTTAATAACAATTTAAACTTACCTACCTCCCTAAACCAAAAAACAATGTGAAAAGATAGATATACAAAATAAAATGGCGTCAAACCCATTACCCCCTTTAGATTACAAGAGTCTAAATCATAGTCAATCAGGCGTGGGTCAGTTACAGAGGTGGGAAATCCAGGGCCCAATGAGTAGAAGTCCTGCCATATGTTTATTACACCCATAAACTCAGTCAGCTGATTTCATTAATTAGTTCTCTCTCCTGTCTGAATTAGCAAATCCAGGTGATTGGAACAAAATACTGAGGAGGACTTTTACTTTCTGAACCTGGACTTTACACCTCTGCATAGCAATGCCACATGTCAGCCAAGAGCAAAGAAATAAACCAGAACTGGACCTTATCGAAGCCAAAAAATAGTAATTTCAGCCACAGTCTCAGATGAAATCAACTGAAGAGAAAAGAAGACATTAAATCTGTGAAGATCTCAGCAGAGGAGGATTAAACAACTCCACAAACAGCATTACCAGCTTCACTTATTACTAACCAGACTGACTTTATTTCTGTCAGACGTCTACAGAAGTTTTATTGAGAATTAACAGAGGTTTAACTCTAATCATGTGTTTCATTTGAAGTCACCATAACAGTGATTAGTGTTTCCATTAGTTGGGCTCTTAACTCCTAATATATCTATTGTGTTTTTTTGGCCGCTGTGACAGTGTGTTTGTTAAACACATTTGCAGCAGCAAAGAAAGCTAAAGTGAAATGAGATCAGGTGATGATGGTTACCTGTTGATGGATTTATAATCATCATGAAATAGACTGATTCACTGAGGTATTTTAATCTAACAATTATGTTGTCACATTTATATTTTTTTCACAACACAAACCTGTGTTACTGCAGCATGAGATCCAGCAATATTATAACAATAAGTTAGAAGACTTTAACAAACATGAACACGAAAAGAAATCAGTTTAACATGACACACACAGACATCAATAATCAGCGTATGAATCTCAACAATGGTGACAATCAAAAGTACCTTGCTGCAATGCATGCTGGGTATCAGCATAGTACAAAACTCCCAGCATGCATTGCAACATGAATAAATTATGCAGCTGAATAGTCCTATAATTTTGTTTGATTCTAAATATTTTCTTTTATTTTTTGCTGTTGTTTTTGTTGTGAATTAGTAGCTTTTCAGTGATGTTCTGAATTATTCTGTTAATCTAAATAGTTGTGATTGTCACCATTGTTGATATCTGTGTGTGTCAGCATAGACCAACTTTTTATTTCATGTTTGTTAAAAGATTTAAAACGATTGTAATATTGCTGGATCTCATATTGCAGTAACACAGGGTTTGTGATGTGAATATATTAGTGGAAAAAGATAATTTTGATGATTATAAATCCATCAACAGGAAACCATCATCACCAGGGGCCCGTTCTTCGTACGTCGCTAACTCAGTTAGCTGGATTTGATTGTTGACGATTTGGCATGATCTTGGATTGTTTGGTTCTTCGACGCTCATCCTGGACTTGCTGTCATAGCAACAGGTGCGCAAACTTAAACCTGCTCGGGAGCAGGTTTATTTCATGTAAACAGGATTAGATCGCGGCTTCACAAGCGGAGCTGATACGGGAAGTCCAGCGCAGCGCGATAGTGCACTTTCTGAGATATATATTTTTCTTGTGACTCGTGAGATTGTCGTTTACATTATTAATTTGTTGGAAACGCACATTTATTTTCGACTTGTCAGAGTCGGGCTTTAACTACAGCACACACTGTGCCCTAAGATTATTTGCGAGTGGCTCTTTCCTTTACACTATTGGAGATGCGGAGAACTTGATGGAAAGTGCTGTCTGTCGTTTTTAGGTTTACAAAACAGTTTATGTTTTTTTGTGGTATTTCCAAGCCACGTAAGACCCAATGTTGTAAAGCAGTTTTTTTAAGCAGTTTTTTTTATTTATTTTTTTTATTATTAGGCTATCATATTTTTTTATGAAGATCATGCAATCATGACCATGCTGATTACAGTATATGTCACTCAGGTTTATAGACCATAGACTGCCATCAAGGCCTCAATGAAGGGGATTGTGTGAACAGAAAGGGGATTCACAATGTAAATGTGCAGCCCAGTTACTATTGTGATTCTTAATCTTAATATTCCAGATTAATAATATTATATCAAATAAAAAAGGCAGTTGACAAATCTTCCATATCACAAATGTGAAAGTAAAATGGCCAGGATCTGTGCATGACTTAAGAATTTTCAGAAATTCACATTTATGCACATTATTTAAAAGTGGTAAGGAAAGTTCCACAATTAAATATCAAGCTCACTGTATTACATACACTTATGCTGATCCTAACAGAACTGCATTTTTCATAGGTGATTATGACATGTTCCTGCCTGCAGACAGGTGTTTTATGACCCCATTCCCTGACCCAAACCAGTTACAATGCAGCATAGCCAGGACAAGGGCACACAATGAAATGAACTTTGGCTAAAGGGAAGATTTCAGTGTCTGAAAAGACTGAGGGGTTGCACACCTGACAGGGCCTGTGACATTGTTGCATGTGCCATACTACACAACACTGCCAAAAAAAACACTTTTCATTAATTTAATAAAAGACAAATAGCCTATGCTTAGTTCCTTGAGTTTTATTTAAATAGTTCTTTGTAAAGAAAAGCCAGTGGTCAAGAGCCTGCAACAAGAGATATTAGACACATGCCTCATGCAACAAATAAAAAGGAAAAGTTGGTTATAGGAAATTTGTCAACAATATGGGGTGTCTAGTCAGGACACGGAAGGCAGGGATAGTCGTTGAATGGTTTTAATAAATATACTTCTAAAATACAGATGCACAGGCACTATTTTTTATAAACTTTACAGTGAAGGTGTGGTTCTAAATGAAAGGAAATAAACATCAATATTACTTACATAAACACAATTTAGTTAACTGAATAACTATCTCTAGTCACTTAAATAAACAGTGCTAAACATGTCCTGAAACGTAACTACATTGAGAGTAACACATAAGTTACACATACAACAGATATAAAGGCTTTCACTGACTATAAACATTAACATAAACTACTAATATAAACTTATCTATATGATATAGTTTCAACTTACTTGTGGTCACTGACGCACACGAACACAATGCGAAGATTAGCTTAACTGAAACTGAACTGACAGCCGTTCTCTACAAGCCAGGGCATGTCGCAACATGTCAGAAAAGGGGCGTGGTCTGAGCGGACACGCGTTGTACATACTTGGGCTACGTTTACACGTGGATGGCTATTTTCATAAACGGACATTTCACCCCTCTTCGTTTTCAAAAATAACATCGTGCACACGAACCTGTGTATATGCTGTCAAGAGCATGCCAAACCTGTAGGTGGAAAAAAGTGTAAGCCCACTTTAGCCAATCAGAATCCCGAAAATAGTCACATTCTGTGACGTCGCTGCCTAAAACTCAGTTTTTCTCAGTTTACATGCAAACGGGCAAACGAAGATTTTCAAAATCTTCACTCTGGCCAGAGTTTTTAGAAAGAATCGGTTTCATTGGCGAATCCTCAGTTTGCGTGTAAACGAAGGGCGCAAACGAAGAGAAATGTCTCCGTTTTTCAAAATAACCGTGTACGTGTAAACGGGGCCTTGGTCAGGCTCACATCACTTGAGCCTTTTGCACAATAGTCATTTAGTAAATGTAGTAATTTACACATGAATTTGCACTAATAATGCAGTAATTAATCATGTATTAATGCATATTAGTTTACCTGTATTATCTGGAAGTTGAAATACAAGGCTTTGGCTCATTGTGGTAATTAACATATTAATTAACACTATTAGTTAAAAAAAATAGTTATTAGGGAATTAATCCACAATGAAATATTTAATTAATAACAATTTATGTATGAACTAATATATTAACCAGACAGACTCTTAATTAGTTCCTAATGTGGTAATCATTAATGAATAGCTTAGATAATCATGAGTTACACATTAATTCAGTATTATCTGTGCATTAGTTAAGCATGAATTAATGCACCCGTATTGTAAAATGTTACCAAATTTGCCTTATACCTTTGTAATACCGTCCCCTTGGAATTATAAGGTTCTATCTTGTCAAAACTGAGTTATTCACATATTCTTATTCTGTGACAACTTATTTACATTATGTGATGTTTTTTTTTTTTAAGTTGTGTACATTTTGGGACTTTTTATTAAAAAAACAAAAAGGTTCTATCTGCGTTAGCCAATCAGCACTAAACAGAAATAAAGTCAGTCTGGTTAGTAATAAGTGAAGCGAAGCTTCTTTTCTCTTCAGTTGATTTCATCTGAGGCTGTGGCTGAAATTACTCCATATTTAATATACACAGATTTTGTGGCTACGATAAGGTCCAGTTCTGGTTTATTTCTTTGCTCTTGGCTGACATGTGGCATTGCTACACAGTAAATTCCCCAGTGTTAAATTAACACTGCTCAGAGCACATATGGTCCCACTCTACATGGTGTTTTAATATACACAGATTTTGTGGCTACGATAAGGTCCAGTTCTGGTTTATTTCTTTGCTCTTGGCTGACATGTGGCATTGCTACACAGTAAATTCCCCAGTGTTAAATTAACACTGCTCAGAGCACATATGGTCCCACTCTACATGGTGTTAAAGTAACACTGAAGCAGTGTTAAAGTTAATGAGACAATTAAGTGATCAATTGAGTGATGATTGAGCATTATTGAAGACACCTGATGATAACAAGCAGAATCACTGAAGGAGAAAATCTCAAATTGTAAGTTACCATTATGGTGATGGGTGTTTGCTTTAGTTGGGCTCTTGACCCTTATACATTCACTTTACATTTTGTTTGTCTGCTCTTATTGATTTATAACAGTTAAATGAACAATGAAAAGTGTGATCTGATAGTGGTGGTTATGTTTTGACATAATCATGCTGTGATCTGAAAAATGAAACTTATTGAGATAGTTTGGTGTAACTTGCATTCTACAGCATATGATTATCAGCATTTTTCTTATAATCCAAAATATTAATAAACATTGTTCTGATCAAAACACTTTAGAAATTAATTTAGAAACACAGACATCAATAATCAGCCTGTGAATCTCAGCAATGGTGACAATATTAAAGCATGTTGCAGTGGCTGCCACCAATCACAACTCATTAATGGCTCCCATCATGCATTGCGGTATGAATAAATTATGATCTGAATTGTCTATGTAATTTACTTTTCCCAATTGTCACCATTGTTGAGAAGCAAGAAGCATAGACTGAATCTTTATGTCTGTGTGTGCCTAAAAAAAAAAAAAAAAAAAAAAAAAAAAAAAACCTTTTAAGAAATCGTTTATATTATATCTAAAATTCTGGATATTTATGTAGAATCACAGTTATGCTGTAATCTAGAGGTGGGCGATACTCCAAATTTTGGTATCGATCCGATACCAAGTAAATACAGGGCCAGTATCGCCGATATCGATACCGATACCAATACTTTTTAATTTTAAAAGCATGCACTTGAACTTGTATGCACTTTCCTGTGCTAGAGCAGTGTGCCATGATTTTTGAGGTGAATGCATCATTAATATGCTAAATCTGAAAACGTTTTCATGACTACTAAATATTTTGTGATTTGTGCTCTCAACTCGCCTGTAATTTTTAGTCAGTGACTTTTACAAAACTACCCTAATTATAGTAAAAGTACTATTGTACACTAGCCTACTGTTCAAAAGTTTGGGGTCTGTAAGATTTTTAATTCTCTTCTGCATTTATTTGATCAAAAATACAGTAAAAACTGTAATATTACAATTTAACATAGGCTATCTGTTTTCTATGTCATACTAAATTGTAATTTATTCAATTGATCAAAGCGTAATTTTCGGCATCATTACTCCAGTTATGATGATAATTAATTTTAATATGCTGATTTACAGCTCAGAAAACATTTCTTATTATCAATGTTGAAAACAGTTTCATATTTTTTTGTGGAAACCATGATGCAGAATTATTTGATGAACCAAGTTGAAAGAACAGCATTTATATGAAGTAGATTTTTTTTAACAGTGAAAAACCCTTGACTGTCACTTTTGATTAATTTAATGCATCGATCCTTGTTGAATAAAAATATTCATTTCATTAAAAAAAATCTTACTGTCCTCAACATTTTGAACCGTTATATACACTTTTGCTTTGTTTATTGCAAAATAACTCCCGAATGTTTCTCTGTCATCTAAGCAAGGCTTCGTTTCCCAAACGTGCCTGTGAGCTCAGTGAAGCACCAGCATCGAACGCTCTCTGTGATTGATTGGTTTCGTCTTGTATCCAGATGACTAGGAGAAAAAGTTCTATCCTACACAATTATCCGCTAACATTCGCTTATTTTTCCACTTAGAAGCTTATTTTACGCACTGAATTGCGTGCTAAATTAATAAAAATTACTGGTAAAAAAACACACACATTTGGATCGATATTTTTATGTGAGGATCGATCCTTTTCGATACCACGTCAGTATCGAAGTATCGATATTTTAGGATCGATCCGCCCACCTCTACTGTAATCAACAACATAAATCAAAAATATAAAGTTCAAATGATGATTGTCATAATGTAACCAACACCATCAGATCACTTTTTTCTTTGTTCATCTGGCAGTTATAACTCAGATACAACAGCCAAACAAAAATTAAAGTTAATAATTTAAGGGTCAAGAGCCCAACTAAAACACACACTGATCTCCACAATGGTGACTTTAATTATGGTTTTCTCCTTCAGTGATTCTGCTTGTTAACACCAGGTGTCTTCAATGTTGGCAATAAAAGATATTTTGTAAATTTTACTCATTTTAAATGGTTAACTTTTAAGGAATTAATTTGATTAATTATGACTCAATTATAATTAGTTCAATTTAATTACTTTTACAATTAATTACTAATTGAAATAGCCCGAGTAAAGATTACAAGCACTTTCTGTGTGGAAAAAGTTGCCTAGCTTTTTTTAAGTAAATGTCACTCTACATTTTTTTCAGTGTTGTTGATTACAGCATCACTGTGATTCTACAGCATAAGATCCAGAATTTTCTAAATAATCTAAAGGATTTCTTAAAAGTTGTTCTGATAAAACACAATCTTTTTTTAGGCACACACAGACATTCAGTCTGGTTGGTAGACCCGTAAGTAACTTTGTTTCAAGAACTACAATCCTTTGTAAAAGTCTGTAGCAAATAGATTCTAGAAGATGCATTTTCTTTCTTATCCTTTTGAATGTAGGCAGCCGTGTTTTCCCTTCTCCGGGAATGTAAGCTGATGGCAGTGTCGGATAGGAATACCGCTTTTCTGTTATAATCTTCCAGTCACAAAAGTTTCCAGTTTTAATGTTGATGCCAAGCTATGTCAATTTAGCACTGTGCTGATTTGCTGAAGTTAGGAGATAAAATATAAAAGTGATAGAGCAAAGTGCAGAGCAGACCTGCTTAGATAAACAAATTAACCTTTTTTTAAAACACATTTATTACCTCCACTGGACATTTCTAGAGGAAAGTAAATGAGTCAAAGTTGCTTGTTTCTTCTACATTGATTTTTCTTCTGCTGGTTCAGTTAACGCACACAAACGGCTTCTTTACATGACATTTGTCATCATTCCAGCTGCCACCTGTTGCAAGAAAGAAAAAAATAGTTGTTTTTATCATTTATGTATTGTGACAAACAAAATGAATTAATGTTTATTTAGTTTATTTAGACAGTTTATGAGCATTAACATCAGTTACTTACTGCCAAAGTTCATCTCAATGCAGTGTTCATTTCCATCATTATTGGGCTCTCCAGACTGCCATGTTTGAAAGGTCATTTTGGTTCCATCACTCCAGAGCCAATCTCCCTCCTGTGAACAGAAGAGAAAAAAGACAGAACATTAGGTTTATATCCACATCTTACATGGCTTCATTTTGTCTTTATTTATCTAAAAGATTATTCCTCATGAAACCCTAACCCCATCTCCACTTTAAAAATGTCAGAAATCTAAACAGAAATGAATAGAAATGATTTCACAGAAAGAGTATCAGTATTTTGCTGTGTAAATTGCTCAATTATCATATCAGCCATCTATTTTACATCAAGTTTCACAATACAAAAACTCAAGTATGACATCATCATGGTCAGTGGCGCCCATCTCATGGTTGCCAATGCCCTAACTAACTAATTCTGAGGGTCAATTTTTTTAATAAAAACATATCTATCTTTATGCATTTTGAAATATGTTTTTGAATTTTAATGTAAATTTAACTGTAAATGCCCAGTAGCACAAAAAGCATGATCAAAAAAATAATTGCATACCTGAACAGCATCATTGCCTCCGATCCAGGTCTCCGTTGCGGTGTTAGTTGCGGATCTAACCAGGTCCTGTATAAAAGCGTACTCCTCATGGCTGTGCACAGAAGCAAGGTTCCCATCAAATTCCAAACAGATTTTCTGTAGAGGCGGAGACATGAGCAAACACCACTATTTATAAAAAAATAATGTATAATTTTAAATGAATATTCCAAAAACTGTGACATGCCTTCAATCGAAAATAATTGTTCCACATGCTGTTTATTTTTGTTTCGGTCAAATCTAAAATCTGCCATTTGAGGTGGGACTTTTTTTCTAGAACAGGTTCTGGTTATACTGTAGATATAGATTAGATATAACTTCCCATATATACATTTTTTAAGTGATCCTCTCATGATAACATGAAATGTGTTGTGTCTGTATTTTCATAGATGTTTTATTATCACAATGATGCACGTTTGCCCCGTAGAGCTCCATTGTAATTTCTTTACTGTTAACATATTTAAACTGAGGAACCAGTTGAAATTATTTTCCTGCGATAATTGACAGGTGTCACAGATGTTTAAGTTGTATTTAACCAACTTATATGATTTTTATGTCATATTAGAAGATGAATGTATCATACCTCGGCATCAATCCACGTGTGAACATTATTGAAAAACCTGAAGCATCTGCATCCAAAGGCAGACCATCCTGCCCAACAGACTGTTAAAGGGAAGTTTTGTGTGTCATTATGTTTTTACCATTAATGACATTTCATGTAATTAAATTAGCAACTTTCATTTAAAGGTACACTATGTAACTTTTGTCCCTTTACCGGTTAAATCTCCTAAAGCTGATGTTGATTCTTGTTTTACAGTGCTGGTCAGAATTATTTTCCCCCTTGGTAAATATGATCAAAGATGACTGTAAAAAATAAATCTGCATTGTTAATCCTTTTGATATATATATATTTTTTTTTAAAAGCAAAAATCTAACCTTTCATTGAAGTAAAATAATTGAAAGTGGGGGAAAAATCACATTATGAAATAGATGTTTTTCTCCAAAACACGTTGGGAACAATTATTTGCCCCCTTTTATTAAATACTTTTTGAAACCTCCTTTTTCCAAGATAACAGCTCTCAGTCTTCTCCTATAATGCCTGATGAGTTTGGAGAACATCTGACAAGAGATCAGAGAGCATTCCTCCATACAGAATCTCTCCAGATCCTTCAGATTCCCAGATCCATGTTGGCGCTTCTTCTCTTCAGTTCAGCCCACTCATTTTCTATAGGGTTCAGGTCTGGGACTGGGATGGCCATTGCAGATGCTTCCCACATAGCAACATTGTGTCGGCCCAAAAACATCAGTGAAACAGGTTATATCATGATGATTATAAAACCATCAACAGGTAACCATCATCACCTGATCTCATTTCACTTTAGCTTTCTTTGCTGCTGCAAATGTGTTTGATAAACACACTGTCACAGCGGCCAAAGAAGACAAAAGATATAAGAAGAGTTAAGAGCCCAACTAATGGAAGCACTCATCACTGTTATGGTGACTTCAAATGAAACACATTAGAGTTAAACTCTGTTAATTCTCAATAAAAACTTCTGTAGACGTCTGACAGAAATAAAGTCAGTCTGGTTAGTAATAAGTGAAGCTGGTAATGCTGTTTGTGGAGTTGTTTAATCCTCCTCTGCTGAGATCTTCACAGATTTAATGTCTTCTTTTCTCTTCAGTTGATTTCATCTAAGGCTGTGGCTGAAGTCAGTTGTAGTTCTTGTGTTTCTGCTCGTCTCTTTTTCTGTTCTCTTCTTTCCTTCAGTGATTCTGCTTGTTAACAGGCTTATTAAGGCTGAGATGACTTCATATTTAATATACACAGACTTTGTGGCTCAGATAAGGTCCAGTTCTGGTTTATTTCTTTGCTCTTGGCTGACATGTGGCATTGCTATGGCCTGCTTGTGGCCCAGATCTGGCAAACAGGAGTGGGCCACTCAAGTGCCGTAGATCCACGCTGCATGTGGGCCAGATCATCTTTCCACGTGTGCCAGATGTGGGCCGGATCTGGGCCGACACAATGTTGCTATGTGGGTTGGTTTTGTGCTCAGTGACCCATTTTTGTTTTGATTTTGATGTTTGTTTTTGGATCACTGTCCTGTTGGAAGATCCAACCACGGCCCGTTATAAGATTTCTAGCAGAGGTTGTCAGGTTTTGATTTTTTATCTGTTGGTATTTGATCGAATCCATGATGCCATGTACCTGAACAAGATGTCCAGGACCTCTGGCAGAAAATTAGGCCCACGTCATTAAAGATACAGCAGAGTATTTCATTTTACACATGGGGTACTTTTTTATCCCTGTATGAAGCAAACCCATGTTAAGTGTTTGCTGCCAAAAAGCTCTTTTTTTTTGTTTCATCTGACCATAGAACCCATCCCGTTTGAAGTTCCAGTAGTGTCAGTTACTTTTCTAACGTTCTATGGTCAGATGAAACAAAACAAAAAAAGAGCTTTTTGGCACCAAACACTTAACATGGGTTTGCTTCATACAGGGATAAAAAAAGTAGCCCATGTGTAAAATGAAATACTCTGCTGTATCTTTAATGATGTGGGCCTCATTTTCTCAAAAAATCAAAACTGACAACCTCTGCTAGAAATCTTATAACGAGCCATGTTTGGATCTTCCAACAGGACAGTGATCCAAAAACAAGCATCAAAATCAAAACAAAAATGTGTCACTGAGCACAAAACTAAGCATCTGCAATGGCCATCTCAGACCTGAACCCTATAGAAAATTAGTGGGCTGAACTGAAGCGAAGAAGCGCCAACATGAACATTTTTTTTTTTTAAACAAAAAAACTACATAGTGTACCTTAAAGAAACAAAGGATTAAAAATAATATTTTAACAAATAAACATTGTGATGTAAAAATACATTTAAGATTTTTGCACTAATCAAATGTCTTTTTTTTTGTTTTTTTTATAGTTTTTTTTTTTACATTAATCATGCAAACCTGTTTTTCTGTCAAATTTTCTTGCTTCCAAGATGCTCTTTAGAACATTTTGTAAAGCATGCTGGAGAACATGATCATCAGGTATCACACACACTTGTTAAGATAGAGAAATGCAACGGTTTTGGACTTTTGGACTGTATTCACACTGACAAGAGAAGTAGAAGACAAGAGAAGCCTTACCGCCACATTCTTTACTTCCAACAGGTTTTGCTTCCACTTAAAAAGAAAGAAAGAATATTTTTTTTAAAACAGAACTGCAAATATCAGCAGTAGTAGTGGTACTGCTATACTACTACTAATAATATACTACAGATTTAACATGCGTATTTGTTGTTGTATTTTATTGTCAACAATAAAAATATAAAATACATTAAGTAAGGGATAATGTAGAGCGAGGCGGTTGTTATAGTGAATACAACCCCAACAGGCTGATCGGGACCCCGACGTGAAGCAGAGGACTCTTGAATCAGCCTGAAGGGGTTGTATTCGCTATAACAACAGCCTTGCTCTACATTATCCTGCTTATTACATGGCTACCCACCAAATAAATCAATAATTTGACACAAAATATTGATTTAAAAAGGAGTTTATTGATTTAAAAACGATTGTATTGCTTCCGCTAAAGAAAATAGTCTGTTCCGTCTCTACGGTTAGAATCCTGCGTCCATAGCAACGCTCTGTTTTTTCATGGCAACGGTGTTATACTTAGCAGCAGTTATCAAGAAATAACAGACCGCATTCTACATTAGAATTCAACCAAGCCATGTAATAATAAGAATTAATAACTTTAGCTGATATAATTGTTGTTGTTGTTTTATTGTCTAAATGTTATAATAATTGAGAAACAAACTCGGGTTTACTTTAGTGCACATACTGTATTAGATCATTCTTCTGATTAGTCATTACAGAGTCCCAGGTGTGCTACAATTCATGTTAAAATAACAGTAATGATGTGAAACGTTGTATAATGCTCTTACCTGAAGCTCCCAAAGCTATGAGAAGACAGAGAGACAGGTAGACAGTCCAGACCGCCATTGTTTCTCAACGAATACTGAAACAGAAATATTCAGAAATAATTATTACAAAGTTAAGTCATCTTCATTTATATAGCGCATTTAACAATGTATTGTTAAATGTATAGTATTTTTGTGACACAAACCAGTCCAGTAGATCAACGTCAACGTCTGGATATTGCGTTGTGGAGCGGAGCCCTGGTTTATCTTTTTTATATACTGGAGGGGAGTGTGTTTATCAGCATCATCCATCACCTGCTCATGTTCTCACTTACTGTACAAACAATGTTTTTGTATAGTTTGTGCTTGAGCCACTTCTGGTATAATACCATTATTGTTTTATGTGTCTTTTATGTGTGTTCTTGGTATGTATACAGAATAATATTTTTCCCCACATAGCAACATTGTGACGGTCCAGATCCGGCCCAAATCTGGCACATGTGGAATGCTGACGCGGTGCCAATAGGGAACCGGTTCCGACGTAAACGGTAGTAACGAGACAGAATAAGAACGAAAATTTCGATGCCTGACTTTTTTTTTACCACCCCCTATAAAACATCTCGCGGCACGAATGTTCCAATAATAAAACATCTCCAGTTAACCAGCAGAGCATTTGTTAAATAAGAGACGATCTAGCACTGAAATGTGTTTTTTAAATCAAGTGATCAAGTGCTCGTTGCCGCTGCGATCAGTGAATCAGAAATCAGAAAATCTTTAAAGATTTAAGTTAATATTATGTCCAGTTTGGCCCTGTAAATAAAAGGGTATTATTTTTTTAACCCAAACCCAACCAATACCCAACCCTAGTGGTAACCTACAGTTCCTGCACTGGGACCGGGTCCAGGTAGGCTTTATTGATCTGAGCTTATACATCTTGAATTCGATCGAGTTCTAAAAAACATAATTGCTGGAATATTTTGACTATAATAAATAAACAGATGAACATAGTATATAAAGTTCACATAAAGTAACACCTGTTTGGGTCAAAAGTGAGAGATTTGATCTGTCACTTTGGAAAAAGAGAGACTTTGAGAAAATGTTTGCGTAGTAGGCTAGCATATTACATTGTTTATCCACACGGATCCATTTATTGTAGAGTTCTGACTATAAAGGTTTCTGGGAAATGACTGGTCACGCAAGGAACGTTTTGCGGTGAAGATGTTTATTTGAAATGCGAGAGCAATATGAGGAAACTTCATGAAAGTGATGATGACAAAAGCAAACAGTAAGTCATTTTTACTGACTGACATTTATAAGGGGTCTAACCCAGCTAACAGACTTTTGTTATAAGAACGTTCTCCAAATATTCAGTGTTGGTTCTGGGAACATGAAAAATGTCCAGTTTTCTTGACGTTAGAGGAACGCGTTTGAAAAGGTATAATGTTCCTCAAATGTTCTTTCAACTTCATTTTGATTTAAAATTCAACATTATAGGAACGTTGAATATTACACAGCAAAAACTCCAGTGTTAAATTAACACTCCTGGGAGTGTATATGAGTCCACACTCAAGAGTGTAAAGTGTTAAAATATGAGTGTTAAATTAACACTCAAGAGTGTTAAAGTTAATGAGATAATTAAGTGATTAATTGAGTGATGATTGAGCATTATTGAAGACATCGGATGTTAACAAGCAGAATCACTGAAGGAGAAAATCTCAAATTGTAAGCCACCGTTATGGTGATCAATGTTTGCTTTAGTTGGGCTCTTGACCCTTATATGTTTACTTTAGACTTTGTTTGGCTGCTGTATCTGAGTTATAACAGCCAGATGAACAAAGAAAAAAGTGATCTGATGGTGTTGGTTATATTATGACAATCATCATTTGAACTTGATTACTGAACTCATTAAGATCCTTATTTTTGACTTATATTTATGTTGTTGGTTACAGCATAACTGTGATTATGCATAAATATCCAGAATTTTAGATATAATACAAAGGATTTCTTAAAAGTTGTTTTGAAAAAAAAAATCTTTCTTTTAGGCACAAACAGACGTCAAGATTCAGTCTATGCATCTCAACAATGGTGACGAGCAGAATATTCAATTAGGAAAAGTAAATTACATAGAGTGACAATTCAGATCATAATTTATTCATACCGCAATGCATGATGGGAGCCATTAATGAGTTGTGATTGGTGGCAGCCACTGCAACATGCTTTATTATTGTCACCATTGTTGAGATTCACAGGCTGATTATTGATGTCTGTGTTTCTAAATAAATTCATTTGAAAGTGTTTTGATCAGAACAATGTTTATTAAATATTTTGGATTATCTGAAAATCATATGCTGTAGAATCACAGAGCTGCTGTAATTACAAGTTAAACCAAACTATCTCAATAAGTTTAAATTTTCAGATCACAGCATGATTATGCCAAAACATAACCAACACTATCAGATCACACTTTTCTTTGTTCATCTGACTGTTATAAATCAATAACAGCAGACAAGCAAAACAGTAAAGTAAACATATAAGGGTCAAGAGCCCAACTAAAGCAAACACCCATCGCCATAATGGTAACTTACAATTTGTGATTTTCTCCTTCAGTGATTCTGCTTGTTAACATCAGGTGTCTTCAATAATGATCAATAGTCACTTAATTAATCACTTAATTATCTCATTAACTTTAACACTCTTGAGTGTTAATTTAACACTCATATTTTAACACTTTACACTCTTGAGTGTGGACTCACATACACTCCCAGGAGTGTTAATTTAACACTGGAGTTTTTGCTGTGTATAAATATTGATTTCTAACATTCCAAGAACATAAAAATATCCAGTTTCCTTAATGTTACTAGAATGTTATTTAAAGGTTAGTGTGACGTTCCTGAAACATTCTTTCAATCATCTTTCGAAAGAGTAATAAGAACACAGACTACAACTTTATTCAGACACAGCCTTAGATAAACTGAAGATAAAAGACATTAAGTCTCTCAAGATCTGATCAAACAACTCCACAAACAGCATTACCAGCTTCACTTATTACTAACCAGACTGACTTTATTTCTGTTACACGTCTACAGAAGTTCTTATTGAGAATTAACAGAGGTTTAGATGTTGATGTCTTATTGAAAATGTTTCATTTGAGGTCACCATCATGGACAGTGTTTGCTTTAGTTGGACTCTTGACCATTGACTATTTTTGAGTTTGTGCTTTATCAGCAATTGCAGATTTTCATGGAGAACATTTCTGCATTGATAAAGCAGATCAACAAATTCTGTGTTTTATATTTAAGCTCACAGAAATCAACATTCAGCAGCTGAAACAATAATGTTACAAATCATCGTTTTCATTTGTTGAAGTGTTTCAATTCGTTAAGTATCAATTACAGAAAAAGCAGTTGTTTGCCTGTTATTATAACAGACATATTGATCTGCTTTATCAATGCAGAAATGTTCTCCATGAACACCTGCGATTACTGATAAAGCACGAACTCAAAGATAGTCAAGGGTCAAGAACCCAACTAAAGCAAACACTGATCTCCATGATGGTGACCTCAAACGAAACATTTTCAATAAGACATCAACATCTAAACCTCTGTTAATTCTCAATAATAAATTCTGTAGACGTGTGACAGAAATAAAGTCAGTCTGGTTAGTAATAAGTGAAGCTGGTAATGCTGTTTGTGGAGTTGTTCAATCAGATCTTGAGAGAGTTAATGTATTTTATCTTCAGTTTATCTAAGGCTGTGTCTGAATAAAGTTGTAGTTTGTGTTCTTATTACTCTTTAGAAAGATGATTGAAATAATGTTTCAGGAACGTCACACTAACCTTTAAATAACATTCTAGTAACATTAAGGAAACTGGATATTTTTATGTTCTTGGAATGTTAGAAATCAATATTTATAATATTCAACGTTCCTATAATGTTGTAAGAATTGATAAATTAGGAAATTCTAGACAGTCTGTTTCGGGGGGTGACCAGACCCTGAGAGGACAAAAGGACCTCTCTGGAGATTACCATTTGAACTGGCCCTCATGCACCATCAAGACGAAAGTCTCAACTCCGAGTCATCCGAATCTACATCTCTTTCCCACATCTCTTTCCCTCTCCCCTCACCCCCTCTCTCTCATGCTCAGATGATCACCTGAAGATCACCCAAGAAAATGTATAGTTTAATGTGAATGATTATCACAGAGTATTTTCATGTTTGGTATCATTTAAAATGTCACAGTGCGACTGGTACAAATGTCCTATTTCCAAATAAGTGAAACAAAAGGTAATAAGGTTCTTGAAGGTTTATGGATAACTAGCACACAAGGAGGGGTTGGCCTCTAGACAAATGGTCTCCCTACACCCAGAGGTGCTACCTCTGAATGCAAATTTCTTTTGTTAGCACATGCTTCCATGTGAAAGAGGTCTGACTATTTAATGAAACTCAGCAGGGAGATCGGGGCCTTTTTCTGTACTTCAGATTGGCCCGTGAGGCTGAGAGAGAGATCTCTCAGCCTCACGTATTTCGTAAAGTTGGGTTTGCATCTTCTCTCTATTCCAGATCATTTGATGTTTTGTATCGATTATCTTTGAATTGATTATGAAATTGGCATGATACATTTACCTGACATAATAAATCCTTACATGTGATTATTCTAACTGATCTTGACATTGTTCATTTAATGGTTAAAAGGAATAGTCAAACATTCGCTCACTTTTAGTGAGGCACAGATATTATTAAAACCTTTCATTTATGGAGTCAGATGAATTAACGAGTAAATACATATAATTAATGTATTACAAATTTAACCAACCAATACTTTGCATGAGTGAGGACAGAATACGTGATAACCTTCCCCGTGTATTGGCGAACCGGCAATTGGACCAATATAGCGGGCCTTACAATGTTGACTTTTAAATCAAAATAAAGTTGAAAGAACGTTTGAGGAACATTATACCTTTTAAAACACGTTCCTCTAACGTCAAGAAAACTGGACATTTTTCACATTCCCAGAACCAACACTGAATATTTGGAGAACGTTCAAAGTCTGTTAGCTGGAAAGGTTGTAACAGCACAAAAGCGAAGCAAAATTTTTTTTGTTTTCTTCCCATGCCTGCAGCACAATGAAGAGTTTAATGTTAAAGCAAATTATACATTTAGTATTTTTTGGTTTACAATCAACAGCTTGCATTCTTACAACTTTTCTCAAATTTTATCTTTTTTTTTTTTTTCATTGAAATAGTCATGGGGTTTGACAAAATTAATTATTTAAAAAAGTAGTTGTTCCAACTATATAACCTCATAACACTGCATGTAGGAGAGACCAGGGTCAGTTGTCACACTTTTAATCCAGTGAATAGCCTGATATATTTTTAAGTTTATTTTTGAAAGTCAGTTTAGGCACATATCTTGAAGTCTTGACAGCAACTGAATATTCCACTGTTACTGCCAAGGGAAAAAGATAAAGGTTACTGACCATATATGGTAAGTTATCACTGACTGAACTAATAAAAAGCCTATAAATGGCTTTTCAGCAAAACACAAAATTCAGCAAAATGAATGACCAATTCATTAAGCAGCACAAATATAAAAGTTAACAAAAAGCATTATTTAAACAAACGTTACAAAAAAAATACATTTTAAAATTTTTAGGTTGTAAACAGTTAACAAATTTTAGAACAATGTTTGAAAGCAACATTAATCTACTGGTCATTTGCATTTGACAAAACTAGCCCTGGTCTCGCCTATAATATACAAAAATTGCAGAAGATTAAGATTAAGAAGTTTATTATTATAGACTATTAGCAAGGGTGGGTAATCCAGGGGCCAAAGAGTAAAAGTCCTGCCATATGTTTATTCCACCCATGAACTCAGTCAGCTGATTTCACTAATTAGTTCTCTCTCCTGTCTGAATTAGCAAATCCATCTGATTGGAACAAAATACTGAGGAGGACTTTTACTTTCTGAACCTGGTCTTTAAACCTCTGCATAGCAATGCCACATGTCAGCCAAGAGCAAAGAAATAAACCAGAACTGGACCTTATCGTAGCCAAAAAATCTGTGTATATTAAATATGGAGTAATTTCAGGCACAGCCTCAGATGAAATCAACCGAAGAGAAAAGAAGACATTAAGGCTACGTTTACACGGAAACGATCTGAAGAGAAAACGCGAAAGTGATCACTTTTTATTCTGCGTTTAGATGAGCGTTATGGGGGGGAAATCTGCGTGCATACGGTGACGCAAAAGTGTGTGAAATTCAATGTAGTATGCACTCTAGGCGGCTAGGTGGCAATGTGAAGCACTGATCGGTGCCTTCACTGTCTAGCAGACTTTTGCGTTTTTACCGTTTAGACGGAAACGCGACGGTGGAGCGTTTTTAAGATTTCCACTCTGGAGGGTGGTTTCACTTTTTTGCGTTTTTAAGCCCCAAAAACGCCGTCGCCGTCTAAACGAAAGGCACATCTGATAAAATATTTTTACGTTTTCACCCGCGAGCGTTCTCGTGTAAACAGGGCCTAAATCTGTGAAGATCTCAGCAGAGAAGGATTAAACAACTCCACAAACAGCATTACCAGTAGGGCTGGGCGATTTAAATCGCGATATTGTTATGCGCATCTCGTCAGTAAAGCCGGTTCCTTGATTAGTAGTAAATCACCATCACCTGCTTTCAGATGGAGCGGCATTTAGGGCTGATGAGATAATTAAGTGATTAATTTAGTGATGATTGAGCATTATTGAAGACACCTGATGATAACAAGCAGAATCACTGAAGGAGAAAATCACAAATTGTAAGTTACCATTAAGGTGATGGGTGTTTGCTTTAGTTGGGCTCTAGACCATTATATGTTTACTTTAATATTTACTGTTGTTTGTCTGCTGTTATTGATTTATAACAGTTAAATTAACAAAGTAAAATGTTATCTTACAGTGTTGGTTATGTTTTGACATAATCATGCTGTGATTTGAAAAAGGAAACTTATTGAGATAGTTTGGTTTAACTTGTTAGCAGCAGTTTTGTGATTCTTCAACCTATGATTATCAGTACTTTACTTATAATTCAAAATATTTAATAAACATTGTTCTGATCAAAAGACATTCAGATAAATTAATTTAAAACACAGACATCAATAATCAGCCTGTGAATCTCAACAATGGTGACAATAATAAAGCATGTTGCAGTGGCTGCCACCAATCACAACTCATTAATGGCTCCCATCATGCATTGCGGTATGAATAAATTATGATCTGAATTGTCTATGTAATTTACTTTTCCTAATTGAATATTCTGCTCCTCACCATTGTTGAGATGCATAGACTGAATCTTGACATCTGTGTGTACCTAAACGAATGATTTTTTTTTTTTTTTTTTAAACAACTTTTAAGAAATCCTTTATATTATATCAAAAATTCTGGCCATTTATGCAGATTCACAGTTATGCTGTAACCAACAACATAAATCAAAGTCAGAAAGAAGGATTTTAATGAGTTCAGTGATCAAGTTCAAATGATGATTGTCATAATATAACCAACACCATCAGATCACTTTTTTCTTTGTTCAGCTGGCGATTATAAGCCAGATACAACAGCCAAACAAAATCTAAAGTTAATAATATATGGGTCAAGAGTCCAACTAAAGCAACCATTGATCGTCATAATGGTGGCTTACAATTTGAGATTTTCTCCTTCAGTGATTCTGCTTGTTAACATCAGGTGTCTTCAATAATGTTCAATCATCACTAAATTAATCACTTAATTATCTCATTCAAATAAACACTCTTGAGTGTGGACTCATACACTCCCAGGAGTGTTAATTTAACACGGGAGTTTTTGCTGTGTACAAAGAGCCGTAGTTAACTGACAAGCTGAGCCATATCGCATTAAATATCGCTGGCGATACGTCCGCGATATTGATGTGATTTGGCTCAGCTTGTCAGTTAACTACGGCTCTTTGTAGTAAATTCTGCTCCATCTGAAAGCAGGTGATGGCGATTTACTACTAATCAAGGAACCGGCTTTACTGACGAGATGCGCATAACAATATCGCGATTTAAATCGCCCAGCCCTAATTACCAGCTTCACTTATTACTAACCAGACTGACTTTATTTCTATCAGACGTCTACAGAAGTTTTATTGAGAAGTAACAGAGGTTTAACTCTGTGTTTCATTTGAAGTCACCATAATAGTGATTAGTGTTTCCATTAGTTGGGCTCTTAACTCTTATTATATCTATTGTCTTTTCTGGTCGCTGTGACAGTGTGTTTGTTAAATACATTTGCAGCAGCAAAGAAAGCTAAAGTGAAATGAGATCAGGTGATGATGGTTTCCTATTGATGGTTTTATAATAGTCATTCACTGAGGTATTATAATCTAACAATTATGTTGTCACATTAATATTTTTTTCACAACACAAACCCTGTGTTACTGCAGCATGAGATCCAGCAATATTATAACAATAAGTTTTGTTTGATTCTAAATATTTGCTTTTATTTTTTGCTGTTGTTTTTGTTGTGAATTAGTAGCTTTTCAGTGATGTTCTGAATTAATCTGTTTATCTAAATATTTGTGATTGTCACCATTGTTGAGATTCATACGCTGATTGTTGTTATCTGTGTGTGTCAGTGTAGGCAACTTTTTTTTTTATTATTTCATGTTTGTTTGAAGATTTAAACCGATTGTTATATTGCTGGATCTCATGCTGCAGTAACACAGGGTTTGTGATGTGAATATATTAGTGGAACAACATAATTGTTGACTCAATGAGGAACTCAATAGTACCTCAATGAATCAGTCTGCGTCATGATGATTATAAATCCATCAACAGATAACCATCATCACCTGATCTCATTTCACTTTAGCTTTTTTGCAGCTGCAAATGTGTTTAATAAACACAGTCACAGCAGCCAAAAAAGACAAAATATATAATAAGAGTTAAGAGCCCAACTAATGGAAACACTAATCACTGTTAATGGTGACTTCAAATGAAACACAGAGTTAAACCTCTGTTAATTCTCAATAAAACTTTTGTAGACATCTGCCAGAAATAAAGTCAGTCTGGTTAGTAATAAGTGAAGCTGGTAATGCTGTTTGTGGAGTTGTTTAATCCTCCTCTGCTGAGATCTTCACAGATTTAATGTCTTCTTTTCTCTTCAGTTGATTTCATCTAAGACTGTGGCTGAAGTCAGTTGTAGTTCTTGTGTTTCTGCTCGTCTCTTTTTCTGTTCTCTTCAGAGGTGTAAAGTCCAGGTTCAGAAAGTAAAAGTCCTTCTCAGAATTTTGTTCCAATCACCTGGATTTGCTAATTAGCAGTTTTTTTCAGCCAGGAGATAGAAATCAGCTGACTGAGTTCATGGGTGGAATAAACATATGGCAGGACTACTTTCTGACCCCTGTACTATACAACTCTGGTCAAGAGCCCAACTAAAACAAACACTTAAAATAGTGATTTTTTTCCTTCAGTGATTCTGCTTGTTAACATCAGGTGTCTTCAATAATGGTTACTCATTTTTAAATATCTCATTAACTTTTATCACTGGAGTTTTTGCTGTGTACCTTTTAGCAGAACATTCTGGGAACCAAAATAAAACTACCCACTGAAAACATTATTAGACCTTCATGGTAATGTTCTCAGAACGTTTTTAGAACAAAACATTTCTAGCTGGGTCCCTGCCTGAAACAGAGGATACAATCACCTTCCCTGGTAAAGCAGAGGATAAATCTTCCCTAACTTTACAGAGGATAAACCTTCTCTAGCAACGTAGAGGATAACTTTCAACTCTAAAAGAAAACTTTAGAGGATAACTTAGTTAACCAAACCCTACAGCTGTCTGTTAACTCTTCTCTGACAGTGCAGAAGATAACAAATTTGTACTGGTCTTAAAGGTTCTTTTGGATAGAGTGGCACTCACCAACCCTTGGTTGTACAGAAAGATTCAGTCTGGAACACAGTGAGATCTTTGTTGAGTTTGAAGTTTCAATCTGGATTCAGGTGAGTAGCTCTATCCGGGTCATGGCGCCAAAACTGTTGGAAACTTTTCCTTCGTCAAAGCAGAGACCAGGAGACGTTGGGATATCTTTCAAGCAGAAGTTATTCTTTTTTGAGGACTTTGCTGTGCGTTGCTATAGTCATCCAACTAGTCTGGTCTAGTCTAACTAAGGAACGTTGCCTTGCAATTTATATACATTTAGGGGGAGGGATTTACATTGAGGTTGAACAAAGCATGTAAATGAAGTAGCCTACATGAGTCAGCTAGTTTACAGAGATTTCCTGATCTCATCAGCATAACATTGTCATTCACATGCATAAATGCTAATCCAATCAGCCTGACAGTATTACCCATACCTTCACATTATCATAGCTTAACTTGGGACAATGACACTGTTCAGGAGGTGCATACAGACAAAAGGTTAATGTCAGACACCTGGGTTGCTTGACTTAATCTTCTTTGAATCTAATCATCTATGCCTCAGTATAAAACACAAGGCAACCTAATTTAAACATTTAATAAATTTGTAATACAACAACAGATTAATTCAGAACATCACTGAAAAGCTACTAATTCACAACAAAACCAACAGCAAAAAATATAAGCAAATATTTAGAATCAAACAAAATAATAGGACAGTTCAGATGCATAATTTATTCATGTTGCAATGCATGCTGGGAGTTTTGTACTATGCTGGTACCCAGCATGCATTGCAGCAAAGTACTTTTAATTGTCACCATTGTTGAGATTCATACACTGATTGTTGATGTCTGTGTGTGTCATATTAAACTGACTTTTTCGTGCTCATGTTTGTTAAAGTCTTCTAACTTATTGTTATAATATTGTTGGATCTCATGCTGCAGTAACACAGGGTTTGTGTTGTGAAAAAAAAATATTAATGTGATAACATAATAGTTAGATTAAAATACCTCAGTGAATCAGGTTAATTTCATAATGATTATAAAACCATCAACAGGAAACCATC
Organism: Abramis brama; assembly: GCF_963993115.1. Taxonomy (NCBI): domain Eukaryota; kingdom Metazoa; phylum Chordata; class Actinopteri; order Cypriniformes; family Leuciscidae; genus Abramis; species Abramis brama. The sequence continues at coordinate 52,159,546 of NC_139963.1, read as the reverse complement.
ATCACCTGATCTCATTTCACTTTAGCTTTCTTTGCTGCTGCAAATGTGTTTGACAAACACACCGTCACAGCAGCCAGAAAAGACATAATACATAATAGGAGTTAAGAGCCCAACTAATGGAAACACTAATCACTCTTATGGTGACTTTAAATGAAACACATTAGAGTTAAACCTCTGTTAATTCTCAATAAAACTTCTGTAGACGTCTGCCAGAAATAAAGTCAGTCTGGTTAATAAAGTGAAGCTGGTAATGCTGTTTGTGGAGTTGTTTAATCCTCCTCTGCTGAGATCTTCACAGATTTAATGTCTTCTTTTCTCTTCAGTTGATTTCATCTAAGGCTGTGGCTGAAATTACTATTTTTTGGCTTCGATAAGGTCCAGTTCTGGTTTATTTCTTTGCTCTTGGCTGACATGTGTCATTGCTATGCAGAGGTGTAAAGTCCAGGTTCAGAAAGTAAAAGTCCTCCTCAGTATTTTGTTCCAATCACCTGGATTTGCTCATTCAGACAGGAGAGAGAACTAATTAGTGAAATCAGCTGACTGAGTTCATGGGTGGAATAAACATATGGCAGGACTTTTACTCTTTGGCCCCTGGATTACCCACCTCTGACTATTAGTAGATAATGTCACACAGTTGTAAATTTCACAATGTACTTTCACATTATAAAATTTGTCTTCCTGAAGACAATCACATGAAACTGGTGCAAAGTCAGTCTTGCTCAGTTAGTCTTGAAGACAGCTTGGATTTTGTGACTCAGCAGAGACGGAGAGCATGTGGGGAGCTTGAGGTTGCGGCTCAGGTTCCTGAACACCATCAAACCAGGGGGAGGTGCAAAGGAACTTACTGAGGTGTAATATGATTGTTTCTGAGATGTAATATGATTGTTTCTGAGAAATGCTATACACACAAGGTCAAATACCCAGCTTTAGTTTAGTTTACTCCCCCTTACCCCACCCTAACCCAACCCAACCCAACCCAACCCAACCCAATCCACGTCTCTCATTCTCTCTGTTTCAGCCACAAGAACATCTGGCATCCCTCCCTCCATCTCTCACCTGTTTCTCAGGACCTTGAGATCCTATAAATGGCATCTCTTGAAAGATGTTGATGCAGGCAGTTAGTGTTTGAGCAGCCTGCCAATTTCCTTGCCAGAAAAGACAGTTTGCTTAAGCTGCTTGATTTCTCAGAGGATTGAAATCACTGAATGAAAGAGAAACAACAAGAACAGAAAAAAGAGAAACACAACAACTAAAACTGACTTCCAGCCACAGCCTTAGATGAAATCAAATGAAGACAAAATACATTAAATCTATGAAGGTAAAATGATGTCATAAAGAATCGCATGCGCAGGGTAAGATTTGTGAAAGTGTACATAAGATTGCCAGCATAAATTAAATTTGCATGCGCAAGAGAAGATTTGTAAAGGTGTAAATCGCCTTTCAAGTGTAAGCAAAAAATATTTGCAGCATTTGACTGTTATTCGTAAGTGTAATTCATGTATTGTGAAGCTGCAGCTTCATGCTAACGCAAAATAAATAGGATCTGTATTCTTCTGACTTCCATTTTTCCGCGCTTACACTTTTGGCACGGTTTTTGCGCACAAATACGGCCAAAAGTATTGCAGGCCTGTGAACAGCAATTTGCGACCGAAAACAACAGAGTTAGGAACTGGAAAACAGATTCATTGCGTAAAATCAAACTTTGTGTAAAAAAATTAACTGTTGCAAATGTCTAAATGGCTTGTGTGCATGGGGCAAAAAAGTTCCCGAAACTACCCGATTTGTACAGTTGCGTCTTTCTTTTACCTGCGCTTCCAGTTTTGGCACGATTCTCTCACTCATTGAGTTTTGCAAGCGCGAAGAGGAGGGCAGGTCCACCTTCTTCATGTAGCCAATCAGATGAGCTTCTCGCTGACTCTAGGTTTACTCTTATCTGATTGGTTCAATAAACACGCCAGTCACCAGAACACATCTTCATCTTCATTTGTCTCAGAAATGTTCTGGTTGCCGAAATTGTACTTTAAATGCACACATGGGTAAAAATGCTGAGTTATTTTTTAAACCCAAATGCTGGGTTGAGCATTTTGACTATGTTGCTGGGTTATTTTCTCCGTAATCAGCTGACAATGACCCAGCATTTGGGTTTGTTTTGGAAATTTTGACCCAGCGCTTACCTCCTCGCGAGTCGCGCGCTTTTGTCCACACTGTTCAAATCACTACGTCAACAGGAGGACGAGAGGTTCAAGCAGGAGTGAGCGCCCACACAGCAGGAGACTCCTATGCGGATCCGCGTTCAAGTCGCCAAACCCGCGTTACTGTCAAATTCGTTTTGGCGCCGCCCAGAGGATCAGCTCCGCCTCCGGGAGGCTCCGTAAATTCTACTGTCAAACAGCGGGTCCTGAGCGGACCCATGTCGGATGCTCGGACGCGCCTTTTACTGCAACGGTTGGACTACAGCACGTCACCAAGAGCCGATATCAGTCGAGAATATTTTTGCTGTGACACGGTTGTGTTGAACCCACTTTTGAGTAAGTATATTGATTTATTGATATATTGCGACATTCACAGTAAACATTGGTTTTTAAATCACTGTATACTAATGATTGTAATGACGTTGTTTGATATTAGGACAACTTTAGAATGTTCACTTAATGGTTTAGCGCTAGCTTCTACCCACATAGCAACATTGTGTCGGCCCAGATCCGGCCCACATCTGGCACACGTGAAAAGATGATCTGGCCCACATGCAGCGTGGATCTACGGCACTTGAGTGGCCCACTCCTGTTTGCCAAATCTGGGCCACAAGCAGGCCATAGCAATGCCACATGTCAGCCAAGAGCAAAGAAATAAACCAGAACTGGACCTTATCTGAGCCACAAAGTCTGTGTATATTAAATATGAAGTCATCTCACCCTTAATAAGCCTGTTAACAAGCAGAATCACTGAAGGAAAGAAGAGAACAGAAAAAGAGACGAGCAGAAACACAAGAACTACAACTGACTTCAGCCACAGCCTTAGATGAAATCAACTGAAGAGAAAAGAAGACATTAAATCTGTGAAGATCTCAGCAGAGGAGGATTAAACAACTCCACAAACAGCATTACCAGCCTCACTTATTACTAACCAGACTGACTTTATTTCTGTCAGACTTCTACACAAGTTTTTATTGAGAATTAACAGGGGTTTAACTCTGTGTTTCATTTGAAGTCACCATAACAGTGATGAGTGCTTCCATTAGTTGGGCTCTTAACTCGTACTATATCTTTTGTCTTCTTTGACTGTTGTGACAGTGTGTTTGTCAAACACATTTGCAGCAGCAAAGAAAGCTAAAGTGAAATGAGATCAGGTGATGATGGTTACCTGTTGATGGTTTTATAATCATCATGATATAACCTGTTTCACTGATGTCTTTGAAATCTAAAAATTATGTTGTTCAACTAATACATTCACTTTATATACATACATAACATCTGCAGCGTGAGATCCAGCAATATTATAACAATCAGTTAACAGACTTTAACAAACATGAGCATGAAACATAACTGTTTGATGACAAACACAGACATCAATAATCAACATATGAATCTCAACAATGGTGACAATCAAAAGTACCTTGCTGCAATGCATGCTGGGTACCATCATAGTACAAAACTCCCAGCATGCATTGCGACATGAATAAATTATGCAGCTGAATTGTCCTATAATTTTGTTTGATTCTAAATATTTGCTTTTATTTTTTTGCTGTTGTTTTTGTTGTGAAATTTAGTAGCTTTTCAGTGATGTTCTGAATTAATCTGTTTATTTAAAAAATAATAATATTGTCACCCTTGTTGAGATTCATGTGCTGATTTTTGATATCTCTGTGTGTCACCATTGCTTCATTTTTCGTGCTCATGTTTGTTAAAATCTTCTAACTGATTGATATAATATTGCTGAATCTCACGCTGCAGTAACACAGGCTTTGTGATGAGAATATATTAATGGTACAACACAATTGTTAGATTCCAAAGACATCAGTGAAACAGGTTATTTCATGATGATAATAAAACCATCAACAGGTGACCATCATCACCTGATATCATTTCACTTTAGCTTTCTTTGCTGCTGCAAATGTGTTTGACAAACACACTGCCACAGCAGCCAAAGAAGACAAAAGATATAATACGAGTTAAGAGCCCAACTGATGGAAGCACTCATCACTGTTATGGTGACTTCAAATGAAACATTAGAGTTTAACCTCTGTTAATTCTCAATAAAAACTTCTGTAGACGTCTGACAGAAATAAAGTCAGTCTGGTTAGTAATAAGTGAAGCTGGTAATGCTGTTTGTGGAGTTGTTTAATCCTCCTCTGCTGAGATCTTCACAGATTTAATGTCTTCTTTTCTCTTCAGTTGATTTCATCTAAGGCTGTGTCTGAAGTCAGTTGTAGTTCTTGTGTTTCTGCTCGTCTCTTTTTTCTGTTCTCTTCTTTCTTTCAGTGATTCTTTTTGTTAACTTATTAAGGCTGAGATGACTTCATATTTAATATATACAGACTTTGTGGCTCAGATAAGGTCCAGTTCTGGTTTATTTCTTTGCTCTTGGCTGACATGTGGCATTGCTATGGCCTGCTTGTGGCCCAGATCTGGCAAACAGGAGTGGGCCACTCAAGTGCCGTAAGTCCATGCTGCATGTGGGCCAGATCATCTTTCCACGTGTGCCAGATGTGGGCCGGATCTGGGCCGACACAATGTTGCTATGTGGGTAGCTAGCTGTGCATTATTAAGTTTGCATTTTGCCAATTTTGGTCTCATGTGTGTGTGTCTGCCATCCTCTTATATAATGAAAATTAAGTTACGGCATTTTAATCACTGTTTGAGTCGGTTCAGACAACTATGTCGCCTATTTGAACGTCAAACTCAAAAGTGCGGGCTTCTGCTAATGTTAGTTATACCGTCTAAGTTACATTGAAACCATATACCTTGTGAACATAAACATCTCTTGTGTCGTCTGGGGTCTGATAAACAGTAACGTTAAGTTAAATTAATAAAATTCAGTGTCCACAATGCTATGTAGGCTATTTTCCAATAAGCTGTACGTTAAGGTTAGCTGTCATATTTCACGGGACCCGTGAGTGCGGATTTCATGTCACGGCTTTCGTCGCTGTTTGTCACTTTCCCTATAGGCAAATATATTATATATATTATAATATATTATATACAATATACTGTTGTTATTTGGTTGCCATAACTTCGCGAGTGACGACGTCTTGTCACTGTTCTAGTTGCTCGAGGGAGCGGATGACATTTCGCTTGAGTTCAGTAACGTTAGAGCAGACAGCTCTGCTTAGTCGTGTAATTACGACTTTATGACTTTTCATAAACAGCGGAAGGACACCTAATGACTTTTATATTAATTACATTTATTCATATAGCAGACGCTTTTATTCAAAGCGACTTACAAATTAGAACAATAAAATCAGTTAAACTAACAGTAACAATATACTGTGTTATGAATATAAAGTGTTATGACCTTTCTCAATTAAATTTGTGTTCCGAGAGGTCTCGTATTACGGGAAAACTACTTTTCTCGAGAATATTGAAGCCAATTTTTTTGTGACGCAGTAAAGTTGCACAGCAGACACATGAGCGTCTAGAGCAGTCATTGGCTGTGCTGCAGCAAATGCTGCACGAACCTATGGCGAGGCGGCTCAGACGCTTGAGCCAATCAGGGCACTTCCCGCCCTGGCACGTCAGAGACCGCCCAGAGCCGTAGAGAGAGAGAGTTGCGACAACGGAAGTTCGAAATGCTTAGTTGTCACGTGATTCGCGTAGACCTCAGATAGTTCCAGGAAGTGCTTCAGCGCCAATTCAAATCGATGGAGTTAGAGAGCAGAACTTTGATTTTTGGTAGTTTGTAGTCAATAAATTAATTGATTTAAAATATTTATATAATACACTGATATGTGAATGTAATATGTGTTTGTAGTTACAGTAATGTTATTTTTAAAAGATAAAAATCTGCTAGTATTTAATGTTTATAGTGGTCAACCAGCGTTGCCTGCCGTTTGTTAAGATATTTCTGGCTAACGTTACCTTGGTTAAAGACCGTGTTGCAGTTGTTTTGAAGTATTTCAAGTATTTCATTTAGGTTCGCGTTTAAAGTATGTGTAGAGAGAATGGTGTCGTCTTAGCGGCCCCTAATTTAATAACAATGATCATTCCGACGGAAGCGAATCAATGAACATTAACTTTAGCTGGAAAATAACTTTATTAAAGAACCGCTATAAAGCCAAAACAATCTCTGTTACCATACATTACACGTGTATCTCTGTAAAGCTGCTTTGAAACAATCTACATTGTTAAAAGCGCTATATAAATGAAGATGACTTGACTTGACTATTTTTTGTTCTTAAACTAGAATGTTATTTATCACGATGATTGTCTTAAATCCGTTGCAAACAAGTAAAATGTAGAATTTATAAAATTAAATTTCATTAATCTTAATGTTTACAATGCTTATGCACCCCATGCACTTATTACTGTATAAATTAATACATAATATATTAATGTATAATATTACATTTTCAAACAAAACATGATTATACACACACACATTATTTCATTAGTGTTCATGTGCATTATTTACTTTTAACATAATTTGATAAATTCATGACCTACATTTCTTTAATCTATAAAATCTATTTATTTGGTTATTTTATTATAGTAATTACAGTATACATGATAAATAATGCATCGTCCAGAGGAGTCTTAATGATGAGTGAAAAGGGTTGTAGATCTCTCTCAAATACTGGTAAAAACTGCTTTCAAGTATCATGGGTAGGTTGGTACACTTTCCATGTCAGGTGAATTTAAACACTAGAAATGTTTAATATACATTACATCAGTTTTAATATATATATATATATATATATATATATATATATATATATATATATATATATATATATATATATATACTTTTGCATTGATTTAGCACAATGGGATTTATAAATGTCTAATAAACTGCATGTCAAGCATGTTGTCTGTCATTTCCTCTATGTTGTTCTTGTGGTGTCTGACACAGAGAGGAGAAAATATGCTGAAACTGAAGGTGAGGGTACAGCGTCAGTGCAGGGAGTCTTCATGATCCACTGAATCCCTTTGAGCTTCTTGTGTTGAAAGGGATAAAGGAGATAAAAACGGGACAAATTATATACAGTAGTAGTATATTACATGTTGTGGTATTTAGTATTATTCCCCATTTAGTCTAGTGTGATTTGTTTTTTAAAATGGCTTGCTGCTTTTAAGCATTGTTTTTAATCTCACAAATAAACTTCCATTTCCCTTTCCCATCAATCCAAAAATCAGCTGAGCTGAAACATAATATAGACAGCCTAATAGTCAACAGAAACACAATGTCTAAAAAACTCCACCCATACTCAAAAAGTTTTTATTACTCAAAAATGCAATCTAAAATAAGGATTTTGTTGTTGTTGTTGTTATTGCGCATTTAATGGGGAATGAAACGGATATTCACATTTTATCACTTCCACATATCACACTCCCCAATGTTATATTTAACCCCTGTTTAGAAGCCTTTCCCTCTTATTAGGCTACACAACAAAGGATAAAACTGCATTAAAAGAACGGGTTTAACCATTAATAGGCTGTTCGTGGTTTGTTATGCGCTACTAACTTTATCCAATGACCTATCTTTTATCTGATAACGTCCCCTAAAACTACTAATTTAGAGAGCAATAATCAACTAGCATGCTTTAATACAAGTTAATTTGATTCAGATGTACTGATAATATACAATCGTATTCTTTAAACGTCTTACCTTTTATAAAAGTCCATCACAAACGGTCTGTTCTACCGCGCTGCTGCTACTTCCGGGAACTATTGAGAGGCTCCACGAGCCGCCATTGCTGTAAAAAAAGCGTTCTATTGTAGTCAATGGAGTTGTCGCAACTCTCTCTCTCTATGGCTCTGAGACCGCCTAAATAGAGCTGGTAAGTCCCGCCCCTTCCGCAAAACCCCGCTGGACCTCAAAGTTGAAAAACCGTCAATGCAAGTGAATGGGAGAAAATAATTATTTTCTGGTCCCGTTTGAATTGTGCCATGAATGTGAACATATGTTGTCTGTGAATTTTTTATATAACTCTTCATGTTACGAGTTTGACAGTATATGGTATGATTCTTCAGCTAGCAGTTGTGGAAAAGACATAACGAGAAAGACTACATGTCGCCTATGTGACGTCACCCCATAAAGTTGACTTACCCGTGCTTTTCACCAACTTCAACGATTTTGTCCTCTCCCTGAAAGAAGACGGTGAAGTGCACCAAAGACACAGCCATGTTTAGCGGGATCCGTGAGCTAGTCCGTGTGCGAGTGGTGTTGACATTTCAAACGCGTCGAGAGTTGTAGTCCACAAAGTGCTCTCACACAAAGTCTAACCGTATCAAACTTCTACCCTCTAAATTGTAGCATTCTTTACACGAAAAGTTATATAAAAAAATTCACAGACAACATATCACATTCATGGCACAATTCAAACGGGACCAGAAAATAATTATTTTCTCCCATTCACTTGCATTGACGGTTTTTCAACTTTGAGGTCCAGCGGGGTTTTGCGGAAGGGGCGGGACTTACCAGCTCTATAGAGAGCCTAAGTCCCTCCCCTTCCGGTCAACAGCCATGGGACCTCAATGGCGAGAGACAACAAATATTTTGATCTCGTTTGAATTGTGCCCTAAATTACACATATAATGTTTTTCAATTTAAAATATACATTTTAAAGTCAAGAAAGTCGCAGTAATAAAACGTAACAGCACCGCTGCTGGAAAAATTTCTAGGGGAAACACTGTATGTATATGTGTATGTATATATATGTATATATATATATATATATATATATATACATATAATTATTTAACAAACATTTACATTCATTCATAAATTATATTTGGGTACAAATTTATAATTTCAAATGTAGCTTAATGTTTGTTTTTGTATCATGTCTATGATCTTCGTTACTTAATTTATATTTGATAAACCTTTTTTAATAAAATAATTACTGATAGAAGTAGGCCTTATTTATTTAAATAAGTAAAAGAAAATTATATAAATTGATATAATAACTTATTTGCCTGGCTAAAAGCGGTATCCACCTCCGACTTCTGGTTATTAACAGCAGCTGATGTCCGGTTTTATTGGCAGGTATGGTCAGCTCAGCTGCTGATTTTTCGCAGAACCCCCTCTCATGACATAATATTGTTACAAATCAAATCCAGTGTTTCAAATCACAAGGCCTGTTATACATCAAACAAATATTAGGTCTTCCTATGAAATGAATACCTACTTTTTATTGTTAAATGAATACCAACTTAATATAATTATTTTCAAACAAACAAAGGAAATGTCAAAGCCAAGCAGATAGTCCACAAAGGCACGAATAAAACGTCCCACCTGGATTGAATTTTTTTTAAACATTAATTTTCAATGTAAATCTAGACCTATTCATGGGGCCGAATCAAGAAGTGCATCCCAAATTTTAATGTTGCTCTATTTCTCTGTTCTTGTCTAGTTTGTAGCTATGAAACAGAAAACACCACAATTCAACAATGTATTTATTTAAATACAACATTAGAAACAATGATCAATTTTACACACCTGATTGCAACCTGTCTTTCTTGAAAAAAACCCTGCAACCTGTCTTTCTTGAAATTTCTCTTTTAGAGCAAAAATGAATAGAAAGACTGTGCCTGTCTCCTTATCAACCGTAAGGCGAAGGACACGTGTAGACGTTCAAAAAAGGCTTAATCAAATTAGGACAGACATGACTGACATGACTGATATGGACATGACAGGAATAGTGGCAGATGACAGAGTTCTTTCTGAGAACACTGCCCCACCCTCTTCAGCTGCACATGCAATGCCAGAGGTGCAAGTGTTAACTGAAGAGGATATGGAATTGGAGGCAGATTTTGATGATGTGTATTGTGATGGGGATGGGACATCAGGTTCAAATTCTGAAAATGATGATGACCTAACATCACTTTCCGATAAAATTGCCAACTGGGCAGTGAGTTTTGGCATTTCCCTTGTTGCGCTGACTGCACTTTTGAGTATACTCCATATAACCCATCCCAATCTGCCAAAGGATGGTAGGACCCTTCTCAAGACAAAAACACATTATGCTATTCAGGAGAAGGCTGGGGGGAACTACCATCACTTTGGCATCCTTCCCTCTTTGAAGGCCACTATATGCAAATATGCCAAAACACTGACAGAGGGCATGACATTGGGGCTGCAGATTAATATAGATGGTCTACCTTTATTCAAAAGTTCCACTGTACAGCTGTGGCCCATCCTTGGCTTACTGGTTACCGTCCCCATGAAAGAACCTGTGGTCATTGGAGCCTACTGTGGACCGAAAAAACCTAGTTCGGCCACAGAGTTCCTATCTGATTTTGTCAATGAACTACAGGAGCTAGAGGCTGGGTTTTGCATTGGAGATAAGAACCTTAAAATGAAGCTTCACACGGTAATCTGTGATGCCCCTGCACGGTCCTTTGTAAAAAAAACTAAGGCCCATAATGCTTACCATGGGTGCGATAAGTGCCTACACCCAGGGCAATACCAGAACCGGCGTATGACGTTCTCTGGATCAGAGCACCCCCAGAGAACTGACATCTCATTCAATATGAAGGTTGATGAACTACACCACCACGAGGGGCCACATCCATTTAAAAATGTGAAGGTTGGCATGGTATCGCAGTTTCCCTTGGATTATATGCATCTAGTGTGTTTGGGCATTGTAAGGAAACTGCTCCAGACCTGGCTCCGGGGTCCGTTAACTGTAAGACTGCCGGCATTAATAGTAGACAGGATGTCAGACAAACTCCAGTCAATGAGGCCCTACGTGCCAATTGAGTTTGCCAGGAGACCACGGTCGCTTAGGGAGTTGGACCGTTGGAAGGCGACTGAATTCCGACAGTTCTTACTGTACACTGGCCCTGTGGTGCTGGCGGGATTCCTGGACCGGAACATGTACCACAATTTCATGCTCCTGTCAACTGCTATATCTATTTTGATAAGCCCTGAACATCTCAACCTTGCTGACTATGCTGGACAAATGCTAAAATCTTTTGTAAACCATTTTGGTGAGCTGTATGGGACAGACCAGATTGTATACAATGTCCACTGTCTGGTCCACCTGGCAGACGAGGTGAAGAGGCATGGCTGTCTGGACTCTTTTTCAGCATTCCCATATGAGAACCACCTTGGGAAAATAAAAAAACTCATTAGAAAACCTGAATTCCCTTTAGCTCAACTCATTCGGCGCCTTTCGGAAGTTACAGCTACCAAATTGGATGCTGATGCAGACATTAGACTGAAAAGGGAGCATTTTGTGGGCCCAATTGTTGTTGGCATGGGAGTTAATGCGCAATATGGGGAAATGCGAGTTGAAAGGTGGACCATCAAATTAACAACAGGGGACAACATGTTTCTGGTGGGGGATAAAGTGTGCCTTATCAAAAACATTATCCAAAATGATAATGGTGTGTACGCTATTTACACTGAATTTTCCCGGCAGTCTCCATTCTATACATATCCCTTCAACTCCGACAGAATGAACATATTTGTCGTAAATGATCAATCTGACGAGCTGAAGTCGGTTGAAGTGTCAGCGCTGCAATACAGGGATGGTTTCGTGGCCATACCCCTCCTCCACTAAATGAAAAAAAAAAAAAAAAAAACACAAATCAGTTCAATCAATCAGTTTAAACAATCAGTTAAAGTTAAAAACTCTAATAATATAGTTGACTACTGACTATGACTTCCACTACTCTGTCTGGATGAATATTTGCTGTAAGTATTTCACAAAGTTGGTATTTTTTCATACACTGACTACACCCATAATTTCACATTTTCAAAATATGAGATGACATATTATCCTGTAAAAGGCAGAGTAAGGAATAATCTCTTAACATCGAAATAAAATGCCAGGGGAAATGATATTTTATGCTGAATTTAACATGCAATTTGATACATGTCCCACCTTTCTCAATACAATGGACTGTACATAGTCCACTAAATTATTAGCATTATGCAATGATTTTTTTTATGAAACAACACCCCAACACATTCTGCCAAAAAATTGCAATAGTACCCTACTTTATAGTTGTGCTTAAGTTCTACCTAACTATTATGACCTGTACATTTTCCTTCCTTATACTTCTTCCCACCCTGGGGCACCATTCTAGTTAACTTTCAGGCTATCTTACTTGCTTATTTGTATACACTGTACACTTGTGCATGCTTTAGTCATGTTATTCCTTTTTGATGATTAATAAATACCCCTTTTCTTTCTTTCTACATTAAGGATGCCTTTTCACCTAATTGAGTTCCAAGCAAGCAAGGACATTGCTGTTGTTCCAGTTGATTGGTATGATGATGGGATGGTGTACTGGCCCAGCTTTAAGAGCACTGAACGGGTGAAAAGGGCAGCCGCTAACAATGAGAAGCATGAGCCAAACTGGCCAAAATATGACGTAAAGGTCGTCAGAACTTGTGGTAAGCCAATTCATAAAACTCTTGTTTAAAAATAATTTCATGGTTGTTTCTCCTTCTGCTTGAAATAACGTATTATTTCTATGTTCTGAAAATGCCCATGAAATTGTCTTTGCCTTGCATTGTTTAAAATATTCCATATATATCTACTGCTGCTATTCTTGGTCAGGTCTCTTTTGTAAGAGATATTTTGTGTTCTCAGTGAGACCAACCTGGTTAAATAAAGATGATAATAATAATTATTATTATAATCATCATCATCAATAATAATAATACTCTGTGCAGCTCTACAGCTAATTTGAAACTCATGTTCATTTTAACATATTGAATTTTAGACAACTACAAAGACGCCACTAGGCTAATGAATCAGTATCAGACCGGCTGCAACACCTCTGAGCTACAGTCTGACGCAGAGCAGGAGGGGGAGCTGCCGGAAAAAAGATTCAGGAAGCCAGTGTAAGTGTGTTCTGTTCTGTTTTGTTTTTGTTATGTTTATGCAGTAATAGGAAGGTTCTTTCCCGTAACATTCAAAAATAGACCAGAGATGCTTGTACTATGTATATTTGGCAATTTTTTTAACAGCCATCATTTTGGGGACTCTGATGAGAGTGAGGAAGAAAATGGTGACTTTGCATCTCTGAGGATGCCTGGTGTATCAGCTGAAGCCTCAAGCCAATTGCACTGGCCGAGTAAGGAATAATCTCTTAACATCGAAATAACATATCATAATATTAATATTAGAGATATGGTTAACATTCTTAGTGCTAAAGATATTCCCCTCTCCTTGTATCCATTCCTTCAGCTCCACCATCTCGCCGAGTGCCAGGCAGCAGAGTAAATTCTCAACCTGGAGAAAACTGTCTAGGTAAACACTGTTCTCCGAAATAATATTGAATACAGTGGCCCCATCAATATTAACACAGCAATGGTCACTCTGTTTCAAATTTATAGATTAAATCTGCATTACCATCTCAGATTTTCAATGTCAATCCATTCATGGGGTTGAAATAGGTAGAATACCAAAATGTTGAAACATTAATTCATGTTCAGCATGACCAGAGATTATTTGTTTGCCATTGTTTGGCCCTGTAGCTTGCAGCCTTGCAGCCTACCATGGTTAACAGATCACAGCCATTTACCAATTTCTCTCCCTTAGCACCTGACTATGGGGCAGGACAGCAAAACCCTTTACCACCTCAACTCCTTGCACCCGCATTTAACATGCGCAGAGTTACTCAAGGTAGGGACTGATTTCTGAAATATTGGTGAATAGAAAGGCCCCATGTGTATTATCAGTCATGGTTAACAGATTACTACCATTTAATAAAAAATGTCCCCCTCTCACACACCGCTCACCTCACTATGGATCAGGAACGGCAGTCCCTCCACAACTCCCTCCACCCCCCGCACCAGCCCTCAACATGCGGCCAACAGAGGAAGCCTGTCCAAGCCTGACATATAGACCAACATGGCGAGGGGGAAGAATGGCTGATACCATTCCCTGTTCTGGTGAGCAATAACTGACAAATACTAGAGGGTCATTCTGTGCCAAAGATTTTGGAAAAAACTCCCACAGCCATCACATATTTTCTTCAAACTTTGACAATAACTTTTGTCATTAACTAATGTCAGTATTATGAGTAATGAGGATAAACACTGAAACATGATATATTTTAATACACTACATTTTAGCTATATTTCATGTTTGTCAACAGCGGCTGAGGTCCACATCCTTAGCCTGCTGGAAACAATCAAACAACAACAGGACCAGCTTGTGGCAAAGGTGAACTACCTCACCAGCAGGCTGAACAGCACCCCGGGGCCAGATGTCGAGATGCCTGAAAATATCCAGTTTCCCCTGGAACAATTGGAGGCAGTGGAGACATTCGAAATCTTTTTAAAAGAACCATCAAATGACCCAGCTCGACAGAGAGTGGTGAGTTTTCTTATTTAATATGAATGGTGCCATTAGGTTTATTGATTGTCCATGATTATTGCAAATATTCTATTGAAGCAGTGGTAAGATTCTGTCTGTGACGGGTGGGGCTAATAGCCTCGGAAGTGACAGTGGAAACGCGACTGGCCCTGGCACGCACTAGCCTGGCTCGACCCTGGCCCGACAGTGGAAACATTGCTAATGTGTTTAAAGGTGACACAGGTCCATGAGGGTGTGATCCAAGTACATGTTTCATGTTTCACGAGTTCACACTTACAATTAGAGGGGGTAAAGATTATTGTGTATATGGCGTCCTGTCCGGGGGGAGGGCTCCGAGCTCAGAGTTCGGCCCAAACACAGAGTACTCCCTCCGAATGTAAGTAGTTAGGACTGTAAGTGTGGAGAAGGGGTGGCAGAGGGATGCTGCTAAACTGGCAATGGATTGAGGTGAGACTGCTGAATCTATACACCTCTCCACCCATGTTAATTATCTGAACGTGCTCCTCCCGAACTTTAATAAAACATCATTTAGAAGAATTTTTTTTTCTTTAGAGAAAAAAGAAAGATATTTTTCTACATTTCTGGACGCTTTCAAAAGGAACACAAATATTTTAAATGCACCTTTAAATTCAACTTGAGCTTAGAAATGTTTACCTTGCTGTCTATTTAAAAAAGATGTCTTTGCCTTTTAGATTTCTTCTTTGGCCACCATTGGAGGCCAGGATGTGAAGAGGGTGACCTGGAACATCCTGGGCAGGATCTTCACAGATGAGGTGTCTCATCAAATTAACTGGAAGGGGGTTAATAACAAAAAGTCCTTCAATAGGATGACAACAAAGACCTTGCTTTTCAGTAAGTATATAATTCAAAGTAATATTAAATATGTTGGAAGTCAATAGTTTGTAAATGTTAGGGCAGCCTTAAAAATCACAGCAACCATCTTCCCAATATGACAGTGTAGCCTTTTTTTTTAGACTGGATCCTATACTATAGACTTTTTGGATGTTTGATGTTCTCTTTTGAACTTTATAATAACGTTCAGTTGTAAGTCATTTATAAGTGGTTAGTTATTGATGAACTAATCATTTAGAGAAAGGAGAAGTTCTGCTCTGTGTGTCGTTGTGAAGATCTGTATTCCGCTGTTGCTGTCCTGTGGTAAGAGAAGACTCAGTTATTAACTGCTGAATTCTGTACTCACCATTGTTGTTCTGTGAACAGAGAGACCCCGTTATCCGCCGCTGCATTCTGCCATTACTGTCCTGTGGTAAGAGAAGACTCAGTTATTAACTGCTGAATTCTGTACTCACCATTGTTGTTCTATGAACAGAGAGACCCCGTTATCCGCCGCTGCATTCTGCCATTACTGTCCTGTGGTAAGAGAAGACTCAGTTATTAACTGCTGAATTCTGTACTCACCATTGTTGTTCTGTGAACAGAGAGACCCCGTTATCCGCCGCTGCATTCTGCCATTACTGTCCTGTGGTAAGAGAAGACTCAGTTATTAACTGCTGAATTCTGTACTCACCATTGTTGTTCTATGAACAGAGAGATCCGGTTATCCGCCGCTGCATTCTGCCATTACTGTCCTGTGGTAAGAGAAGACTCAGTTATTAACTGCTGAATTCTGTACTCACCATTGTTGTTCTGTGAACAGAGAGACCCCGTTATCCGCCGCTGCATTCTGCCATTACTGTCCTGTGGTAAGAGAAGACTCAGTTATTAACTGCTGAATTCTGTACTCACCATTGTTGTTCTGTGAACAGAGAGACCCCGTTATCCGCCGCTGCATTCTGCCATTACTGTCCTGTGGTAAGAGAAGACTCAGTTATTAACTGCTGAATTCTGTACTCACCATTGTTGTTCTATGAACAGAGAGACCCCGTTGTTCCTGATAAAAGGAGCTAACGTTAGCTGTGTAGAAACTGGGGCGATACAGCTTTTAACACGCTGCACGCGCTCCCTTTGCGCGCTGGCTTTCGGCTCATTCAAACCAGCAAATTTGAGATGAAACGCGCTTCAGGTGTCTTTCACTTATAACGTACCCATGTCTTAATGGCAGAGACCGCAATATACAGTGCTATGCATAAGTTTAGACACCCATACTAAAGTTGAATAAAAAGAGGAATAAAAAATCATCTTTTGGAAATTGAACTTAATGCCTTAATTTAAAAAATTAGGAAAAATCCAACCTTTAAGGACACCAATTTTCTTTGTGAATGAATAATGTATCGTAAATAAATAAATGTTCTTCCTTAAAATACAGGGTGCATAAGTTTGGACACCCCTATGTTAAATTCCCATAGAGGCAGGCAGATTTTTATTTTTAAGTATTTTTTAAGTATTTTTTTTAATTATTTTTTAGGATACTATGCATCCTGATAAAGTTCCCTTGGCCTTTGGAATTAAAATAGCCCCACATCATCACATAGCCTTCACCATACCTAGAGATTGGCATGGTTTTATTTCAGTTAGCCTAAAAGCTGGTTTGATTTGCATTGAGAGATGATCTTATGGAAAGTACCCCATGCCAATCTCTAGGTATGGTGAAGGCTATGTGATGATGTGGGGCTATTTTAATTCCAAAGGCCAAGGGAACTTTATCAGGCAAAATTGTATATATTTGGCAAACGCTAACCACCATCATGGTGACTTTAAAATACACCTATTGTTTTCATTAAAACGGAAATGAAATAAAGTCAGTCTGGTTAGTAATAAGTGAAGCTGGTAATGCTGTTTGTGGAGTTGTTTAATCCTCCTCTGCTGAGATCTTCACAGATTTAATGTCTTCTTTTCTCTTCAGTTGATTTCATCTGAGGCTGTGTCTGAAGTCAGTTGTAGTTCTTGTGTTTCTCTTTCCTTCAGTGATTCTGCTTGTTAACAGCAGGTGTTCATCATTAATGCTCAATCATAAGTTAATTATCTCATTAACTTCAACACTGCTTTAACTCTGTAGTGTGCACACATATGAACACTGAGCAGTGTTAATTTAACATGGCGTTTTTCTGTGTACTATTACATAAATCTTACCTGTTTCATTTACATATGACTGACACATATAAATCACATTCAGTTTATTAATACAATTACATAAATCTTATCTGTTTCATTTAGATATGACTTAAAAATATGAATCACATTCAGATTATTGATTGGTTTATGTTAAAACTATGTAATCCAAATGCATGGGAATTTGTTATGCAATTAAAATACATAAATCTTATTTTTAGACAAAAATTTTTTTTTGAGTGTGGTCCCGGTGTGGATTATGACACACGAGGGGTGTCCTGTGAAGCCTCTGATGATCTGCTGGGCGTGGCCAGTTGTGCTGCATCATTTTGCAGAGACGTTCTGATGTGGGAAGAGTTTCTGTGGGTCCAAGAACTTCCCATTAGAGTCCATGAGGAGGAGAACATCTGGGTCAGGTTCTGGAGGGTGGGCGGGCGGGGGAGGGTTGTGTTTCAGCAGGTGTCTGTGTGTGTGTGGCAGGCTCGCTGTCTGTGTTTGTGTAGTCTGTAGAAGGAGCTGTTCTGTGGTGAAGTGTGTTGTCTTCTGTGTTTTTCTGGAACTGCTCTCTCATTTCTTGCAGCTGTCTGGAGAAGTTCTCTTCTTTTCTCTCGTTGTCCTCCTCTAGCTTGCACATCTGTGTGCGGAGAGCTTGGTTTTCTCCTTGCAGCTCTCTGAGAGCTCTGTGGAGTTCAGTGATGGAGGAGTTGGTGTCTTTCTTCAGCTGCCTGAGCTCATCTTTGAGCTCTTAGATGGAGATGTTTGTGTTGCGTGTGTCTGAGAGTTTGACTTGAGTGTGTTCTCTGAATTCAGTGAAGTCCAGTTCCAGTAAAGCTAAACTGTCTCTCAGTTGACGGTCCGATGATGAAGGTGAAAGACTCGCTGGGCCTTCCTCCTCCGAGTCTGTGCTGTTTGCGTGAGGCTCGTCTCTCTCCTCCTCTACTCTGGCCTTCAGCAGGGGGAAGATCTCCTTGAATGAGTTCAGGCTTGCCTCATTGCCTTGCAGAAGGAAAGTGCCTTTGGTATAGTAGGTTATGGTGAGGATTGGGTTGTCTGTGTCCAGCATTTCATCTTTGCATATAGTTAATATTCCACCTCGACCGATTCCTTCTTTAAAAATGTTCTTGAATTCCTCACAGATGGCTGATTTCCATGCATTTATCAAGGTGGTGAAGAAGATAAGGTTGTTCTTGATTCTTCTCCCACTGAGTTGAATGTAGTCAGCATACAGAAGATCAGGGTTGTCTCTGAGAGTTTTCTCTTTGTGTTTTTTTCTGGCCTGTACACTTCTGCACTTCTCTGGGTAAAGCACCTCCCTGCACTCTGCCTGCGCTGGGGTTGCCATGGTGATAGGGCTGGGGGCTGGGCACTGAGCCAAAACTGCAGCTAACTTAGCTTTTAGCTTGTAATAATGAGAGATTTTACCAGAATAAAGCCAAGATATACAGTTTTTGTTCAAGATTTTTGCCAGATAAAGCTCATCTCTCTGTTTAGTAATTGAAGATCAAAAATTGTGTTAAGTTTTTCAGCTGTAGTTCCTTTAAAAAAGCCTTTCACGTTTTGGAGGGAAAACTCCAGTTAGCTGTTAGAGTGGTGATCCAGTAGCCAGATGCTAATCCACAGGTTCAAGTCTTCTTTATTTTATTAAAATGTATTTTCTAGTAAAAAAGTCTGTATTTACCCGAATCCAAGTTGTTCCTCTGTTGTTTGTTCTTGTTTGTTGTCGTTATCTCACTCTCTGTCTCACTTTTTGGCTCAATCTTTTATAATTTTTCAGGAGCTCATTTTGAGAGTGGCTGATCAGTGCTGATCTCGATCTCTCTCTCTCTCTCTCTCTCTCTCTCTCTCTCTCTCTCTCTCTCTGCATGCGCGCGCTTCGGGTGTGAGTCCCGATCTTCGCCTCTTCTTCTGCATTTAAAATTGTTTGAATGTAAATTGGCAAGACAAAACATGTCCAAATTGTAAACTGTCACTCTATGATGTTTAAATTCAGCAGTTAATCCGCGACTACTGTTAGAAACACACCAGAAAGCTCTATATAGAAAGTTCCCCTGTTCCAGCCCCTTTGACCTCTCTTCGGCTTCACACCTTTTCTATCTGCGAAGCAAGAGATGCTCCAAGTTCTCTTCAAAAACACCCTTAAACATGTCATGTACACACATACACTCCCTTCTTATGACCCTAAAGTTCGCAGGCCAAGCTCAAACTAGGCTTTAGTTTGAGCTCGCCCTGCAAATTCAACACGTCCTCATTTGAACATTTTATTTCATTTTCAACCATAAAACTTCTCGATATGTATTATTTTCTTATTAAACGTCCGACTCGTCTGATTATTTGTATCAACTGCTGTGCACGATGAATCAGTTCGTCTCGAGGGGGTTGAGTCGAAGATCTTCTCCAGCGTCTTTCTCTCCTTCTTCTCCGTCTTGAGAGCTCTCCTTGCGTTGTCCCTCCAAAGGTGTTCAACTCAGTGGCGGTTCTAGAGGGGGGCCAGGGGGGGCCAGTGCCCCTGTGACAACAAGCTTGGACCCCCTTGTGGCCCCCCTAAATGTGGAGTGTGAAATAATTTTTACAAAACTATTTTTTGCTATCGTTGTTTTTCACATCCGTTATTAGACAGTGGCAACACGGAACACAAATATAACCCTAGAGGGACTGCTTAAATCGGATCTGCAGGTTTTTTTCTATTCAGAAGTTGGTGGACGTTTTGCGCGAATATTATAGTTAAAGCAAAGAAGGAAATATAGAGGTGAGTAAAGTTGTTAATATGTTGTATTTGTATTAAATGCATTACATAAGTGTAACGTTAGATCAGCTAATCTTAACCTGGCCGTTTGTTAGTTTGTGGCAGTTTGAAAAAGGATAAAAATGATCAACAAACTCATGGTGCTGAGTATTTTTACTTAAACAGGGATGCAAACAGCGCGCTTTTCTGCGCCTCTTTTTCACGTCAGTTTGGGTGACGAGGGTCTGATTATAATTTCACAAAGTCATCTGAAGCCATTCCATAGCTTAATGTGAGGGACAGAAGTCTATTTACATCATTAAATTAAAGTTTATGGAAACTTGTTTTCCCTCATCTGTCAATCATTCTCCATTCAGTATTCAAACAGCGCGCGCGCCTCGTCCGGTTACAGCAGGATACACGGTAAAACTCTCTCCAATATGATATATTCACATTATAATGCTTGATCTGTAGCTAAAAGGCTGTGGATTTGCATAAAATGACTTTATTTTGTGTATTTCTATTTTATGTTTGTTGCTGTTTTAAAACGACTCGCTACCGTACACTGTAAAAAATTTACTGTAGAATTTACAGCAACTTACTGGCAATTTTGGTTGCCAGTAAGCCTGTAAATTTTACAAGAGTACTGTAAAACATCAACTACAATTTAACAGTAAAAATACAGCACTAACAAATTGCTGTAAAATTTACAGCAACTTACTGACAATTTTGGTTGCCAGTAAGCCTGTAAATTTTACAAGATTACTGTAAATCATAAACTACAATTATACTGTAAAATTATACAGCACACCTGTAAAAGCATCGAAACAAGAGCAGCTGTGAATTTACAGTTCTTTAATGTAATCTTTACAGTATGTTACTGTTATTAATAATGCACTGAATTAAAACCTGAGATAACTCACTTCATTTGAGGAAATTGATTGGTCAATTGCCATTAAACATTTACTAGAAACATCAATTTAACTAAATCCTACTAGTGATCATCATCACACATGAATGAGTTGAAGAACATAAAAACTTCATCAATTCTTTAGCAACTACACAGTCACTGCCTTTAAATAAAGCAACATGCAGCATAACATCAGTGTTTCTCTGCTCATCCTGGACTGAAGCTCAGGCTCTACTCTTCAGCACAATGGTGACACACAAAACTCAACAGAAACCCTTTAAATCCTAACAGATCATTAAGGCCCTGTTTACACGAGAACGCTCGCGGGTGAAAACGTAAAAATATTTTATCAGATGTGCCTTTCGTTTAGACGGCGACGGCGTTTTCGGAGCTTAAAAACGCAAAAAAGTGAAACCACCCTCCAGAGTGGAAATCTTAAAAACGCTCCACCGTCGCGTTTCCGTCTAAATGGTAAAAACGCAAAAGTTTGCTAGACAGTGAAGGCACCGATCAGTGCTTCACATTGCCACCTAGCCGCCTGGAGTGCATACTACATTGAATTTCACACACTTTTGCGTCACCATATGCACGCAGATTTCCCCCCCGATAACGCTCGTCTAAACGCAGAATAAAAAGTGATCACTTTTGCGTTTTCTCTTCAGATCGTTTCCGTGTAAACGTAGCCTAAAGCAGTAACATATCTCCACTATAACATTATGTGCAAAAACACATGAAATCACACAAAGCAAATCACAGAATTGTACTTTTTGTTTAGTAAATTTGACAGTGAGATTTTACTGTAAACAACTGACTTAATCCACAGCTTTAGATGAAATCACCTGAAGAGTGATAATCATAATCAGACTTAATGAGAAATAACTGAGGTTTAGATGTTGATGATATATTGACAATATTTAATTTGAAGTTACCATGATCGTGATTAGTGCTTTCTTTAGTTGGGCTCTTGACTCTTTCTTTCTTTAACATTCTTTTTTCTTTCGCTGCTATAACCATGTCTTCATAAGACAACCTGATTATGGCAATAAAAGCCAAGGAAAAATATACTGTGGTGTTGATGGTTGTGTATTGATGATGGGGTATCAATGTCTAGTGGATGATATGCTGATGTTGACCAGAGTCTTTTCTCTAATTATGAAAAATTGATTGTAAGTGTCATATGATATAACATGTCATGAGATCAGATAATTTGTGTTTTACATATTTTTGAATCACAAAACTTCTCAATTTGCAGGAACACACATATATCAAGAATCAGCATATGAACCTCAACAATGGTGACAAACAAAATCTTCAGATAAACAGATAAACTCTGAACATCACAAATCAAGCTACTAAAAAGTCACATCAAAAACAACAACAAAAATAAAAGCACATGGTAAAAATGAAAGAAAATAATACAATTCAGCTACATAATTTATGCATGCAGCAATGCATTCTGGGAATTATGTACTATGGTGGTACCCAGCATACATTGCAACATGAAGCTTTTCATTTGAATGTCACCATTGTTGAGATTCATGCGCCGATTGTTGATGTCTGTGTGTGAGAAAATAACATGGCATTTTAAAACTTTCTATGCATCATATATTTTTTAAAATGTTAAAATTATAGCAATGCCATGGAATACCATATGTGTACGCTTAATAATTAATCATATGAAATAACCCACATGATTGTTCTAGAATAGATTAAAGTGTGAATGAAATGAGGTATAATCTTGTAAGCTCTATTGATGACATCATCAATACAGAGCCATTAACACTATAGCACTTTTCTCACGGCTCTTTAGCTATAACTGTTGTGCCTCATAAACACACAGTTAAAGCAGCCAGAGAAAAACTAATGTTCAAATGTCAAGGGCAAGAGCCCAGCTAAAGCCAACACTGATCACCATCATGGTAACAAACAAAAAAAACCCATCAACATCTAAACCTCCGTTAATTCTCAAAAAGACCTTCTGATTATGACAGAAATAAAGTCAGTCTGGTTAGTAATAAGTGAAGCTGGTAATGCTGTTTGTGGAGTTGTTTAATCCTCCTCTGCTGAGATCTTCACAGATTGAATGTCTTCTTTTCTCTTCAGGTGATTTCATCTAAAGCTGTGGCTCAAGTCAGTTGTTCACAGTAAAATCTCACTGTCAAATTTACTAAACAAAAAAGTACAATTATGTGATTTTCTTTGTGTGATTTTATGTGTTTTTGCACATAATGCTATAGTGGAGATATGTTAGTGTTTTATTGATCTGTTAGGATTTAAAGGGTTTCTGTTGAGTTTTGTGTGTCACCATTGTGCTGAAGAGTAGAGCCTGTGCTTCAGTCCAGGATGAGCAGAGAAACACTGATGTTATGCTGCATGTTGCTTTATTTAAAGGCAGTGACTGTGTAGTTGCTAAAGCATTGATGAAGTTTTTATGTTCTTCAACTCATTCATGTGTGATGATGATCACTAGTAGGATTTAGTTAAATTGATGTTTCTAGTAAATGTTTAATGGCAATTGACCAATCAATTTCCTCAAATGAAGTGAGTTATCTCAGGTTTTAATTCGGTACATTATTAATAACAGTAACATACTGTAAAGATTACATTAAAGAACTGTAAATTCACAGCTGCTCTTGTTTCGATGCTTTTACAGGTGTGCAGTATAATTGTAATCTTGTAAAATTTACAGGCTTACTGGCAACCAAAATTGCCAGTAAGTTGCTGTAAATTCTACAGTAAATTTTTTACAGTGTGTGCCTGTTCACACCACAAGGACTAATCGGCATCAAACGCACAATAACTGGAATTTAAAACTTCACTATGTGAAGAAACAAATTATCAATAAACTGTTGGACAGATATAGGCTACACTAGGATTTGTGCGCTCGACATTTCTTCGCTTTGTGCCGTGAACTTTTAAATGCGCACTTGTGCAGCGCAGCGCTGAACACTGTGACTCCACGTTGCTTTGAGCACATCATGCTGCACCCGCGATGCGCATACGCGCTTTGTGCGCTCTGTTTTGAAGCGTTTCATATTATCATGGTTTTTCCTATATTTTTTATACCTAGCCTGCACAATACATTTAAAATAAGCATAATTTAATTGTATATTATATTGTATGCACTTAAGCTGGTGAAAACCTATCTCAGGTCCACAATGTCAGATAGATTAAGCAATTTAGGCGTTCTAAGTATTGAGTCAAGGAGGGCAAAGGCCTTAAATCTAGATGAATTTTTGCAAAAAAACACAAAAATCGTAGAATACAGTTAATGTGACTGATTCTGAATATGTAATGCAAATCTAAAAAATATAATGGAAATGCAAATACATTGTTGAATGATTGTAAACAATGTTAATGCCTACAGTGCAGTGCAGAAAATGATATGACAAAAATAAGGTCTAAATGTAACTGGCCCCTCTAACAGTACAACTGGCCCCCAGCTTGGCCCCCCCAGTTGAAATGGTCTAGAACCGCCACTGGTTCAACTATAAGATCGTCCATAAAAATCTCAACCTTGTCTGTTACATTAACATTTCTTATTTCTGGGTCATCTCCATCCGTTACATTCAAAGCATGCAGATAGTGTTTAATATATACAATTTCTGGGGATTTATCAGAAGAATTCATAATCATTTGATCTCCAGTTCCAACATTTATTACAGACGGCAAGAGAAAAACAAAGAGAAAAAAAATGTCACATTAACATTTCTGTTTTCTGTTTCATCATCATTCGTTACACTCAATGCATTCAACCAGTCTTCAACGTTCAATTTCTGGGGAGTTTTTAGGAGAAACATTTTCAGAAGAAGAAGAACATTTATCAGAAAAATTCATAATCAATTGTTCTCCAACATTTATTACAGTCCTTAAGTGTCAGTTTTATTATATGCACTATATTAAAATAGACAAATAATATAGTGTCTCTTCTTCAGTTGGACATTCATTCAGTCATGGCAACTTGACAAATATGTTGTCAATATCATTAAAATTAAGATAAATTAATGGTCTACAAGTATTTTGGAGATCATAGTTTTTGCAAACTTATTATATTGGGCTTTATTAAACTTAATGAAATGATAATGAACTTGTATGCAATTTTTTTTACAACAAGTCAATTTATTGAGCAATTTTCACAGTCTTTATAAGACCTTAAATGATTTGTTATCCTGTGTCTCCCTCTATTGGACAACATTAGTATTATGGCCTTCATCTCTGAATGCATGAATTAAATGGCTGATTTTTTTTTCTTTTGAAATGATTACACATTTTTTAATGATTATTTTATTACTGATAATATACCCACATAATATACCATAAATGTATCAATTACATTCTGTCCTGTTTGTGAACTGAGCAGTGTAAACAGTATTAGACAGAAGCCTGTATAGTTATACTTTATATCTGGTGTATTTTGAATGGTTACTTTTGCACAAACATTCCTCTTCTTTCATAATTTTCAGGAGCACAAGAGTCCTTGTCATCCTATGGAGAGAATGACATGTTTGCTCTAGGAATTACAGAAGAAGAATTGCACATGTGGAAAGATACAGACAATAGTTTTAAAGGCTTGAATATCTCACTGGCAGATTTCTGTCGGGCGCGAAAGGGTTTTCTGCATATTTTTCCCCCTCACATTATGTGAAATAATTACTAAATGAAATTATTCCTATTTCTCATGCATGGAAATGTAAAATATGTACAAATATGTACATATATTACATGTGCGCACAGGTATATGAGGATGTTTCATCACTCAAGATCAGGTGTGGTGATCTCTGTCCATTTCTGCTCATAGTCCCTTCTGTGAGTTTCCTTTCTGCATCTGACTCTCCATTCACTTCAAGTTTAAAGTTGTATTAATTCCCTTGGGGCAAATAGTTTCGGCTACATTGGTGGTTCACATACATAGACAACACAATACATTTAAATACTAAAAGAAAAGAAGGTAAAACATAAACATTACATAAACAAATAGCTTCAGGCTCAAAGTTACATAGTGCAAAGGATGTGTGCCGCCCCCTATTATTAATTTTTGAACACATTTTTTAACTATACCTTGCAGACGATTTTGTCCTTCATGGAGAGTGAAAAATAAGAAAAGGACAAAATGATTACCAACATCACATAAACACTGTAATTAATGTTTCCCGCATTCATTCATTTGCCAGACATTGAAGGAATGGGTTTTTTATGCTATGTTGCTTCATTTTACCTTGTGTTTCTTTAAGTCAGGAAAATATGGCAAACTAACTATAGCAAATGATTTGTAAAATATGCTCAGTGTGTCGCAATTAAAGGGCTCATGACTTGGATTATGTTTATTTTGTATGTTCCTTGAGCTAGTGCTTTTGCGCCTGATACTGAGGCTTTGAAGCTTGTGTCGAGAACACCAGGATCTTCCAGTCGGATCTCCGTATCCAGGCTTGTGTTGGTTTAGTGAAGGGACATTCGAAGCCTTGTTTGATTGCAGTGCCTCGAGAAGGGTTTGGACTCGGCCTGAAGACAGTGGAAGAAATATTGCCTCTTCCACTTCTCTCTGTCCAGTCCATATTAATCACTTTCACCCTCTTTTATCCTGTCTAAAGAACTCCATCATTCCCTCTGTTCAACAAAAGCACTGCCCAGTTACACAATTATGAAACAACAAAACTCAAAGAACTCATTTGTTTATTTATTTATTTATTTATTTATACATGTGTTTATGTGTGTATATGTTAATATATCATGAACCATATAACACATCTTGGTGCTGTCAAGACTCCTGAGGATTTTTGTTCTGCTCAATATTTACATTGGCCAGCAGGTGTCGCTGTGTGCATTCGAAACCTTGAGAAATCAACCACTTTTACAGTTATACGGTATATTCGCGCATATATATGTGTATTTACTGTAGTAAATCACTTGCAACATTTTTTTGAATAATGTCCAAAAATGTAAAAAAAAAAAAAGAAAAAGAAAAAGAGTTTTGGTTTCTTGCCACTGTCACATTCAGCTTGCTCAGTTAATTAATATTCTGAAAATACTATCAATCAAACTGTACTTGACCCTTTTATATGAGAACACAGAAAAATTTAATTGATTTGAGCTGGATAATGACACTATTGTCTTCAACAGAGGTGAAGTTTACAGAACATCTTCAGTTTGCTGTATACAGTGACACTTCACATGAGAGCATCCGCTGAAGAATGAGTTCCCTTTCAGACTGTAATGTTCGACGTCACATCAGAACGCAACGATGAATTGGGATCTGGCCTGAGAGATTCTGCTGTTTATTCAGCTTGAAAGAGTGAGTGCTGCTGCCATTTCCCCTGTGCGCTTCAGCACTATAAAGAGAGATTCAGTTCCCTGAAAGAGCGTTATACACGTGTGACAATGCGTCTTTTTCAAGAGACTCCAATACCTCAGGAGTGTCTGAAAGGGAAATAATTGTTTAGGCTCTGGTGTTACCTGTACACATTTACATTTACATTTATTCATTTAGCTGACACTTTTATCCAAAGCGACTTACAATTGCTATATATGTCAGAGGTCGCACGCCTCTGGAGCAACTAGGGGTTAAGTGTCTTGCTCAGGGACACATTGGTGTCTCACAGTGGATTCGAACCCGGGTCTCTCACACCAAAGGCATGTGTCTTATCCATTGCGCCACCACCACCAATATAACCAACACACCATTTATACATTTAAATGGTGAACAGACATGAAGTAAAGCTTGTTATATGTTACTCACTGTGACCGTCTCATGCTTTCCGCTAACATAACATGGTGTCAGAAGTTTAGGAAAAACCAGTTAACTGTTAGTTGCGATGCCACCATAAATACTCGGGAGAGAGTGTGTGCGCGGAGAGAGGCGAAGATTAAAGCGGAGATCGGAGAAGCCGCGAGTGAGCGAGACGGAGAAAAGAGGACAGGTGAGCTGGTGAGAAAAATAACAAAAAAAATAACAATGGAAAAATAATAATAGATGATGAAGCAGCAAGTATGCGGCATCTGATGCCGTCGCTGATGCCCCTCAGGCAAGTTTGAGTTCAGCCATATTAGTGAATGGCCCAAATGGATGCGCCGCATTGAGCGTTATAGAATCAGGCGTAGACAAGCAGTCACGAGAATATCAGGTTAATACGTTTATGTATACCATCGGTGACGAAGCTGAAGATATCCTGAATGTTCTTCTCCTGTCTGAGAAGGAGAAAAAGTCATATGAGACAGTGGAAACGGCGTTCACACGGCATTGTGTAAGCAAACGTAATGAACATTTAACAGACGTAATCAAGAGGCAGGAGAGCGTATCGAAGCTTTCATCACTGCTGTACATGCTCTGGCAGAACATTGTGAGTTCAGAGCTTTAAGAGATGAACTGATGAGGGACAGAATTGTCGTTGGTATACAAGATGCAAGACTGTCTGAAAGTTTGCAACTTGATCCTGAGCTCACACTGGAAAAAGCCGTGATTAAAGTGAGGCCGTGAAGAGACATTAGCCTATCCTGGGTGGAAGTTCACGTGAGGTGCAAATAGCAGGGGTCGTTCATGCTTTAAGTTCAAAACCAAAACAGTCAAAAAAGAAAGTGAACTGGCCAAAACAAAAGAGGCCTAGTAAAGTGGATAAAGCCAGTAGATCGGCTGGGTGTGGGAAATGCGGAAATATAAAGAGACATAATTGGAGAGAGTGTCCTGCATGTGAAGGGGAATGCCGTAAATGCCACAAAAAGGGACATTTTGCAAAGCAGTGTTGGTCAGCTGGAACGGTTAATGGCATCACTCAGGATCGAGAAGAGCAGAGCATGAATGACTTTGCTTTCCTGGGAGAGGTGAGTTCAAAGAGTGAGTGGATTGAACTAGTCAGATTGAATGGTCAAAATACTGAGTTCAAGCTGGACACTGGCGCATCAGTTACTGCAATCCCAGAAAGCTTCTCAGCAGCCATTCATGGCAAACTCCAGCCACCCTGCAAAGTCCTGTATGGGCCCGGTAACCAGGCCCTCGATGTTCAGGGACTATTCACACACAACGTAATGAAGAACGCGGTTGCCCAGCCCTGTTTATTCGAACCGCGAGAGGCATCAATTGCCATCATTATGTTGTGCATCAAGTTCAAGTGTTACTCTTTTGTACACTTATAACTCGGAAACTAGTTATTTTACTCAATAAAGTTTTAAATATTGATATTTTTCTTACACGAACGCATCGCTTCACTTCAGAAGGCCTTTATTAACCCTTAATTCTTAATTCAAACTACTGGTGGTGGTGTTTTAAGACATGAAAGTGTTTACGCTTCTAAAAATCAATCACTTTAATTCCCAATTCTACCCCATTCTGTACCCAAACAACTCTTCTAACTCCATGAGTTAAGGGTCATCACGTATGGTATTAATGTCTCTCCAGACCTTAAAACCACATTACACATTACTCACATCCTCTTTGGCTAACACTAAAGATAACTTTGTTACTAACAAGCATCAGGAAAGCTACAGCATATCCTTGCATATTAAATCTCCTGAGGTAAGCATACTATCTATACAAACTTCTGGTTGTGGTGGCAGTTTCCCATACTTATTTATTTCCTAGCCAACCCAGCTTTTTCCATTCGGCCTATCGAGGCTAACTCACTAATAACTAACTAACTCAAGCGGTCTTCTCCTCACCACGGCCTAATCTGCCAGTCTTTCACGGCTTACTTAGCATTACTCACAACACTCTAGGCAACGGCCTAACGGTTAGCTCTGTTTAAAGATTATTACACCCATGTCAATGTCTGTATATTTCAATAATATAATCAATTGTCTTTGCCTAAATATCTTAGGTTCTTCATTCAGGGAATCCTCCAACTGGTGGGTATCGATTTTCTTTCTCAGTTCTTTTGGGGTTAGGCTCCGATCCTGCATTCATCTTCAGGCGGGAACTGAGAGTGTCTTTACGGATTCGGATTACGAACGGAGCCTAGGCCAAATAAGTTTAACAATGCATTTTGCATACAACTGTTAAATAAATCTTATTCATAGGTTTTCTTGCCTTTCTGGTAGAAATAAAGTCAGTCTGGTTAGTAATAAGTGAAGCTGGTAATGCTGTTTGTGGAGTTGTTTAATCCTCCTCTGCTGAGATCTTCACAGATTTAATGTCTTCTCTTATCTTCAGTTGATTTCATCTAAGGCAATGGCTGGAAGTCAGTTGTAGTTCTTGTGTTTCTCTTTTCTTCATGTGGTGGGACGTACCGAGTTTCGATTTAATTAATTTACTCGTGGGTAATGTAGTGTCCAATTATATTCCATGAGGGAACATATAAAAAGGGATTTGGTCACCGCCTGTGCGTCATTGCCATTCCGGTTTGTTTAATCCCTTCCACTTGAGGTATGTGTTTGGCTAACTAGTTAGCTCATAGATTTGTGACTTTATGTAACAGTCATTTGGTTTATAGCATTGTGGCGGATGGTTCGTTGCTGGGGGTTGTTGGCGGCGGCTATTCATCTGCCCCTCCTGCATTCCCGTGCTTTTGTTGGCATGGCGATAGTCTTCTGTGTGCGTGACTTGGATTTGCGACCCGCTATAAAATTAATGTACGTGTAATTACCGCTACTGTGCAACGTTCATTCATAGTTATGTTGGGAGTAATTTTAATATTTAAATTCTAACAGGAATAATCTGTTCTCGGATACCGTGTGTTCAGTGAGGCCTGCAACACTATTTGATGCTGCTGCTTTGTCGATCCTGGTTTCTCCTGGACAACTCGCTCGTTAGCTTGTTTCTTACAGGTTGAGTTGTTGTTGTCCATAACTCGCTAGAATTCTGCTAATGAACGCTGATTGGTCAGTGAAGGACTGATTACGACCAGAGATAACGCTTGATGGCATCGTGTCATCCGAAGCG
Organism: Abramis brama; assembly: GCF_963993115.1. NCBI lineage: Eukaryota > Metazoa > Chordata > Actinopteri > Cypriniformes > Leuciscidae > Abramis > Abramis brama. Next base: position 52,128,549 of record NC_139963.1, on the reverse strand, counting down.
GGACCAGAAACAAACAAAACAAAACCTCTTCTAGCACGTGTATTTACCTGTGTCAGCTGTGTTGTCGATGCCTCGAGTGAAAAGAAAGTGCAGAGCGCGAACGCACCAGAGTGACTGAAGGATTGCTGTAAAGCAGTATCTCTGGTCGTACATGTGTATGACGTCATTGACACTTTAAAAGACTTTTTAAAGCAAATAAGTGACTCTAAAAAATCTAACACCCAAAAATGTCTAATTTCTTTGCATCTCCTTTCGAATACAACATTCAAATTTCTAGACAAAAAAATATATCCTGAGAAAAGTGGATTTTGAGGGGTATAGCGCCATAGACCTCCATTCATTCTGCACTCGTCCTGTGCGCGCCCTCATATGGAACAAGAGTGGAACTGCAACCAGTTCAGAAGCCGGAAGTGTACTGAGAGTGAAACTTCTCGGCTTATTAGACATTCTCTGGTACAGCGGTGGACAGGTCTGAACCTAGGAAAAATGGGAAAGTGCAAATTTCAGCCGAAGTGGCTGGAAAACGAACATTTTAAGACATGGTTGCAGCCCGCTAGTGGTCATGTGGTAATACTCATCAAAAAAAATAACCAACTAGATGTCCATGTTCGATTTTGGGAGGCTGGTTGTGTCCAGTCCCGTTATCTGGGATCACAGTTCATGGGACATTCAAAGAGTGAGGATCTACTGCACCATTTCAAAGTGAGTATAGTTTCATGCATTTATGTCATTTTAACTCATTAGATTCTGAAGAGGAAAAAGATTAGGCTTCCTATCCTAAGCCTCCGTCTAGTGGACAACCTTAGTATTGCAGTCTTCATTTTATCAGTTGTCTGATGGTTTATAATTTGCTGTTAGGCCACAGAGCATCAGACATTCATTAAATTAAGCATGTTTCCTCGGAATAATTTGTTCTCCATATGTAAAAAGTTTTTAGGAGTTTGGACAATGCACTCTACAGGGTTAGTTCTACTCTACAGCGTTAATTACTCACCCTACTCACCCTTTTGCTTGTATTATTACTGACTATGTATTGTCTCTAATAATGTTTGAAATTTATATTAGTCAGGCTAGTTGTTTTTGTTGTATTTTTTGTAAGTGTTGTCCAAGTAATGGAAAGCCAAGTTGTTGTTTTTGCGCTGATCCAAAAGAATCTGATCCGTGACTCACAAACTGTATTATCTGATCCATTGCACCCCTATTCTTCAGTGATTCCTATTTCTTGTTGATGTTTTTTTTCATTACAGCAAATTTGCAATTACCAAACATGTCTGTAACATCTTTTCAGCATTTTTTGTTGGTGCCTCATCATTTATTTATTTCTGTTCTCAGAAATGTGTGCACCTACTAGACCTGAAACATCTCATTTCCATTAGTATTGATGGCCCCAACGTGAACTTTAAGTTCCTCAGTAATCTCCAGCAAGAACATGGTGAACTACATGGAGGTCGGCAGCTAATTTCGGGTGGGAGCTGTGGACTGCACATGGTACACAATTCTTTCAAGACTATGTGGAAGTAGTCCGTAGAAAAGATCAAACCCTGGAACCTCTTCTTTTGATACCATTGAAGCAGCAAATAAAGATCCCCTGATCTTAGCCAAACTTCAGATTTTCATGGCGTTATCCAGAACGTTTTGTCCATTCTTGGAGAAATACCAGACTGATGAGCCAGTCTTGCCATTTCTGTGCAGAGACTTGACAGAGTTAATGATGGTAATAATCTCATTTCTGCTCTGTTTTAATGGCTATTTTTTGTTTTATGATGACTTTTGAAGTGGGTATACCACATTGAATAACTGTATACCTGTGTAGGATGGAATAACAAAGCTGGTTAACAGGATGCTAAATAATTAGACATTTAGGGGGTTGTGTGGTAGTCCACCTGTGAATGCAGACACAATGGCTGGATTGCATTTACATTACACTGAGATTCGATCACAATGCGTCCTCGACTACCTCTGAAGCTGGACACGCTGATCGGATAACATTACGATCAGAAGCGCGTTTACACTTGTCTTTTCAATGTGTGTGTGGACAACAGACGGATACAGGTCACATGTTAATGCCAAGTGTAAACGCAGACAATATTGCTATCTAGGGTGCCACTCGCAAAAAATCTCAGGGCAATAGTTTGTGCTGTTGTTAAAGCCCAACTCCGACGAGTTGAAGTTGAACATTAATGTGCGTTTCCAACAAATTAATGTAAGTGACACCCTCACGAGTCACGAGAAAAATTGTATCTCTCAAAAAGTAGGCTACACTATCACGCTGCCCTAAAGGACTTCTATATCAGCTCTGCTTATAAAGCCGCAATCTAATCCGGTTTACATGAAATAAACAGCTCGCGAGCAGGTTTGAGCTTACGCACCTGTTGCTATGACAGCAAGTGCAGGGGCCTGTTTCAGAAAGGAGGTTAAATGAAATCTCTGAGTGTGTTAACCCTGAAATGAGGGAAACTCTGGGTTTTCTGTTTCAGAATGGGAGGTAGGCTATGTCAAACCGGAGAAAGCAGAGTAAGTCAAGCCCGTTTCTGAAAGAGAGGTAACTTACACTCAAAAAAAAAATTGTGTCTAAACATAAGATTTATGTATTTGAATTGCATAACAAATTCCCATGCATTTGGTTTACATAGTTTTAACATAAACCAATCAATACTCCTGAATGTGATTCATATGTTTAAGTCATACATAAATGAAACAGATAAGATTTATGTAATTGTATTAATAAACTGAATGTGATTTATATTTGTCAGTCGTATGTAAATGAAACAGGTAAGATTTATGTAATAGTACACAGAAAAACACCCATGTTAAATTAACACTGCTCAGTGTTCATATGTGTGCACACTACAGAGTTAAAGCTGTGTTGAAGTTAATGAGATAATTAAGTGATGATTTAGCATTAATTATGAACACCTGCTGTTAACAAGCAGAATCACTGAAGGAAAGAGAAACACAAGAACTACAACTGACTTCAGCCACAGCCTCAGATGAAATCAACTGAAGAGAAAAGAAGACATTAAATCTGTGAAGATCTCAGCAGAGGAGGATTAAACAACTCCACAAACAGCATTACCAGCTTCACTTATTACTAACCAGACTGACTTTATTTCATTTCCGTTTCAATGAAATCAATAGTTGTATTTTAAAGTCACCATGATGGTGGTTAGCGTTTGCTTTAGTTGGGCTCTTGACCATTGACTCTTTAATATAACATTTTCTCTGGCTGCTATAATTATGTGTTTATAAAACACGTTTGTTGCAGCAAAAAAGCCAAGAGAAAAAGAGATCAAGTTGTTGCAGCAAAAAAGCCAAGAGAAAAAGAGATCAAGTGATGTTGGCTGTTTGTTGATGATGATGACAAAGTCATCATCATGTAATTGCCTCATTCGCTGATCTTGTTCAGTGTCTAATGCATTTTAATATTGTTTTATTCATAACAGAAGCCATTTGATTTTACAGCAGGAAATCTAACAGTGTTGATTATCAAACAATATATATATATATATATTTTTTTTATAGTTAGTGCACAAAAACCTTTCATCTATGGCATTACTTAGACTCACACAGACATCAAGTAACAGCATATGAATCTCAACAATGGTGATAAAAGATACAAAAAATCCTGATGCATAATTTATTAATGCCGCAATGCATGCTGGGAGATATGGGTGAGTTTTGATTGGTGGTACCCAGCATGCACTGCAGCATGAAGCATTTCATTGATTGTCACCATTGTTGAGAGTCATACACTGATTCTTGATGTCTAAGTAATAATGTAGAAGAGAAAGTTTAATGCACTAAATGTTTTTAAAATTCTTTATATTATTTGATTAACTGTTGGATCTAATGCTGTCAGGTCACACAGCTACTATAACAAATAAAACAAAATCACATAAGCCCAATAATCAAAGCATTAGACACTGAAAAAGACAAGTGATTCAGGCCACAATATGATGATTACACCTTCATCAATAAACAGCCAATATCATCACTTGATCTCTTTTTCTCATGGCTTTTTCGCTGCAACAAATGTGTTTTATAAACACATAATTATAGCAGCCAGAGAAAATGTTATATTAAAGAGTCAATGGTCAAGAGCCCAACTAAAGCAAACGCTAACCACCATCATGGTGACTTTAAAATACAACTATTGATTTCATTAAAACGGAAATGAAATAAAGTCAGTCTGGTTAGTAATAAGTGAAGCTGGTAATGCTGTTTGTGGAGTTGTTTAATCCTCCTCTGCTGAGATCTTCACAGATTTAATGTCTTCTTTTCTCTTCAGTTGATGTCAATCTAAGGCTGTGGCTGAAGTCAGTTGTAGTTCTTGTGTTTCTCTTTCCTTCAGTGATTCTGCTTGTTAACAGCAGGTGTTCATAATTAATGCTCAATCATCACTTAATTATCTCATTAACTTCAACACAGCTTTAACTCTGTAGTGTGCACACATATGAACACTGAGCAGTGTTAATTTAACATGGGTGTTTTTCTGTGTACTATTACATAAATCTTACCTGTTTCATTTACATACGACTGACAAATATAAATCACATTCAGTTTATTAATACAATTACATACATCTTATCTGTTTCATTTAGATATGACTTAAAAATATGAATCACATTCAGATTATTGATTGGTTTATGTTAAAACTATGTAATCCAAATGCATGGGAATTTGTTATGCAATTCAAATACATAAATCTTATTTTTAGACACAATTTTTTTTTTGAGTGTATACTCAGAGTCAGTTACCATGGCAAATTACTCTGTGAACCTAACCTGGTCAGGAGCAGGTTTCCCAGAGTTTTTCTTATGTAGTAAATGCATCTTTTGATTTAAGATTCTTTAGATATTTTGACTGGAAACAACAAGATAAAAAGTCTAAGTAAGAAAAGCATTTTTTTGCAGTGCAGGACATTAATTTATTGCACGTTTTTATATAATATTATATTTATATATAACATCGGAGATGCAGAGCACATTAGTAAGGAAGGACACTGTATCAGAGCGGGAAGCAAAGTGTGCCTCACTCTCACACTCTTTCTGTGAGTTTTCGTGTTGTTTCCTCGACACAAACCTGTGAGATCCATCGAAGAGGAGATTCACAGTATTGCAGGTCAGTGGTGGAGAAATCGGTTTAATGGAAACAAAATAAATGGTGATTTAACAGGAAAATAATGGTAACACTGCTGCCAGTTGTTTGCTGTTTTTTCTGTGATTCACAGTAAATTCCTGTTGAAAAACATTACGGGGAGTGCACTGTAAAAAAACATTAACATGAATTAACTGTTAAAATAACAGGGAAATAATTAACAGTGCGCAGTTTTAGCACATAGCTTGTTATCTCAAATACGGCAATACTTGCAGCCCCCCCTGAAGAGGCAAAAGGTGTGTTAATTAAATCAGCTGAGCATTTTGTCTGTTAATATGTTAGTTTTTGCACAAATGTAAGACACCATGTGAACATGAACAATGTTAGCTGATCAGTTATGTTTTATACATTTCAGCTCTTATGTTGGTGATATGGGAATGGATAAAGGTTTATAAAGGATTAAACATCATAAAACCATCAGTAAAAGTCTCATCCTTGTTCGGGGGCATGCTACCATTTTTATTTATTGTTTATTTATATTTATGTGTGGTCAAAGGCCCACCTTAACACATACATTTATAAGATTTTTAAACAAACAAACAAACAAACACTTTTATAATTCATTTTCACACAAAATCTGTTGCTGTTCAATAAAAACATTTTATTTCTGCAATAAAATTTAGTTTTGTCACTACTAGTATGAACTGATGTGCCTTTAACCCTTGTACCATAATCTACTTTTCTATGTAAAATATGTATTTTTTTATGTTATATTTAACATAATAAAAAGTATTCATGAAATGTACATTCCAGTAAGTTGAAGCAGCCAAACCTCACAAGTTGGTATTACTTTGGTCACATCTAAAAACTATTACATGAAATATCATTAGCCACTACTAGATGGCTGTAGCACTCAGTGGCTGTATATAGGCATAACTCAAAAAGAAAATACAAAACGGGTAGGAATAAACAATAAACGTCAGTATTTTGTGTGTGTGTGTGTGTGTGTGTGTGTGTGTGTGTGTGTGTGTGTGTTTTGCACAGTGGCTGATTATCTTTTTTTTTTTTATTGCTGTTATTGACTATGTATGTTTGACTTTTTGAATTTCATAGAATAAAATAAAATATAACGCTCTATTATTGGCTCATTCAATAGCTTTCAATGCAATGCATTTGTGTGTGTTCAGGTGGCAGACTTAGGAAAAGTCTTGTAGGCTACCGCTCAGTTACGAAATGATTTTGACCACATTTCACTCTCCAGTCCAGTGTGTGGCGGTAAGTCACAACCTTTTGTTTGCCGACCGCCATTAAACCTCAGAGGAAGAAGGTTTGTTATCTCTGGTGTGATACACTGTTATAAACTGTTATAACTGTACGTTAAGTCTATAGAAAAATGCCAAATTTGAGTCGGGTCAGTAATGACTGTAATATTCTCATCCTCATAGTCGTGACTAGAAGTTTTGAATCGAGCAGGAATATCTGGAGTTGCTGAGGAGAAGATGGTGTTTGTTAAAGAGATTGAGGAGGACTCGAGTGAACCAGAACCCTGGAGAATAAGGGCCCTTTCACACCTGAAAGTCCGCACCAAGGTCCGAACCAGAGTTCATGTTTTGATACTTTGTATACATTTGGTTAGTTTTGGTTTGGTTTCACATTGCAATTATGCGAGCGCACTAAAGAACTTTTCATGACGTACTTGCGTCCTGTCGTCATCATCTACATGGCTGCATATTGACATTGATTGGTTTGTAAACGGACGTGCGTCTGACGTCAGCGTGTTGTCAATTTGGCGGGTAACTTTGACAAGAATGAATGAACAGACGCATATCGTTGCCAATATACTTAACATTACGGCATTACTCCCTCCAGCACCAACTATACTCGACGCTAGTTCAAATTCGCCAAATGAACGTCCTCGTTGTGCGAACATTTTTTATCATTGTAGCCTGTATTTTTTTTCCTACAAAGATATCTAGTCATTTCAGTGAGATCTTAACAATTTGTGTGGAACCTTTCAGCACGTGTCAAGCAACTTCAGTCTGGGTAGATGCCATATTTAATTCCAAGTGAATCAAAAATGAGGCTGTGTGCAATATGCATACAGTCAGTTCAAAAGTTTGTACCATCTAAATGTGCTGGATCTTTTTACTTCATCACCACCCATGTTTTCTAAAGTTGATTTTTTTCAATATTTCATCAACATAACAGTACATTTAACCGTCTGTCTTTTACAGACAGTGTTAGCTGTAGCTTTGATTTCGAATTAAAAGTCTCAATATGTGATGATCATTAGCTTCAATGCAGAACATTAATAACTATGATTGGGACTGCCATATATACATACATTATAATGAGCAAAATATTGCATTAAAAACGTTGTAAATTCTTTGGGATTAGTTGCTGTGTTTCAGCCATAGACTGTAAAAAAAAGATGGACGACGCCCCTTCGCTCTCTTCCATTGATGAGAACTGAAGCCCGATATGGCGCTGACATCTTGGGGCTTGAGTTTGCGCAGTAGCGATCTCGGGACCAGACCTGCGCAGTAGTGAGCAGGAAGTAATCAACGCTCCGCCCTCACTCTCGCCGAATGCACTGAGGGAGAGTGGATTCTGCACACTTTTTTAAAAATTGATTGCAGTACGACAAGAGGCTTGTTAAAATAAAGTATACAATCTCCTCAGTCCTCCGAAGATCCAGACAAAATGTCCGTTGGTGCTTCGGTGACTACTTCACTCAGAGAACCTGTCAATCACAGCTGTCAATCATGACGTTACACCACCGCATCACATAACTAACTAAAAACCAACTTATTTTTGAAACAGACACTTGATCTTACACCAGCGTGATAAAAACAACAGCAAATGAAAGAAACCACATTTGGAAAAAAGATATTTGAAGTGTAATTTAATTGTTTAGTTGGTATCAAGTCCCGTTGAATAACACAGGGAGGCGGGGCTTATGACCTATACTAGGACCAGTCACCGGGGGGCGATCGAGACGCTTTGGCTTCACTTTTCAGGGCTTGTGCAGCACGCTTGGTTTCAGCGTGTTGTCCTGGGAGGAGCGCATCCACAACAGGAGTTTCACTATGTAATAGTTGATTACTATTCAAGCCACTAGATATCAACTAAAGTGGATTTTCAGAGGGAAACAAATAAATTAAATTGACTTTAGAATTCACAAAATGACAGTTAATTGCATTAACATGCAATGTAATACCTATGAAAAAAAAAAACATGTCAATGTGTTACATTAACAATGCATCTCTATTTAGTTTTTCACCGATGTCTAGGGGCTGTTTACACCTGGCCACTTCATGCGTTTTCTCAGATCGGATTGCTGTCTGATTTATCAAAACGATTCCATTTACACCTGGTTACATCAATGTGTGTGTGTTTTTTTTTTTTGCGGATATAAATCCGATCTTCAATTCCCGCTATATGCAGATTTAATGGAGTGCATGTCACCGAAAGCAACAGATATGAGATGCATTATTTTATTGATCATCAGCTAAAGTTTCTGAATCAAAGCCCGCAATAAGAGAGAGCAGTAACAGCCCTGGTAAGATCATTTCGTTTCTTTACATTTAATGATGATTGTGTGTTAAGCGTCAGCGACTTACTTTCACTTTGATTTGCGATAGTTTGCACGTTGGTTTGATGAATAGATGCTCATCTGCGGCGATGCGTGTTGCAGTAGCGTCATCATATCTGACTATAACATGACATATAGCCTATAACACGCTCTCACATGTTTATTTTTTAATAAACCATATTCAACAACATATAAAAATGAAATAATCTTTAGAGTAAAGCCGCAGCATCATTACCAAGCGCAAACCATTGACAGTGAATGAAACGAAGCGAACTTAGCCTGCAGGCTGTAGTGTGACATGCGTAAACCAATGGTGTAAACATAATCATAGAGATGACGTGCCACGGGTTTTTATTTAAAAGAAAAAACGTAGCTTGTGTTTGTATGTAGGTCTAGGCAATTTATATTCACAATACTTAATAACTAATATTATTTTATTGCATTTGTATTAAATGTTTGAAGAGGTAAAAAAAATATCGGTCGGTCTTAACTAGTGTTGGGCGATATGCTCCATTTTCATATCGTCCTATCGTCAGCCTGTAAGATCGGTGGTACGCGATATTATCGTGAGGGGGCGGGGCTTACTTATTTGATCATTAACTTGCTTATTTACTCGTTAATTTGCTTGTTTTATTAGTTCGTTTTATATATGAGAATTGTTTTCTATTTTGCTAGCAAAGTTGGAGTGTTTATCAATAGGCTAAATCAGGTTATTTCCCGGTATAGTGAGGTAAAAAAAAAAGATCCTTATCATTCTTGTATCTGACTCAGAGTATTTCAACATGTCAGCGGGAAATTTACGGACACACATTATCCTCTCATGCCGTTACAGATGCAGCATTTTGACTGTATTTCTGCACGAGATGAGAACACGTTTTAAACGAGGATCATGCCACTTTGGCTATATGAGAGCGCTCAATGTCTGATTACACATAGAACTATCGGTTTTCTGTCAATACGTTAATATTCAGCCTATTATGATAATGCTGTATCTAAAAATGTGCAAAGAAATAAGCTTTTAATAAATATTTTTAATGTGCGTGAATAAATCCAAACACCCCGTGACAGATTTAAGTTTCACTTTCAATCCGTGACCGACAGAGGAGCGTCTTGGCGGCAAGGATTTAAATCTTTAACAATGTCTGGGATAAGAAACTTTAAAGTGTGGATGTACATCGTCAGAAAGGATATTCTCCAAGGCTGGATTTAGCATCAGGAAAACCATGATCGCACTTCTGCCGGCCATCGAACATGTTTCACGTCAGAATGTATTTTATCCGCGCGCACAATTTGAAAAGACTCCAACGGACACAGACAGAGTGAAAGACTGGATTTGTTCTCTCGATCAGGTAGGGTACAAGTGATTTCAAAACTTTTCAGCCGGTTCTAATTTGATTTTTGGATGCTGTGAGTGTGAACATTTTTAGCTAAAAAGACTGCCACTCCAGTTTAGCATTTATTGTTGTTTCTGCAGTTAAAAAGACAAAGTTGAAAATTCTGGCTACTATCGTTATTTTAATAGTTTCTTTATTTTAATTTTATTTATTGATCTGTCAGGGTTATCTAATCTTTATTTGTGGCTTGTGTTTTGAATATATGTTCCCCTGCACTTTAGGCATTTTGCACACATTTGCTCATCTTGTGACTTGATTCTGATTTATTTCGTTTTGTATTTTTATTTATTAGAAAGGTATATTCTGTTCTAATTTAATTTAGTAAATTAATTGTTTATTTTTTCGGTGTATCGATGTTGTGGTGTATAGATCCTGCTCGCACAGGTAATTTAGCCGATTTAATTTGATTTGCATGTGAAATGCAAATCCTGTCCGAGTTATTTATGTTATTTCTTAGTTTTATTGATCCAAAATGTTTTTATACATTTTCTTCTATATCTTTGTGTGATTTTCCGTACATGGCGGCTTTGAAATGTTAAATCCCCGCCCCCAGCCCCACCCCTATACACATGATTCGACTATTAGTCGACTATAGGCAAGACATGACGATTCTGATTCGACTATGAAAATCCATAGTCGGGGACACCCCTAGTTTGAAGTTGCTTTTGATTTCACAGACGGCAGAGTTGTGCTGCGTTCTTGAACTAAAGACTTTTATTAGGCCTATATAATTTTAGTGATATTATTATCATTAATATTTTGTAATTGTATTGTTTTTAGTGTTATTAGTGTCATTCAATGTTTTGTTAATGTGCTATGGAAACAAAATACTGACGAACAACGATGCCGTCTTCATCTTGGCTCTAAATGATGCGTCTGTTAAAGCAAGCACTCTTGACAATTTGTGAATGGATCTCATACGCACGTCGGTGATGTCGCAAGTGTGGTTATGTGGTGATGTCGTTATGAATTTAGGCAAGGCAAATTAATTGTAGTTCATAATTAATGTACCCATTAATGTTCATGTTTCAGTACCCATGGCTACATATGGGTGTGTTCATATGGATGAAAGCCTGTTGTGTTCAGTCTCTTGATCTTTGATAGTGGCAGCTATTGTGAAACTCACCTTGTCAAGGTGACCGCATCAAGGTCTTGTCCTGAAGAATCACAGGGCCAAACTCTAGGGATTATTTCATCTGATAACAAGAGCATAGCCATAAGTTTAAGAACTCTAATGATATCTTTAGCCCCTGATATTGCATTGGGGATATCAATTCAAACATTTTAAAGGCTAAGAGTATGAGCCACAGCTGGCCAGATATCTGTGAAAAATAACTTGCGTGCCTGAACCATATTTAGCATTTAAAAGTAAAAAGAATTTCAGTATTTATCAGTAAAAAATACATACAAATAAATAAATACCCCTGAGTATGGTGTCTGTCTCACTGGCCAACATAACTCAAAACAGACCTAGAGAAATAAAATAAAATAAAATATACCAATGACCATGATATCCTGTTATCATAATAGTTAAATAAATAATTGTAACTACGACCATTATACCATTATATTTGTCGCCTATTATTTAGCCTACAGGCTTCTCAAGGACAATCACACTGAAAAATCCTGGGGTTAATGATTTTAAAATGTGAGACTTCTTTCAAAAGCATAAATCTTACAGACCCCAAACTTTTGGACAGTAGTGCATTGTATGTTTGAGGTGGTTTTGCTTACTAATCATATGGTTCATAGCCATGGAGATTTTCTTGGATGGGGTTGCAGCAGGCCTTCAGCATGATGATCTACAGTAGGAACATAACATGCAATTTCACAGAGCCAACACTGTTACATAGGATTTACAATAGGGTTTATTACAAGAAACCAAGCCAGAGCAGAGGTGAACTGCAGAAAAGAGAAAGAATTATATATTTAGATAATATATTAAGATAATAATTAATTATATATTAATATAAATAGATGCATATGAAATGAATAATTCACCCTTTGTTGTAGAGGTTTTTTTCCTGTTGCTCCTGAAATCACTTTTTTTAAATCACTATTTGTAAGTGACGTCACTGATTAACAGTGCAGCGCATTCTTTTAGGTTAAATAAATTAGCTTACTTCCAATCACCCATTGACAAATTACCAGCAAAACAAAAACAAAACTATCAAAAACTGTTATCTACACAAAGATGTGGTTAAAACCCCAAACTTTTATAAACAAGAGCTCCAGTCAGACTATAGTTAGCCTTAACGTAACTTAGGCCTAACTTACCTCTTCTGAAACTGGTTGAGATGCTAACGGACTTTTTCGAAGACACAAAACCATTTCTATAAAGTAAATATTCAACAGGAGCGTGTCAATTACACGTAATAAAGGTGTCAGGGACGTTTGTATGTATTATTTGTGTGAATTTGTTGACTAAACTCACCTGAAAGCAGTGAAAACAACAGCGAGAGACAAGAGTTTTGCTGTGTGTCAGTTGATGACGTTTCCCGTTTCCATCTGCTCTCGCGCGCACAGCGCGCTCGCTCCAGTGTTTGAACGCGAATGTTCGAATGTTCACGCGCACGCACATTAAAACACTTCAAAGTCACGCAGCATTTAAATAAACATCTAGAATTAAAAAATCATTAATATTAAATCATGAATTTAAAACTCATTGTGTAGTTATATGACCCATTCATGTGCAATATGCCAGGTTTATGGCAGGCGAGTAAAAAAAATTGTGACAGTGACAGAAGTATTAAAAGTTTTTTATTTTATTTTTGAAAAATTCAATTTACATTTATATAATGATAAGTTGCGTTAGAATACTAATAATTGCGTTATATTACTAAATGGCAAGCAAACAAACAAACAAAAAATCTGGGTTCCAGACGGTTCCAATAATTAACTAGTGTATATTATAATCAACTTCGTCTATATTAACTTATTGTGTGTGTGTGTGTGAATTATTATTATATTATTATACATATTTATATATATATATATATATATATATATATATATATATATATATATATATATATATATATATATATATATATATATATATAATATTGTGAGATGTTCATCAGCTTGGCTAGGCTGGGAGACCAGCTAAAACCAGCTGACCAGGGCCGTGCACAGGGGGGTGGCCCGGTGGCTAGAGCCACTGCCCATCTGCCCTCATCAGCTGAGGTGCCCCTCTCGCCCCCCTCCCTAACCCTCCAGAAGATTCCCATAAAAACGTTATGTTATCGCTCCGCTAAAGATCCACTGATTCCGCTAATCCGCTCCGTGTTTTCCTGCTCGCTCCGCAGCGTCACTCGTAGACAAGCATGTGCCCGCTCTCCGACGACAGTTTCAGAATAGAATTTCGTCCCATTCACAGGTCGATTACAAATTACAATCCACATTACAGACAGTAGTCGATCCACAAAATTAGTATTTTGGTAATATGTTTTTGTATTTCTGTCGCAAAATGTTTTGCTCCTGGTCTTCAAATAGTGCTAAGTTACAACTCGTGCAACATCCATGTTCTTGGAAGAAAAGCAAATGTGTTTTGTGCCGTTAGCCACCTTGTAACCTACTATACTAAGGTACTATTCATTTAGATTAGAACACATTTAGATAATATATAGTATATTACCTTTTTATTATGTATAATGTTAATATGGTCTCATTAAAATATTATAAATATGATGTATGTTATAGATAGATACTATATCAACTAAGGCAACTGATTATAATGGGAAATATATTTACAGGAGTTAAAGTGTGAAAAACTGTCTGCTAAATATTCTATACATAAGGATTTACCCTCTGGCTTTCTAGAACTTTGATTCAATTTTTGCCATGTTGAATAGGCTTTGTCTTTGCTCTTTCTCACTCTGTTCTTCTAATTTTGTGAAGGCATTGTTTTTTTGTCGACAAAATCTGCAAACAACAGAAAATGTTATTTATTTATTCGTGATTTATTTATTAGTGTTATTTATATTAGATTAGATCAGGTTAAATAATTTGATTGAACAAGAATTCTAATTGTCACTACTCCCAGTGTATGATTGCAGAGCAATGTTTGAAAATTTATGGAGCAACAGATTTTGTGTGAAAATAAATCAGAAAGGTGGTTTGTTTAAAAATCGTATTAATGTATGAGGTGGCAAGGAGGTACACACGGGGTAAAACCAGCATGGTAAGACACACAGTATTGATAAAAATACTTAAGCTAAATTAATATGCTTTTAATAATGTCTAAGTTGATACTTGTTCAAACCAATCACTTTAGTAAAGTTTATAACAATTTTGGAGTTATTTTGATAAATTAAATAATAAATGTCTGTTCAATAAATATAGGCTATCTGTCATAATTTTCATTTTAAAAATACAGAAACAAGATTCTTGAGATCTTTGTATTTAAATTGCTACGTAAGTCTAAAACATTAAAAAATATATATAAAATAGTAGATTAAATCAACTTTGATCAAGTCAATGATCAGCCAAATTTCCAAGTCCATCATCAAAAGCGTTTATGAAAAAAAGTGCCGAGCAGAATTTGTGCCATTGAGTGGTATAAAAGAGAATTAAGTCAAATGCGCATTTTACCCCGGTGTGACTTTATAACTGTTGTAACCTGTATATCATTTCAATTTATACTTTAAGTGCATAATATTAAATTAAATGTCTATACTACTTCCATAGGATGAGGCAGCTCAGAGAGTGAGAGCCCACTGAGCATCAGACAGTTAAACTGGCATTGACATTTAATTATTTAATTGGAAGAGTAATTATAACAACATAACTTGATTTTGCACTAAATCCTAATTGTAATCTTATTGCCCATATAAAATAGTTGTTTTTAATTTTCTGTATTAAGATGATATACTGCCTCATTCAAACTCCTTATAATGCCCCCTTTTTTGGTTTAAGCCACTGCCCCTCAAAATGTCTGTGCACGGCCCTGCAGCTGACCACCAAATTGTCCAGGCTGGGAAACCAGCTTGACCAGCTAGGAAAGGCTGGGAGACCAGCTAAAATAAGCTATAAGCCAGGCTGGGAGACCAGCTTGACCAGCTAAGCCAGACTGGGAGACCAGCTAAAACCAGCTACTTCCAGCTTAAACCAGCTAAAACCAGCCAACCAGCTTAGGCTGGTTTTAGCTGGATTTTTCAGCAGGGGGACGCTGGCCAAATGTGTGTGTGTGTGTGCGCGCGCGCGCGCACGCGAATCAGCTGGAAGAAACGCTGTGGGCAGGACTGACAGATCTGCACATAAATATTCTTCTTCAGTTGTTTAGGCTACGCGGGAACCACCGGGACTTCCTGTAGTCCGAACCATACAGAAAATGCTTTCACACTAGAAACGAACCAAACTTTGAACAGTTTGATCCGGACCGAGACCACCTCTTTTCGTCGGACCAAATTTCGTCTGTTTGGTCCGGACCGTGGTCCAGGCGAGGTTTCACACCTGTAATTTTGATTCGGACCAAACTGAAAAGTCCGAAAGTCCGGACCAAACAAGGTAGGTGTGAAAGGGCCCTAAAACACGAGGAAAAAGCAGGTTGGTGGCTATTCTAGATTTTTCTTTAATGACTGTTGTGGTAACGTTACTTTAAGCTAACAGAGTTTGTGTATTCACACCTGCCTCGTTTGGTTCGATTGAATCGAACTCTAGTTCGTTTCCCCCCTTGGTGCAGACCTTTTGGGCAGGTGTGAATACAGCAATCGAACTCGGGTGCGGACCAAACAATCGAACCGAGACCCAGCTGAAGAGGTGGTCTCGGTACGGTTCCAAACGAACTCTGGTACGGTTCGTTTACGGTGTGAACATGAACCGACCCAACTGCAGAAAACTGCGCCTTTTTATTTGACTGCTCTTATGAGGATACTTAACAAAACGGACATTTTGGCATAATGGTGTCTAAAGCGAGCGAGCGAGCAAGAGCGCGCGCACGGCAGAGAGAGAGGGAGCGAGAGACCTTGCGTGTGTGTGTGCGCCAGTGTGCCTCACGAAGCGCATGTAAGGACTCAAGCAATCAATTGTCGGTGCGGGCGGGCTTTTATCTATACCATATAGTTTCTTCATATTGCGTGTGTAGAGAATAACACCAAATCAGTAAAATAACAAATATAAGACTACATTACGAAATATCTCCATGCTGAGCCTGTTTGTGCACTTCCTGCTTTTCCCTGCTTGAGAATTCCTGTCCAATGAATGGACGACCTTAGCACACGCGTGGTTTTGTTTACACATTTTGGATCACTTGCAGAAAGAGCAGTGTGAAAGCGAACCGTACCAAACAAAAAAAATCAACATCCTATTTGGTCCGGACCAAAGCAAGTGAACTATCGGACTTTCCTGGTGTGAATACACCCTTAGACACGAGGTATCCGCGGAAAAAGTTACTACAACCAGGTTGTATCATCATATCAAAGCTTTATTAAGGACACACATGGTCCAAAACACTAACAGTAACAAAAAAACAACAAACAAATACACACACACACACACACACACACACACAAAACAAAACCAAAAAAACAAACAAAAAATCTCATGTTTACATTATATAGGCTAAAACAGCAATGGTTACACATACTGGAGGAGAATCTGACTGAACTTAGTGCCGGGTTCGTCAATGTTGAAATCTAACAACCTGACATACACATCTGTATGATGTTGCGCAGAACAGGTGGACTTGCATGGACATGAACTGACAAACATTTGAAAATACAGAATTCTCACTAGATATTTTGGAACTCCCCAGCAAACAGGGGAGTCCAGATACCGGCGTGAAATGCGGGGCACATGTGGGCCCCACACCATCGGGACAGCCCAAAGTGTGGGCTAACTGCCAGTTGTGGGCCCACAGCATATTATTATTTTATTTTCATGTTATCAATGTGAAGCTGCTTTGATACAATCTGTATTGTAAAAAGCACTATATAAATAAAAGTGACATGAAATGCGGGGCCCGGAGTGGGCCCACAGCAAGCCCATGCTGTGGGCATACTGTGGGTGCACTGTGAAAAGTGTGGGCATACTGTGGGTGCACTGTGAAAAGTGTGGGCATACTGTGGGTACACTGGGAAAAATATGGGCATACTGCGGAGTGCGGACAATGCAAAGATGTGTTGTAATGTGACCTTCACAAACAACAAGATTAGTTTGGTTGTACTTTACATTTGCCACAATACATACAAAATAATTGCACTTGTTGAAATTCGAAGTAGTAGCCTACATTAGAAGTCAAATGTTTCCAATAATTTAATTTATTCACAGTCATGTAAAATATATACCGTATTTTCCGGACTATAAGTCGCACTTTTTTTCATAGTTTGGCTGGTCCTGCGACTTATATTCAGGTGCGACTTATATATCAAAATTAATTCAGACTGAGATGAACCAAGAGAAAACATTACCGTCTACAGCCGCGAGAGGGCGCTCTAGTTGGCGGAGTTATTCAGAAGCGACACCATATGAAGAAAATTCAATGGATTCAGTGATGTGGAATGAGATCGCGGGTGCTTGGTGAATTTGTTTACTGGTAACTTGCTTGTTGGACTCCCTGGTTTATGTTAATTTAGCCTATTCAGCCTCCCAGGTATATGTTCTTTATGCTATTGTGTAGCTGAATAACTGTTAATGTGTTGTGTTAACATACCGGACACCTACTCAGCCTGTTGTTCTGTGTGCTACTGTGTAGTTGAATAACTTGCCTTTCCAGATTAAATGTCTGTTCTTGGTCTTGGATTTTGTGAAATAAATTTCTAAATAAATGCGACTTATATTCCAGTGCGACTTATATATGTTTTTTTCCTCTTCATGACGCATTTTTTGACTGATGCGACTTATACTCCGGAGCGACTTATAGTCCGGAAAATACGGTATACACAATACATTACCATTCAAAAGTTTAGGGTCAGTAAGATTTTTTAAATACTTTTGAAAGAAATCTCTTCATCTCATCAAAGCTGCATTTATTTAATAAATACATTAAAAAGAGTAATATTCTGAAAAATTGTTGCAACTTAAAATAACTGTTTTCTGTTTTAATCTATTTTACAAAGTAATAATTCCTGGGATGTTAAAACAGAATTTTCAGTAGGCAGGATCCAGTCGTCAGCATGTAAATCGTGAAAAACAATTCAGGAACATTTGAGATTTTGATTAAAAAAAAAAAAAAAAGTCAAATCAAATTTTTTTTTATAAAACCACATCACAACACATTAAGGTGGATACTTAGGTAAAGTTGGTTTTATATTCGCATATTCGCACATTCGCGGACTTCCGCGTTCAATAACTCGTGAACTAAACGTTGTTGCTACACAAAACACCTATCACATATAACTACAGATTAAACACCAGAAGCTACAACATAATTTTCCTCAAAACGATCTTTCCTTCGCACTGGACAAAATACATTGATCTCTATGCGCAGGCTGCTAAGAAGGGACCATCTGCAAAGTGCAAAGCCGAAGGAAAGCTCGTTTTGAGGAAGATTTAAATATTAAAACAATGTTATTTGTGTAGTAACAATATTCAGCTCACGAGATATTGAACGCGGAACTCCGTGAATATGCGAATATAAAATCAACTTTACCCAAGTTGCAGACTTGATCATGTAGGACCTTCAGGACCACATACGTGGACAGCACCATGAACATAGTCAAGTAAAAAAATAAATAAATAAAGTTGCCAACCAGGGTAGAAATAGTTTCAGGTTTGATATTTGCTGCATATTGTTTTAGTGTACTTGTTGACTTGTTGACTGCTTTAGTGTACTTTTGTGTAGGCTACTGTACATACAGTACGCAAATATGTTTTATGTAAAAGTTACAGTAATTCACCAAAGGGATTTTTTTCATGTTCCAAAGGTTGTAGTATGGTCCTACTGATCAGACTGACTTACTACATGTGAAATTTTGACAATACCTCCTTACTGTACGTTCAGTATACAAATATTAATAAAAAAAAATTACAGCAATTCACCTAAAGTATTTTTTCATGTTCCAAATGTTGTAGTGCTTTCCTAGTGACCACACTGACTTACTACAGGTGGAATTGTGACAATAGCTCCCTTACTGTACGTTCAGTAAACAAATATTAATTTTTAAAAAATTACAGTAATTCACCTATAGTGTTTTTTAGATATTCCAAAGGTTGTAGTACTTTCATAGTGATCAGACTGACTTACTACATGTTAAATACTGCCAATACCTACCTTACTGTAAGTATAGTACAAATATATTATTATTAAAAAGTTATTGTAATTTCTCCTTTTTTCATGTTCCAATGGTTATAGTATGTTCCCAGTGATCACTCTACTCAATTAACTTTGATAAATTTATTAGGTAAAAGTATGTATTAGAACTGCTGTTCCTTGTACAACACAATTCTTTCATTGATTAAAAAAAGCAGATATTTTAGGTTAATCATATTTTCAACGTTATAAATAAGCAACACCCTTATTGTAATTATTCAAGTTAAGTTTTTGTTATGAAGTCCTGAAGAAGTGGATTCTGGAACACACTGCTGCTTCAAAGTATATCTAATGAGTGATTATAATCAAGGTATTAATCAATAGTTTTCCTTCTAAATATCAAAAGAGTTGAATGACTTCTCTAGGCTTATGAGATTTTACTTTGTTATAGAAATTATCAGTGTGATTATCGAAAATGTTATTTCATGCATTCTTTAAATGTCTGTATTTGATATCTGAGGTGTAACGTAAGGGTCTGGCCCATGCCAGGAATGCAGTAACAGTGCTTGCTCATTTAGCCTGGCTTCCAGAGATGAAATATGGACTTCTTTAACAGGTGTCACTACATCCATCTGCTTTTCTAGGCTACCCTGATAGCAATGGTCTCAGGAGTCATTGAAACCTATAGTTGAGAGACCATTTCTTAGGTAAAGTCTTTACTTTACAGTTAGATTTAAAGTATCCTCTCCTTGAGAGAAATAACATGTTTTATTAATGTTTTGAGAAGACTCTCCTCCTCACCAAATCCAATCTTGAAGAAACTGTGTCTGTGTGTGTGTTAGTGTTCTTGGTTACATGTTAAGGAACAAGTGGAAATATAGCTGCAAGCAGTGATACGGGGCCAAGCCCCTGAAGCAGCAGCAAGAGCAGGAATAGTAAATCAGCAGAAATTGAAGAAAAAAGAGCTGGTTTAGAAGTACAGGTGAAAATTAACTCAAAATGAACAGAAGTTCAGGTGAGAATGAACATATAATGAACAAGACATACATTAATCCAAGAGGAAGAAAGATTAGTACAACATTGAATAATAAAGGAATCGACATGACACAACATTACACACAATTTTTTTAAATCATCCCACACAGGGCTCGAATCCATTATCTCTGGGTCAGATACCTGTCACTCATATCATTGCGCCACTGGGAAGTTGTGTTTTTGGCAAGATGAAGAAGGTCCAATAGTTGAAGAGAGAAGCAATTCAAAATAAATTTTTTTGTATAAATTCGCTGCATGTTGTATTTATCAAGTTCGTTCACATATAGACACCATGTCTGAAACAGAAGCAACTTTTCCACCACTTAAGGCCACAATACCTCTTGCGGTCAGGGAATGTGCCACACAGGATTCAAACCCACAACCGGAATGGTTCAGGGCTTGTGGCACGTGGTTTAGCAGCTTGCGCCACTCAGATGATGCTGTTTTACCAAGCTGCCGAGGAGAGGCTTAAGTGTAAGAATGAGCACACAAAGGCATGTTAACCAGATTAGTTAAGTTAGCAAGATAAGTTAGCTTAATGCTAATGTAGTTTATGGTTAGCCTGATAGCTGAAGAGCCACATTAGAAAGAATGGCATCAGGTTAGCATGCTAACCAATTAGCATGCTAAGCTAACTACCATAAGGCAACAAATACAGGTCAAATTTGGAGAAAAGTATATAAGGAACTGTAGCAAAAATAAAAAATCTGTTCAGTCACTTCTGTGTGGCTCGGTCCAAAGATCATCTGAGCCAATTTTTGTAAAAATGTAACAAAATTTGAATGAGGAGTAGCACAAAACATTTAACACTGTACTTTTCAAAATGGCCACTACTGTAATGGGCAGAGTCTTAATGTAAGATATTGATTGTGATCACCATAATGAGTGGAATCAGGTGTACAAAGTTGCTCTTCTATCAGCTTGAATCAGTCGGCCCATTCTCCTCTGACCTCTAGCATCAACAAGGCATTTTCGCCCACAGGACTGCCGCATATTGGATGTTTTTCCCTTTTCACACCATTCTTTGTAAACCCTACACTGTAAAAAATAAAATCTTAAAAAAACGGTCAATGACTGTCAGCTACGGCTGCCAAACAAAAACCGTAAAAATAAAGTAAAATATCCTAATTTAAATGAAGTGCAAAAAACTTTTACAGAAATTTTCCTTAAATGTTTTACAGAAAAACACTGTTATTTTACAGCTATTTCCTGAATTATTACGATCAAACACCTTCTGTGTAAAAAAATCCCATAAAAAAACAGTCAAATGACTGTCAGCAACGGCTGCCATACAAACACCGTAAAATTAATGTAAAATATCCTAATTTAAATAGGATGCAAAATACTTTTACAAAAATCTTCATTTAACAGAAACAGTTATTTCACATTTATTTTCTGAATTTTTTACTGAAAAACATGCAGTTAACTACATGCATGATTTGCTGTGATTATACGTCACTGTATCAGCAACTACAGTTACTGTCTGTTAAATAAAGCAACATGCAGCATTTCATCAGAGTTTCTCTGCTCATCCTGGACTGAAGCTCAGGCTCTACTCTTCAACACAATGGTGACACACGAAACACACCATACAGAAACACTTTAAACCCCAACAGAACATTAAACACTAACAGATCTCTCAGGATCTCAGCATCTTCACTTATTACAATCCAGACTTTATTTATTTCATACTAAAGTTCTTATTGTGAATTAACAGAGGTTTAGAAGTTGAAGCTTTATTGAAAATAATAAAGTTTGATGTCACCATGATGGAGATCAGTGTTTGCTTTAGTTGGGCTCTTGACATTTTAGTTTTTAACTTGAGTTTTCTCTGACTGCTTTAACTGTGTGTCACTGATGCATATTTGTTATTGCAGAAATCCAAGAGAATCTTAGATCAGATGATATTAGTCACTTTTTAGTGATAAAAAGCTTGCTTCATTGATACAATCAGAAGTGTTATATCTGATTAAGTTGTTAAATATTAGTTAATTTTTGCATGTCAAAACTGCTATAGAAGATCCTGCAGTGCTGTGATACTCAGATTTTATGAAGTCATTATACAGAAAATGTTTTGACAGGATCATATAGACTCACTCAGACATCAAGAATCAGCGTATGAATCGCAACAATGGTGACAATGAAAAAAAAATCTGAACTACTATAAAGTCACAAAAAGGCTTTGTTGGTTGTCACCATTGTTGAGATTCATATGTTGATTCTTGATGTCTCTATATTACAATAAAAAAAATTGAACCAGCTCAAAACTTTTTCTGTATAATATATATATATTTTTTAAATTTCAGATTGTTATATTTTGTCGTGATAAATTATGACATTAATCATAGAATTTGTATAAAGCTAAATTCCATCTATATATTATGTAAGCTCAGCTAATATTTTCAGAGGTTTGACTGTCAAATCAGTGAATCAAATCACAATATGATGACCAAGATCATCTGATATTTTCTCTTGCATTTATTGCTATAACAAATGTGTATCAAATACACAGTTAAGGCAGCCAGAGAAATATAAAAGTTAAAAATCAAGGGTCATGGGCCCAACTAAAGCAGACACTGATCTCAATCATGGTGACATCAAATTTATTTTAAAGTTTTTTACACTTTATTTAAATTAGAATATTTGACTTTAATTTTATGGTTTTTGTTTGGCAGCCGCAGCTGCCAGTCATTTGACCCTTTTTTACGATTTTTTTACAATGAAGGTGTTTGATCATAATGATGCAGGAAATACCTGTGAAATAACAGTGTTTTTTCGGTTTATTTAAATTAGAATATTTGACTTTAATTTTATGGTTTTTGTTTGGCAGCCGCAGCTGCCAGTCTTTTGACCCTTTTTTAATGATTTTTTTTACAATGAAGGTATATGATTATTCAGGAAATACCTGTAAAATAACAGTGTTTTTCAGTTTATTTAATTTAGGATGTTTTACAGTTTTTTGGGGAGCTGACAGTCATCTGACCATTTTATCATTTAACTGTTTTGTTACTGTTTAATTACAGATTATATTTGTAATTTTACATACATTTTTATGTAATTTAAGAAAACAGAAAAAATACTGTATGAAAAATACAATAAGTACAATTTTGAGAATTTTGAGCACAGTTTTGAGTACAATTTCAAATTAAAGAAAATGATCGTCAAAAAATCACAGTTATTTTCTGTAAAATTAGGATTTTTTTTTACAGTGTAGAAATGGTTGTGCATGAAAATCCCATTAACTGAGCAGATTGTGAAATACTCAGACCGGCCCGTCTGGCACCAACAACCATGCCACGCTCAAAATTGCTTAAATCACCTTTCTTTCCCATTCTGACATTCAGTTTGGAGAGATTCAGGAGATTGTCTTGACCAGGACCACACCCCTAAATGCATTGAAGCAACTGCCATGACGTGATTGGTTGATTAGATAATTGCATTAATGAGAAATTGAACAGGTGTTCCAAATAATCCTTTAGGTGAGTGTAGATCAAAGCGTTCAAAAGCTATAATCCTATTAATGTTGAATTTTTGAACTGGTGGTGGCGCTATAGAGTTGGTCCTAGACTGGAGACTCAAAAATTGGTCCAATTACTATTCATTACAATTACTACAAGTGTGGAAGGTCACGATGTGCCTAAATTCAGGGTCCGAATGTCAGCTGCATAATTGATGGAGATATGCTTCAGTCTATCTATGTGTAGAAAATGTGTGATTATTTATTAGCCAATCGGAATCATTCAACCTGAAGCAATGACAAAGCTTAGACCTTGGTGATGGCTATAATTGCTGTGATTTTTGTAAATGTAAGGGGAAGCGGCCTACTTTTGATCACTGGAGTAATCACTCCTTGTGATTCTTGAAGCTGACTTCTGCCTGATGAAACTGCAAACTATCTTCAGTAAAATTTCCTTTAATTTATTATAATTCTGACTCTTGTCTTAAATTGACTGCACTTCTAACGCCTGGTCTTAATAAATCCTATCTGGTCCTTGGGTCTTTAACTGTAAGTCCCAAAATACAGATATATAATGGTAATCCATATTGCAACAAGGACAATAAAGCAGAAGTTTCAACAGATATTCTTTAATGATGTTCCACTGTTTAAGGTACACAGTGAGCACAACCATTGGGCATCTTTTTCAGGTAGCTTGTCTGGTGATAGTCCAATGCAGCATTTGGTACCATCTTTGGCACTGTTCACATTGGTAAACATGACAAGGATTAATTATGTAACAAACCACTAACAGTTATAGTTATGTGTGTTAACCAATTACATAATGCAATGAATAAATATTAAATAACATGTTCAATTGCTTAAATATTTTTGTTTACCCAAAGTAGTCCTGACTGAAAACATTTGAAAAAATTGTATTCAAACACACACATTTGTTTTACTTAAACTTTTACGTCACTTCACTAAAAGAAAATATAGTAAAGTAAAAAGTACTTGACAAAACAATCAGTTAAAGGGTTTATGATAATATAAGAACAACTTAAACCAAGAGAGGATCAACAACAGCAAAATTTTGAAGAGGTGATATTGAAATATTACTCTAACCACGAGGAATTAATTACAACTTTTATGTATAATCCCAGTGGAACAATTAGAAAGATAATAGAAACAATAAAGATAATAGAAACAATAAAGATAATAAAACAGTGCACTGTACAGTATCTTGAATGCCTCCATGATCTTGCTGTTCATTATCTGTCAGATTTGCTGCACCAATGCGTACAGGTTCAGTCACTACTGTTAATAATAATGTAGCCCCTATTAATGTACTACAACCTTAAACAAACAAGTGAATTACAGTTATTATATATATTATTATGTAAAACAGTATTATTAGATATTGTCAAAATTTCACCTGTAGTAAGTCAGTGTGG
Organism: Abramis brama; assembly: GCF_963993115.1. Taxonomy (NCBI): domain Eukaryota; kingdom Metazoa; phylum Chordata; class Actinopteri; order Cypriniformes; family Leuciscidae; genus Abramis; species Abramis brama. Next base: position 52,103,348 of record NC_139963.1, on the reverse strand, counting down.
TCACTAGGAAAGCACTACAATCTTTGGAATATATATAAAAAAAAACACTATAGGTGAATTACAGTTTATTACATAAACATATGTAATAAACACATGTAATAATGTTAAAAATATTTGATAATTGTACAGGAAAGGAGGTATTGTCAAAATTTCACCTGTAGTAAGTCAGTGTGGTCACTAGGAAAACACTACAGCCTTTGGAACATGAAAAAATACTTTAGGGGAATTACTGTAATTTTTTCTTAAACTTATTTGTTTATTGTACATACAGTAAGGGAGGAATTGTCAAAATTTCACCTGTAGTAAGTCAGTGTGGTCACTAGGAAAGCACTACAGCCTTTGAAACATGAAAAAAATACTTTAGGTGAATTACAGTAATTTTTTCATAAACATAATTGACAATAGTACGTACAGTATGCTAGTTATTGTAGAAATTTCACCTGTAGTAAGTCAGTCAGGTCACTAGGAAAGTACTACACCCTTTGGAACGCGTAAAAATAGTTACGGTCATTTACAGTTAATTTTTCATAAACATATTTGACAATGGCACGTACAGTATGCAAGTTATTGTGGAAATTTCACCTGTAGTACTTCAGTCAGGTCACTAGGAAAGCACTACACCCTTTGAAACATGAAAATAATACTTTAGGGGAATTACAGTAATTTTTTCATAAACATAATTGACAATAGTACGTACAGTAAGGGAGATATTGTCAAAATTTCACCTGGAGTACTTCAGTCAGGTCACTAGGAAAGCACTACAGCCTTTGAAACATGAAAAGAATACTTTAGGGGAATTACAGTAATTTTTTCATAAACATAATTGACAATAGTACGTACAGTAAGGGAGATATTGTCAAAATTTCACCTGTAGTACTTCAGTCAGGTCACTAGGAAAGTACTACACCCTTTGAAACATGAAAAGAATACTTTAGGGGAATTACAGTAATTTTTTCATAAACATAATTGACAATAGTACGTACAGTAAGGGAGATATTGTCAAAATTTCACCCGGAGTAAGTCACACTGGTCATTAGGAAAGCACTACACCTTTTGGAACACGAAAAAATACTTTAGGTGAATTACAGTAATTTTTTCATAAACATAATTGACAATAGTACGTACAGTATGCGAGTTATTGTGGAAATTTCACCTGTAGTAAGTCAGTCAGGTCACTAGGAAAGTACTACACCCTTTGGAACGCGGAAAAATAGTTACGGTTATTTACAGTTAATTTTTCATAAACATATTTGACAATGGCACGTACAGTATGCGAGTTATTGTGGAAATTTCACCTGTAGTACTTCAGTCAGGTCACGAGGAAAGTACTACACCCTTTGAAACATGAAAAGAATACTTTAGGGGAAATACAGTAATTTTTAAATAAACATTTGATAATTGTACGTACAGTATGGGAGTTACTGTCAAAATTTCACCTGTAGTAAGTCAGTCAGGTCACTAGGAAAGTACTACACCCTTTGGAACACAGAAAAATAGTTACGGTCAATTACAGTAAATTTTTCATAAACCTATTTGATAATAGTATATACAGTAAGGGAGTTATTGTCAAAATTTCACCTGGAGTACTTCAGTCAGGTCACTAGGAAAGCACTACACCCTTTGGAACATGAAAAGAATACTTTAGGGGAATTACAGTAATTTTTTCATAAACATAATTGACAATAGTACGTACAGTAAGGGAGATATTGTCAAAATTTCACCTAGAGTAAGTCACACTGGTCATTAGGAAAGCACTACGCCCTTTGGAACACGAAAAAATACTTTAGGTGAATTACAGTAATTTTTTCATAAACATAATTGACAATAGTACGTACAGTATGCGAGTTATTGTGGAAATTTCACCTGTAGTAAGTCAGTCAGGTCATTAGGAAAGTACTACACCCTTTGGAACGCGGAAAAATAGTTACGGTCATTTACAGTTAATTTTTCATAAACATATTTGACAATGGCACGTACAGTAAGGGAGATATTGTCAAAATTTCACCTAGAGTAAGTCACACTGGTCATTAGGAAAGCACTACGCCCTTTGGAACACGAAAAAATACTTTAGGTGAATTACAGTAATTTTTTCATAAACATAATTGACAATAGTACGTACAGTATGCGAGTTATTGTGGAAATTTCACCTGTAGTACTTCAGTCAGGTCACTAGGAAAGTACCACACCCTTTGAAACATGAAAAGAATACTTTAGGGGAATTACAGTAATTTTTTCATAAACATAATTGACAATAGTATGTACAGTAAGGGAGATATTGTCAAAATTTCACCTGGAGTACTTCAGTCAGGTCACTAGGAAAGCACTACACCCTTCGGAACACGAAAAGAATACTTTAGGAGAATTACAGTAATTTTTTCATAAACATAATTGACAATAGTGCGTACAGTAAGGGAGATATTGTCAAAATTTCACCTGGAGTAAGTCACACTGGTCATTAGGAAAGCACTACGCCCTTTGGAACACGAAAAAATACTTTAGGTGAATTACAGTAATTTTTTCATAAACATAATTGACAATAGTACGTACAGTAAGGGAGATATTGTCAAAATTTCACCTGGAGTACTTCAGTCAGGTCACTAGGAAAGTACTACACCCTTTGAAACATGAAAAGAATACTTTAGGGGAATTACAGTAATTTTTTTAATCAACATTTGATAATTGTTCGTACAGTATGCGAGTTATGGTGGAAATTTAACCTGGAGCAAGTCAGCCCGGTCATTAGGAAAGCACTACACTCTTTGGATAATAAAAAAAATCCCTTTGGTGAATTAATGTAGTTTCATTCTAAAATATTTGTGTACTGTATGTACAGTCAGGCAGGTATTGGCAAAATCTCACATGTAGTAAGTCAATGTCTTTGCTTTAATGAGGTTGTAATTTGAGGTAGTGTATTTCTTTGTAGGGTTGTGCTATGTAACTTAAAAATGATTCAATAACCATTACAGACACATTGAATGTATACGGTGAAACTGTGCTTTGTTTATAATGGTTTCAATGTTTTTTTTAAAGCAAATCATTCCTCTATAAATACATCCATGAAGTAAAGAAGTTACTGTTTTCAGCCATTACAGTAATAAATAAATGTAGATAATGTAATATTTTTTGATGGAAGGTGGAAGGATAGAACCCCATAGGAGTTTTGCAAGTTTTTTAAATGTTCACCTGTTAGGGGCGCACAGTCAAAGACCCAGAACCAGATATGATGAATGAAGACCAGGAGTCAGAATTATAATAAATTAAAGAAAAGATTTACTGAAGAGTTTTCAGTTTCATCAGCAGATGTCAGCTTCAAGACTGACTCACACAGGAGTTCGTAGGCCGCCCTGCTTGGTTACAAAGATCACAGCAGATTTACCATTTCCAAGGGCATTGATTACATCATTGCTTACAGGTTAGCTACTTCTGATTGGCTAAGTACACATAAAATCTAAACAATTTTCCACACATATACAGATAAACTGAAGCATATCTCCATCGATTATGCAGCTGAAACTCGGACCCTGAAGTTAGGCACGTCGTGATCTTCCAGGTCTCAGATTTGGGTTGCTGGGCGCCAGCATGTCCCGAACAACACTCTGCCAGTGGTTTCTTAACCTGTAACCAAGAAGACTAACACACACATTGACACACAGCTTTTTCAAGGTTGGATTTGGCCAGGCTCTAACTATAAACAGGAGAGTATTCTCAAAACATCAGGATTATGCGTTCTTTCTCCAAGAAGAACTACACTTTAGTCTAACTAGAAAGTAAGGCTTTAACTGAGAAAAGTTCTCTTAAACGATAGACTTCAATGACCCCTGTGACTCCCAGATGTATGTATTGACACATGTTGAAGGCCTTTCTTAACAAAACAAAACATCTTTCCATATTTCATTTCTGGAAGCCGGGCTAAATGAGCAAGCACTGTTACGGCATTCAGATATCAAATACAGACATTAGAGAATACATGAAAAGAATATTTCAGTAATCACACTGGTAACTTCTAAAACAAAGTAAAATCTCACAAGTATTAACTCATGTAATATTTAGAAAGAAAACCTTGATTATAATCACTCATTACATATACACTGAAGCAGCAGTTTATTCCAAAATCCACACCCTTCACACCCAAAATAAACATCATGTTTGCTGTCATGCTTTCTGAGTACTTGTCAATAATCTGATGGATTCAGTACCACAGTGATATTTCTGCAGGACTGTAAACTTCAATCAATGCACATTGTGTTATTGTGACGTGAGAGTTTAATGTTAAACGAAGATGCTATACAACAGGAAAACATAAAAGATAGTTTAGCCATTCTTTTTATTCAACACCTGGAGAACACTGTTACACTGTAAAGTCTTTATTACACTTAAAAACAGAAAAACAGAGGTGCATAAAACAGCAAGACATGGGCTGTAGTATGTTCTGTAGGGTCCAGATAAGACGATCCAACTTGCTTTGGAACAGTCGGCCCATGCTTGCAAAACCTATTGAAATAAATCATATGTCATTATTAAAACCAACACCAACACGGTTCTTGTTCATTTTGATTTCAAATAAATTAATATAAACAGTTGTAAAATGAAGCGATTAACTATGTTCAGGAGATTACACATGATTTTGTACGTTCTACAGTCTGGATTGTTACCAAATTACAGTTCATGTACATGTTCATTCTTTCTTATTTCCTAAACACCTTTTTAAACACCATCATTATAATGCAGTTTTTATTGTTGCTAAAGGACATTATATAGCATTAGAACTCATAATGTTAGAGATATTTGCTGGTACATATGTAGTTGGCTAAAATGTAGTTGTCTGTTTGCACACAATGAAAAAAAATTACAACTTTTTAGACGGTCCCTATCTTGTTCACCACACTACATTAGACATTCAGTGGACATTCGCAAGTAAGTGTGCCATTAAAACAATACTTGCCCATTTTTATCGATTGTGGAAAATGTAGTAGTTGACCATCTTTGTTGTCAAGATCATGTAGCTGCTTGTGAATTTGCAAAAAGTAGCTTTATTGCGCATACTATTGAAAAAGTGTTTAAACGCGGAAGTCCGAATGTGCGAATATAAGACCAACTTTACCCAAGTAAGGTGGATTATGAATCCTCTAATAAAATAAATAATTCCCCTCGGATACCAGAAGATCTTTTCTCAAGTCTTCGCATCTAAAGAGAAAAAAACAACAACAATTGAAATGTTAACATAAAAAAAAAAAACAAAAAAAAAACAAGGGTTGTTCCAAGTGTAATTTATACACTTGTGTTTTCCCAAGGGTTAGGACATTTCCACCTCAGGGAACAAATGATCTTCTGAGAACCTCTAAATGCACTTTGACTGGAGAAACCTGAGAATAATTTGAGTTCAGGAAAAATAGTTACAGGTGTTGTTTATTATTATTAAAATTAAACTAATTTAGGTGGTGTTGTTGAAAGAGAAACATACTGAGAGTGAACCAATTGAGGGCATGATGAAATGAGAGCATGAGAACAATTTACTAAAATTATCAACACAATGTAAAAAATAATTTTGTCACTTTGTTCTCACACTCATGCCATTCCAAACCTGCATGATTTCTTCTGTGGAAGATGATATTTTGAAAAATGAGTCAATGGGATCCAATGGGATTTTCATTGTATGAACAAAACAGATTAAACAATTCAAAATATCATCTTTTGCATTCAACAGAAAAAAGTAAATAATACATGTTTGGAACAACATGAAGAACAATCCTTTCAATGTCTTTATCAATAATTAATTTGATAGCTTTAAATTGCAGCCAGTCATTTTTATTTAAAACAAATAGAGGGAATGTGTCTGACAGTCAAAAATGTACTTACACAGAAAAATAGTGACCTGTGCCTGAGTGTCTCTCTTTTGGGTTTATTTGGCTGTTTGACACACATCACAATTAAGGAAAAAAGAGAGAAGACAACTGAATATTAGTCAAATATCTCATAAATCTATACAAATAAAAATGATTATTTTTTCATCAGTGATTATTGACTAATTAATATGCCAGGAGTTCTCAACTCTGGTCCTCGAAGTGTCTTGCAGTTTATGTCCAGACCTGATCAATCTCACTTGCTCTTTTAACCAAAAGAGTTCGATTAGCTTGTTCTGGCGTGCTGGACCAGGGCTGGTGCTAAAGTCTGCAGGACAGTGGTCCTCAAAGGCCAGAGCTGAGGTCCCCTGCAAAATGTTCTGAACATGACTAGATGGATCACTTACAGCAGTGGTGTCCAGTCCTGGTCATGGAGGAGTTTAGCTCCAGCCTGTCTGTAGTGTCTGCTGATCCTGAAGACCTCGATCAACTGGTTCAGGTCTGCTTAACTGGGGTTGGAGCTCAATTCTGCAATCAGGATTAGATGGCAAGAAATACTGAAAAGAGAGAGGACAAACAACATTTCAAATACAGTATTTGTTCAGGGGGTGAGGGACATCTCATTTAAAAAAATGTATTCCCAAAATATTAACATAACATAACAAAATGTTTATGAATATACACATTTATATGGTGCAAAGAAAGTTTTTGTAAATGTCTATGACAAATCTACAATGTAAAAACTGAGAATGTGTCAGACAGTGATTCCAACAGAATACTTATATAATACAACAGTACACAGAGCAGTACCAATTAACTGATTACACACATGGAAAGGGGAGAAAAAGAAACAAAAGTTAATATTTCAGTGACAGTCAAATATTTACAGTATCTGTATGGACAAACGTTCTGATGAAATTTATACATTCAAAAGACATTGTTACATTAATGATATTAAATAAATGAATAGTATTTAATGGCCTAAATGTTTTACTTCTATTATAACTTTACATAATTGAGTTAATTAAATATTACAGAGTTATATAAATAAAAATGTAGTTATTTTTAGGTCACTTTAACATTATAGTTATGACCCCATGTAACGTTATGTAAGTTAACTTAAATAGCCTAATGTTAATTGATTTGCTGTTTGTCAGCATGCAGTGTTTATCAAATCAAATCAAATCAAGTATATTTGTATAGCGCTTTTCACAATACAGATTGTATCAAAGCAGCTTCACAGTATTAAATTAAAATAAAATAATACAACAAGGTTTGTTTCTAGTGGAATTTATTGATTGATAGAGTAAAATTAAATATCCCCAAAATATCCCCAACTGAGCAAGCTTGCTTTTATTTAGTGGTTGTTATGGGAAATTTTGATTTTCATTGATTTACAGTATTGATTTTCATTTAATTTCAGTAAGACATTGAAATGACTCTTTGCTGGACTGTATGTGGTCCCCTAGGGTCAGAGGCCGTCCAATTTAGAACTTGTGAGTTTGTAAGATCAAACTTAGCAGTATCAGAAAACTAGCAGCGAAGCCTCTCCTTGTTTAGATAAGGGCCTGTAAGCAGAAGACCTTGAAAGCAGTATAAAGACTCCTCTGCCCTCCCTCTCGTCGTCGCACTTGTTTCACAGACTGTACTGGTGACTTCTGTGTGGCAACTGGGCCTTCTTGCAAGAATAAAATACTTTTAATGATCATTCGAATTTCAGAGTGTCTCTTACGCAGTTGGTGATTGTTTAATGAATTTTTGCCACAACAGTGGTCGACCGATATTGTTTTTTTGATGGCCGATGCCGATATCTTAGAGAGCAGGATGGCCGATATAAAGGCGATATTTTTATTATGTACTTTATATTTATTTTAATATTTTTTTATATAGATTTTAAATAAATTAGAAAACAAATCTTTAAAATAAACATGCTTATACTTTAGATGGCAACTTCTTGAATCTGTAATCCTATTACAGTATTTTTTCACAAATAATTTTTTTTTAAAATATATATGAATATGTGAATAAAAAAGAAGTAAACACTGTACCACTGTACACTGTACCAAACACTGTACCACAATACCGTTGTATTATTTTTACTTTTACCATAAAAAGGAAGTAAACACTGTAGTGGGCAACTGGATATAGCACGGCATATTTTAAAATTAAGTATTTACATTTTTCGATCGCGTCTCCTGAAGCTGATCTTTGCATTCACTCACTTCGCACGGACCGACCGTCACTAACATTAACATGTTTAAGCCGGCTACAAATGCACACTTCACAAGATATCACAGCTGGATTCCATTAAATCTGCAAGGTTTGTGAAATTAAATGTTTATTAGATATTAAGAGATTTGTTTAAATGATGTAGATGTAGTAAATAAGAAAGTATTTTAGCCTGATTGTTTGCCTTTTCTTTAACAAATAATATAAAAACACTTTACTTATTCGCATAACATTTACTTACTATGTTTACCAGTTCTGTCTAACAAAGTATGACTGACAGACGGAGAATGTGAGTGAGCGCTGTGTGTGTGATCAGACACTGTTCTCAGCGCCACCCGTCAAAATAAAAGTCCCGCTTCCAACACGCACATCGGCCACATCGCACATCAGAAATAGACCCTTTGCAAACACGTGACCACTACCACGTGATGACGCCATGCTGGACGGCAAATCACTGGACAGTAGTAGACGAGCGGGAAATTTGATTAGTTTTAAACAGTTTAAAATAAGGGATAGTTCGCCCATTTAAGACATGAAGTTGTATGCAATCCTTACCAGCACGATAGTGCATACACACTGACCCACTCTGTGGTCACCTCCCTGGTCAGAGTTCTGGCCGCTGGAAGTTTTTCAAGAAAGTAAGTTAGTCCCGGTTAGTTTCCTGAGCCTCAAAACTGTGCGTTTTTACGTGAAAAAATTATATGCGTTTCAAAGCTTGATTAATTTACATAACAAAAAACACTCCAGACAAAATTCATACCTCAGTTTTAATCGGCACTATTTTCTTTCCATTTCTATCAATCCGCGCTGCTGTCAACGTCAACAGTGCGCATGTTCCGATCAGCTGTTCCATAGTGTTTACACAATCGAATGACAACGACGTAAAAAGTAGAAAATTAACAATGGTGCGAACTTGTAAATTCCCAGGTTGTTACCACAAGAATGTGCCGGGATCACCGTTCAGATTCCATGTATCGGATATAGCTATGAGACAGCTTTGGCTGGTTGCCATCGGCTACTCTGCGGGAGCTAAAATATCCAGAATCAAGGATTTTCGTGTGTGCAGTGCTCACTTCAGCGAAGACGATTACATCCCCAACCCAGGAGGAAAAAGAAAAAAAAAACAGATTTTAAAGAGTTTTGCTGTACCAGTACCACGGGTAAGCTCTATTTACTAACTTTATGATCCCATGTCTAAACTGTACGGTAAACAAGCTGATGTTTAGACTCCAGTGGAAATCACGTGAAAAGAGGTCTAATATAAAAACAGTATATAGGGATATAGGTAGGGGAGACCAGGGACAGTTGTAACACTTTTTGCCATTTTAGCAATACATCAAAAACCATTTATACTGGAATAACCAATTTGTTATATTATAAACTTCAATCTGTCAACTTCTGAACCAATGTATTTAAGTGGTTTTATGATGTACAGGTTGCAAAATTGATTTTAATACAGTATCTCCACTGTTACAACCGTCCCAGTGTACAGGGACGGTTGTAACACATGTCAGGGACGGTTGTAACATGTCTAAAATATACATAATTAATCAATCATATAGCCTACTCAAAATGGAAAATATTATTAATCAGTCATGTTATTGTGACTATTCATAATAATACAAGAAATGTATTTAATGGGTAGAACACCTCAAAAAAGTTTAAAGTAATTTTAAGTACTTTTAATTTGCACATTAAAGCTAAACTATGCAGTTTTTTTTGGGCTTGATTAGTTTTTACAATATAAATGACACTTGGTTGGTGATAACTGGCACAGTTGTAACGGGGTGTTACAACCGTCCCAGTATCACCAACCATCCCACATAGCAACATTGTGTCGGCCCAGATCCGGCCCACATCTGGCACACATGGAAAGATGATCTGGCCCACATGCAGCATGGACTTACGGCACTTGGGTGGGCCACTCCTGTTTGCCAGATCTGGGCCACAAGCAGGCCATAGCAATGCCACATCTCAGCCAAGAGCAAAGAAATAAACCAGAACTGGAGGATTAAACAACTCCACAAACAGCATTACCAGCTTCACTTATTACAAATCAGACTGACTTTATTTCTGTCAGACGTCTACAAAAGTTTTTATTGAGAATTAACAGAGGTTTAACTACAATGTGTTTCATTTAAAGTCACCATTACAGTGAATAGTGTTTCCATTAGTTGGGCTCTTAACTCTTATTATATATTTTGTCTTTTTTGGCGGCTGTGACAGAGTGTTTGTCAAACACATTTGCAGCAGCAAAGAAAGCTAAAGTGAAATGAGATCAGGTGATCATGGTTACCTGTTGATGGTTTTATAATCATCATGATATAACCTGTTTCACTGAGATACCATATTTCATATTTTGTACCATTAATATATTCTCATCACAAACCCTGTGTTACTGCAGCGTGAGGTCCAGCAATATTATAACAATCAGTTAGAAGATTTTAACAAACATGAGCATGAAAAAAAATCCACAGTGACACACTTAGATATCAAAAATCAGCACATGAATCTCAACAAGGGTGACAATTTTTTTTTTTTTTAGATTAATTCAGAACATCACTGAAAAGCTACTAAATGCCACAACAAAAACAACAGCAAAAAAATAAAAGCAAATATTTAGAATTAAACAAATTAATAGGACAATTTAGCTGCATAATTTATTCATGTTGCAATGCATGCTGGGAGTTTTGTACAATGATGGTACCCAGCATGCATTGCAGCAAAGTACTTTTGATTCTCACCATTGTTGAGATTCATACGTTGATTATTGATGTCTGTGTTTGTGATCGAACAGTAATGGTTCGTGCTCATGTTTGTTAAAGTCTTCAAACTGATTGTTATAATATTGCTGGATCTCATGCTGCAGTAACACAGGGTTTGTGATGAGAATATATTAATGGTACAACACAATTGTTAGATTCAAATTATCTCAGTGAAACAGGTTATTTCATGATGATTATAAAACCATCAACAGGTAACCATCATCACCTGATCTCATTTCACTTTAGCTTTCTTTGCTGCTGTAAATGTGTTTGACAAACATAGCCTACTTTTGCCTGTGCTTTGCGGCAAGTTTTATGCATGCGCTTGAGCGCGGAATATAGGCAATAGCCTATGCAGCCAGGATTGAATATAAACGTGCGATTAGTCCTAATTGCTTAAATAAATGACTAGTCTAGACAAGTCTATGGCAACTCTAATCAATAGCCTACTATTTGACATGATTTAATTAGTAGGTAATTAGTATACAGCTCTTTACATTCAATTAGTTGAGTTAGCATAATTAGTTCAAATAAAGTTTAAATTAAGAAACTAACAATATATTTCTATAGCATTGCTTATTCCACCACATAAAGGACTGTTTAAAAGGTGACAATCCGGCATGTGAAGATTGTAGGCTGTATCTTGAAGATTTTTGTATTGTATTGTATCTTCTGTTATAAAGACGAATATTGACATTTCGTTAATTAAACAAAATAAGAACATAATGTTGTAAAAAATAAACAACTTAGGCTTCTGTTAGATGACTACTTTTTGTTTAATTATATCTCTAGGTGATAAAGATATAGCCTATTAACAAAAATAAATCTTATATATAATATATTATATAAAAAACTTATAGGCCTATATAAAATATATTTTTTAAAAAGGGCCTCATTGATTAATTTGTTTAATTTGATTAATTGTTCGCCTCTGATTGGGGGCTGCTACTATTTGAATGTAGAAGTGTGATAAAGGCGTGATAGGCTTTCAATCTTATGTGGATAAAGGCATATTTTCTTATAAGGTCAAGAAAATATGTCGTTTTAATGACATAACATCTTGTTATTACGAGAAAAACATGTTCTTTTTGTATAAAGTCCCAAGCTGATCTGAATCAGATGATTCTGATTAAGGAGACATGCAGCATACAGAAAAGACAGAGAAACCCATAAAACATTACGTTTAACAGGTAAATTAAAATCAGTCAATGACCAGTTAAAAAATAAATTAATAGGCTACCTTTATTTTTTTAACCTTACTTCTGTTTTTTATTTACAATATTACCTTTAAACATACACATAAATAAATATATAAACATATATAAATGAGATTTATTACTAATAGTGTGTAGGCCTACACTTTTGTACAACCCATAAAAACATGAAAACAGTGTGTTATGAATGATTATATCCCAAATTAAAAAGGTAGGCTACAATATTAAAGAAAATAGAATTTAGCCAGTGTCAGACGTTTATCCGGACGTTTATCCACGCGTACGTTATCCAGACGTTTACCCAGACGTTTATCCACACGTACGTTATCCAGGCGTTTATCCACGCGTACGTTATCCAGGAGTTTATCCACACGTACGTTATCCAGGCGTTTATCCACACGTTTATCCACACGTACGTTATCCAGATGTGACAGAGCAATACCAGGTTTCAGACACAAGGAGTTTCGACTACGCCACCCATGGGAATTTCACCCCGGGAAATATGAATGATACCTAAAAATTTAGGTCACACAGGTTCGACTCTCGTAAGGAAGTGGGCGGAAACGTGGGTATCATGAAGAAATACAAAACTTTATTAATACAAAATCCTATTTAAAAAAAGAGTGTGAGATTCACATTAAAATAATCTCCATTGCACCAGGATGTGTCTGATGACTTGTTAGTGCATGGCTGACATCGACTTCAAGACAAACAAAAACAACAAATGACATACAACTCACATCACTATTAATTACACAACTGAAAAGAAAAGAAATACAACCTTACAGGGCCAGGGTTCACCACACGGAGAAGGGGTCACAAAGCTAGTAAATCAAAAGCACACTTGCACACACACACCACCGTGCACGCAGCTTACGCAACCACAACACTTCAGAAGTGTGGCACCGCCCGTAGGAGGAGCACCACCACCACCACCACAAGAGACCCGTCACCCGTGGGAACCCGGCGACTGAAAGAAAGAAAAACAAAACACTTCAGAACAGTTACAATAAATCACAAATTGATTATATCACTGATCACAAAAACAAGACGAAAATAAAGTCATATCAAGTCACAAACAATATAGATGTTGGTACAATAGAAAAAGAAAGAAAACAAAAAAACAAAACAAGTTAACTTAATTCAGACCAGCTTAAAAGGAGCAACCGCGAGGTTACTTTCTCCTTATTTCACAAAGTAGTGAACATCGACTCCAAAATACAATACACTAATATTTAAAGAAACCAGACAGCGACAATCCTCCTGATTAATTGGACGATGCGGCGCTCTCGCAGTATGGCAACGGAGAAGCAACCGAGACGGCAACTATAGCAGAAACAAATCGCTCACGAGCGGGAGAGAGAATCCTGAGACAAATCCACACAGAAAAACAATTACCAAATGCATACATCACCTGCTAAAATTCTCAGCATTTAACTATGTGCATAACACTTACCGAAAAAGTGGAGATAAGCTCTATTATCCCTTTACAGGCACAGATATACGATATTCATATAACTGCCGTTCAGCTGAGATACAGGGAACACTGCACACAACGCGAAACATCAACTAATCCCCAAACCCCACCAAGCTAACCAATCTGCTTTCATAAAACAGTCCACACATACCTGAAAGGTTAGTAGTCTTAGCATCCACTTAACACAAGCCGAGGGAACCAGGGAGGAGAAAAGACAGGCTAGAATAGCCATGAATCATTACTGTCATGCACACAGCAAACAACAAAACTTGCTACATGCTAATGAAACATACCTGTGTTCACTGTCAACAACGGAAAGAGAGGAGGAGCCGGACGTGACGCATCCCAGGCCATGACCAACCAGCTCTTAAATAGTGGATCCTCCCTGCTAATTGGTCCTCACAACCGTCAATCACCACCACTCGTCCTATTCATTCGGTTACAATCCACCCCCAGCTTCTGTACCGACGCCCCGACGGTAAACTCAACAGAACCCCCACTCTGAGCCCTCACTTCCATGGCCGAAACCAAGTACCAGATGTACCACCCGCTATACTAGATACTGTACCTAACCCCAATGGTTGTGGAAGGTGATGTACATTAGAATGCTGCCCAGCAGTAGTCCTTCCAGTCCTCCTGACCACCACAGAACTGGCAGGGACGCTCATTACAGGCTGCAAATTCACCTCCATCTCAAGACCCCCTTCCGCCCCCTGGGCTTCACCAGATGGCACTTCCTCAACCTCTGGAGGGCCGGGAGGGGCACTACCCCCAGGTACCTGCATACCGTCAACTTGCGGTGTTTCCGGCACAAGGACAAACAAGTCTCCCTCATCTAACTCTTCCTCCCCATGAAGCTGTACAACTTCAACCACCGGATTATCGTGCAAGATGGGGGGGGAGGGGTTCCGGCTAATTTGAGCTTTCAGCAAGGATCGGTGCACATGCTTTACTTTATCCAAATCTGTGGTGGGGGCAATGGTATACACCACACCCCCCTCCTTAGGTGCCTTCAAGATTTGGTACACCACTGAGCTCCACAGGTCGTGGATTTTCTGTCTACCTCTCACGCTATGATCGCGGAGGTATACCAACTGACCCTCCTTCAGTGGTGCTTCTCGTACCTGCAGATCATGCCTGGCCTTCCGGCGACCTGCCGCGGCCCCCAAACGCTCACGAGCACCCTCAAAGGCCACCTGCAACCGATCCTGGTGCTCCAGGACCCACCTATGCACACTACCTACCAGCGGTTGTTCAACCCTCCCAAGAAGGAAGTCAACCGGAAGTCTAGGCTCCTGCCCAAACATCAAAAAATAAGGTGACTCCCCCGTAGCTTGATGAGGAGTAGTATTATAGGCGAAGAGTACTTGAGGAAGACAGAATGGCCAATCCCCTTTCTTTGCCACCGGCAACGTGCGCAACAGGTTATGCAGGGTTCTGTTGAAACGTTCGCACTGGCCGTTTCCGGCCGGATGGTATGGTGTAGTTCGTGACTTTTCAACTCCATACAAGCAACAGAGCTGCTGAATGAGAGCCGACTCAAAATTACGGCCCTGGTCCGAATGGATCCGACCAGGCACTCCAAACTTGCAAAACCATTCAACTACCAGGACCTGGGCCACAGTCTCCGCTCGTTGGTCCTTGGTAGGTACAGCCAAGGTGTACTTGGTAAAAATGTCGGTCATGACTAAAACATTCTCGATACCTGTACTTGAGGGTTCCAACAACGTGAAATCTAAAGCTAAGATCTCATTTGGCCGTGCAGCCAACAAGTGTCCCATAAAGCTAGCATGGGTGGGCTGGTCGCCTTTAGCACACTGACATCTCTCACACTCTTGGCACCAGCGGGCAATGTCAGCAGACATCCTTGGCCAGTAACATCGCTGCTGTACCAGCTGAGCAGTGCGCTCCACCCCCTGGTGCCCGTGCTGTTGGTGAAGTTGAGTCAGCACTTCAGACTTCATGGCCGCCGGCAATAACACTTGGAGAACCGCCTCTCCACCATCCGGGCGAAACACCCGGTGATAAAGCACTCCCTCTTTCTCCACCAAGCGGTCCCATTGACGAAGCAGGACCACAGCAGACCTGGAGAGTTTCTTACGCTCCTCAGAGCTAGGAGGTGACTTCCGCCTCCAGAACACTAAAAGCTCCCTAATGACTGAGTCTGCCTTCTGCTGCATACACATATCACTGGTGGGACAGGGGAATGCTTCAATTTGATTCACCCGAGTCATCATCCCACCTTGGGCGGCTTGACACAACAACACTGGGACAGCTACACCCCGGCACAAATCCTGATCTCCCTCCACCAGGAAGTTTTGCCGTGACAAAGCATCAGCATTGCGGTTACTCTTACCTGATCTATATTTGAGCTCAAAGTCAAAAACTGCCAGCTGAGCAGCCCAGCGCTGTTCCATGGCCCCTAACTTGGCAGAGGTCAGGTAGCTAAGAGGGTTATTATCGGTGTACACCATACACCTATGCCCCAGCAGGTACTCCCGGAACTTTTCAGTCATGGCCCACTTGAGCGCAAGAAACTCCAGTTTCATAGAACTATAGTTAGATGTATTGCGCTCAGTGGGCCTAAGACCCCGGCTACCATAGGCAATGGGACGCACCTTGCCTTGCTGTTCCTGTGAAAGGACCGCCCCCAGTCCCCCATGGCTGGCGTCCACCTCCAAGATGAATGGAAGTGAAAAATCAGCATAGGCAAGTACTGGTGCTGTGGTAAGTTTCCTTTTTAACTCCTCAAAGCTACTCTGACACTCTGCAGACCAGGCATTATCAATACGCTTTGGCTGTCTTGAGTGCTTGGGATTCGCCAGCTCCGCCACCAATCGATGTAAGGGGGCAGCTAGCCTAGCGAATCCCTCCACAAAACGTCGGTAATAGCTGGCAAACCCTAAAAATGACCGCAACTCTGTCACATTGGTTGGGAGCGGCCACTGTGAAACTGCTGCAATCTTACCTGGGTCTGTGGAAACCCCCTCCGACGAAATGACATGACCCAGGTACTGCACTTCTTGTTTAAAGAACGCGCACTTAGATAACTTAGCCTTTAAACCCTCCCTGTGTAGCCGGCTTAACACTACCTCCATCCGAGTCAGATGTTGCTCAACTGAAGAGGAAAACACAACAATGTCATCAAGGTAGAGGAGCAGAGACTGGCACTGTTGGTCCCCGAACATCCGTTCCATCAATCTTTGGAAGGTGCCGGGGGCATTGCACAGCCCGAATGGCATCCTGTTCCATTCAAAAAGGCCAAACGGAGTGCAAAAGGCCGTCTTAGCTCGGTCCGCCTCTGTAACAGGAACCTGATTGTACCCGCTGGCAAGGTCCATGGTGGAAAACCAACGTGCTCCCGCCAGCGAGTCCAGTGTTTCCTCAATTCGGGGTAGAGGAAAGGCATCCTTCCTGGTCTTAGAATTTAAATGACGGTAGTCTACGCACATGCGCAGACTACCGTCCTTCTTCTTGACCAGGACGATGGGTGAAGCATAAGGGCTACAGCTTTCTCTAATTACCTGGGCCTCAAGCAGTTGGTTAATGTGCGCCTTCACAACCTCGTACTCAGAGGGAGGGATACGCCTGTACCGCTGCCGCACAGGGACATCATCCAGCAGAGGGATATCATGAGAAATGAGATTGGAGCATCCCAGATCTCCCTCATGCATGGAAAACACAGTTGAATACTTTTCAAGAAGCGCCCTTACCTTACCTTGTTCTTCCACTGACAGGACGGATAAATCAATCGACTCAATCTGCTCTAATATAGTGGGAGAAACCAGCACCGCTTGTGTACTCACTCTAGCTGAAACCACTTGGACCTCAGTGACCTCTGGAGGTAAGCTAACCACATAAACCTGGTTGACAGTACCTATGACCGTGCTAGCATATAATAGTACATCTACCGTGCCAACATTAACCACGGGCACATAAGCTGTACCACGTTCCACTGGCACTAAGGAAGGAGATGCCAACAAACCTGCTGGAAGACCAGCCTCTGGTGGCTCAAACAGCACTGTACCACTCGAGTACTGTGCAGAGCAGGTCACAGCAACCAATTTCATGGTGCCGCCTGGGATGCGACACGCCCGACGTCCACGCACTCTAACTCGCCCCCCCTGATTCAAGACTGACTGAGAGTCAATGTGACAGCAATGTTGTAAGGCCTGGAAAACAGAACTAGGGGCCTGAGACACGACAGGTAAATCGAAAAGGCTCATGCCATGCTGGCCAAAGAGTTCCTGGTAGCAGCGGCTCAGGACATTCATTCCCAGAACCCCAGGAACCTGAGCACACAAACCACCAGGAGGATCCTTGACCACCAGCACCCCACAACCTAAGACCACTCGCCCGCAAAGCTCAACATCTAGTTCTAGATAGCCGATGTACGGAATTGAGAGGCCATTTGCGGCCCGGAGCTGTAGCCAATGGCATGACCGAAGCTGTTCCTGACCCCAAGATTCAAAATTTGTCAAGAAACAACTCTCTGTAATGGTGGACACCATAGAACCAGTGTCCACCAGGCAAGGTACCTTGACCCCACCCATACCCACGTCGAGTTGAGGACAAGTTGACATAAAACGAGACATAAAATCTGAACCAATCAGAAAACCTGAGCCTGTCTTTTCCCCAACCAAGCTGTGGCCCTGCAGCTCGGCGGGAACTAGTTTCCCGACGCCTGTCTAGATGGTGACTGTGCACTCCTCGTTAAAGAGGATACTGCGAGTGCTGGTGGAAAACGAGAAGGTCGCCGCTCCCCATCACAATCTCCGGCATAATGACCAGGTTGTTGACACCTTCTACAAATAATCTGATTAGGCCGGGATGATCGCATTCGGGGTTGGGGATTTTGAATTTGAGCTATGCTTTGGGTCAATTGATTCAATTGTTGTTGCTGTGTTTTCAGCATTTCTCGTAATTCGCTCAATTCAGATGTAGTTGAAACGGCGTTACTACTTGTGTGCGAATGTCCCTGTACTACATACTGAATGCCATAAGCAGAAGGAACAGACTGGCTTCGACCACGTGTACCCCCGGGCACTCCCTCCCGTTCCCAGCGAATAGCTTCACTGCGAACATCCAACAATGTAGCAGTAGGTTGGCGACGGACTAGCTGTTTTAACTCACGTCGGAGGGCACCATCATTAACATATTCCACGAATTGATCGCGCAGCAAAGTTTCCGCATTAGGCATGCCATAAGGTGATTGAGATTTTACCTTTTCCAGGAGACCCATCAGAACCAGGGAGAACTCCAATAAGCTCTCCCCATCCTGTTGTTTCCTGGAAAAAAATGACTCTTGAAGAGCAACATATGATTTCGTACAGCCGTACAGGTTACGCAAGGCCTGAAAAATTTTCTCTGGATCCTCCCTCTCGTCCCTTGAACGATAGCGAATCTCTTCCCTTGCTTCTCCCTCCAAATGATCAACCAAAAAATATGCCCGATCAATATTAGAAAGGTGGCGAAGCCGCATGCAAGCCTGGGCCTCCTCCACCCACTCATCGAAAAAAATGCCAGACCTACCATTAAATTTTGGACACTTTCTGTCACGAGGGACAAAAACAAATCGCTCTGTTGCACTAGAACCAGTGGGTGGGGGAGGGTCCACAGCAGCAGATAGAGGGGCGCTAGATAAACCAGGCTGTGCAGCTGGCATCTGCTCCTGTCGCAATCTTTCATTATCTGCCTTTAATCGGAGTACTAATTCCTTTAACTCACGTAGTTCATCCTCCATGACTATAAAGCACGCACAGCACTTACCAACACAGATACGAAACTCACCGGTCCGTTTTACAGACCCCCGAACGAAACTGCCGCTGTCTGGTTTCTGCAAAAAGAAAAACAAAAGAAAAACCAAATATCCAAAAATACCAATACCAACAAAAACAATACCCACGTCTTCGCCCTACACAATAGAGACCCTGCCGACTACGCCAGTTTGTGACAGAGCAATACCAGGTTTCAGACACAAGGAGTTTCGACTACGCCACCCATGGGAATTTCACCCCGGGAAATATGAATGATACCTAAAAATTTAGGTCACACAGGTTCGACTCTCGTAAGGAAGTGGGCGGAAACGTGGGTATCATGAAGAAATACAAAACTTTATTAATACAAAATCCTATTTAAAAAAAGAGTGTGAGATTCACATTAAAATAATCTCCATTGCACCAGGATGTGTCTGATGACTTGTTAGTGCATGGCTGACATCGACTTCAAGACAAACAAAAACAACAAATGACATACAACTCACATCACTATTAATTACACAACTGAAAAGAAAAGAAATACAACCTTACAGGGCCAGGGTTCACCACACGGAGAAGGGGTCACAAAGCTAGTAAATCAAAAGCACACTTGCACACACACACCACCGTGCACGCAGCTTACGCAACCACAACACTTCAGAAGTGTGGCACCGCCCGTAGGAGGAGCACCACCACCACCACCACAAGAGACCCGTCACCCGTGGGAACCCGGCGACTGAAAGAAAGAAAAACAAAACACTTCAGAACAGTTACAATAAATCACAAATTGATTATATCACTGATCACAAAAACAAGACGAAAATAAAGTCATATCAAGTCACAAACAATATAGATGTTGGTACAATAGAAAAAGAAAGAAAACAAAAAAACAAAACAAGTTAACTTAATTCAGACCAGCTTAAAAGGAGCAACCGCGAGGTTACTTTCTCCTTATTTCACAAAGTAGTGAACATCGACTCCAAAATACAATACACTAATATTTAAAGAAACCAGACAGCGACAATCCTCCTGATTAATTGGACGATGCGGCGCTCTCGCAGTATGGCAACGGAGAAGCAACCGAGACGGCAACTATAGCAGAAACAAATCGCTCACGAGCGGGAGAGAGAATCCTGAGACAAATCCACACAGAAAAACAATTACCAAATGCATACATCACCTGCTAAAATTCTCAGCATTTAACTATGTGCATAACACTTACCGAAAAAGTGGAGATAAGCTCTATTATCCCTTTACAGGCACAGATATACGATATTCATATAACTGCCGTTCAGCTGAGATACAGGGAACACTGCACACAACGCGAAACATCAACTAATCCCCAAACCCCACCAAGCTAACCAATCTGCTTTCATAAAACAGTCCACACATACCTGAAAGGTTAGTAGTCTTAGCATCCACTTAACACAAGCCGAGGGAACCAGGGAGGAGAAAAGACAGGCTAGAATAGCCATGAATCATTACTGTCATGCACACAGCAAACAACAAAACTTGCTACATGCTAATGAAACATACCTGTGTTCACTGTCAACAACGGAAAGAGAGGAGGAGCCGGACGTGACGCATCCCAGGCCATGACCAACCAGCTCTTAAATAGTGGATCCTCCCTGCTAATTGGTCCTCACAACCGTCAATCACCACCACTCGTCCTATTCATTCGGTTACACAGACGCAAAGTAAAAAAAATCCTTACACAGCTACGTCGTCGCCACGTCACCGCGCACTTTGAGCGCAGCTCCAACACGTGGCCGTGACGTCTAACGTCTCGTATCTTACGTCTGACGCCTGATTACTATGGGATTTTGGCCAGACGACTGGCGAGCGTATACACGTTAGTTCACCTCTCAGTTTGCTTCGCGATCGCCAAAAAGTGCACAAATCACACCTCATATGAGAGCAGGTAAACACACACACCTGTGCGAGCTGCGTGACGTGAGTCAGTCTCTCCGTGGCCTCCGTCACTTCACTGCTGTCCATCGCTTCCCTCAAAGCCTGCTGGGAGTAATAAGAACACAAACTACAACTTTATTCAGACACAGCCTTAGATAAACTGAAGATAAAATACATTAGTAATAAGTGAAGCTGGTAATGCTGTTTGTGGAGTTGTTTGATCAGATCTTTGAAAGATGATTGAAAGAATGTTTCAGGAACATCACACTAACCTTTAAATAACATTCTAGTAACATTAAGGAAACTGGACATTTTTATGTTCTTGGAATGTTAGAAATCAATGTTCCTATAATGTTGAATTTTAAATCAAAATGAAGTTGAAAGAACATTTGAGGAACATTATCCCTTTTAAAACACGTTCCTCTAACGTCAAGAAAACTGGACATTTTTCATGTTCCCAGAACCAACACTGAATATTTGGAGAACGTTCTTATAACAAAAGTCTGTTAGCTGGGTTAGACCCCTTATAAATGTCAGTCAGTAAAAATGACTTACTGTTTGCTTTTGTCATCATCACTTTCATGAAGTTTCCTCATATTGCTCTCGCATTTCAAATAAACATCTTCGCGCCAAAACGTTCCTTGCGTGACCAGTCATTTCCCAGAAACCTTTATAGTCAGAACTCTACAATAAATGGATCCGTGTGGATAAACAATGTAATATGCTAGCCTACTACGCAAACATTTTCTCAAAGTCTCTCTTTTTCCAAAGTGACAGATAAAATCTCTCACTTTTGACCCAAACAGGTGTTACTTTATGTGAACTTTATATACTATGTTCATCTGCTTATTTATTATAGTCAAAATATTCCAGCAATTATGTTTTTTAGAACTCGATCGAATTCAAGATGTATAAGCTCAGATCAATAAAGCCTACCTGGACCCGGTCCCAGTGCAGGAACTGTAGGTTACCACTAGGGTTGGGTATTGGTTGGGTTTGGGTTAAAAAAATAATACCCTTTTATTTACAGGGCCAAACTGGACATAATATTAACTTAAATCTTTAAAGATTTTCTGATTTCTGATTAAATGAAAAATTGCGCCGTTTAATAGGCTACTGATGTAACACTTAAGTTAAGATCAACATTTTGTTTTCACATATTGACTTTTACTTTAAAGCAGAGAAATATCTGACACTGAAATATTTAACACACGCAGTATAGCCTTGTATAAAGAAGTGTTGGAACTTTGTTAAAACATTTTGCACACGTTGTCACACTCGCTGTTACAACGGTGTTTGCTAGCCTACTTGATATGCAAGATTTGCAGTCAGCATTAAAATAGACTTACCCGAAGAGGAACGGCTGCTGTTATCATCATCTGGCAGCTGAACTTGAACTTTCGTCAAGCGTGTCAGAGGTTTTGGGTTCTAATCCGCATTCGTACAGTTTTTTTTTTTTTTTTCTCATCAAAACCGATTATGCTCATCAGTGGTTGTATATCAAAAAGGGACACGTTTGTATGCATTATATTTTGTGATTTCACCGGAACGAATAGAGAGTCTCCGCAACGGGTTGAAGCGCGCGTCCGAGTGAAGACATGTGCGATGTGAGCGAGCCACAAGAGAAAACACTGTATCCGCGCCACTGATCGCAGCGGCAACGAGCACTTGATCACTTGATTTAAGAAACACATTTCAGCTCTAGATCGCCTCTTATTTAACAAACGAACGCAATGAATGCTCTGCTGGTTAACTGGAGATGTTTTATTATTGGAACATTCGTGCCGCGAGATGTTTTATAGGGGGTGAAGAAAAAAAAAGTCAGGCACCGACATTTTCGTTCTTATTCGGTCTCGTTACTACCGTTTACGTCGGAACCGGTTCCCTATTGGCACCGCGTTTCGGTACCCAACCCTAGTAGTTACCACTGAAGCGTAAGTGGTTAGTGGATTGCTGTGGTGACTCGTGACACTCGCGAACAGTTCTAAACAAGTTCTTTCGCCGGTACAACTTGAATATTATTATTATCATAAACTTTTCATTAACTCCGGTAGGCTGTACAACAAGGGAATTGTAATTGGCTGCTTTTTCTGCAGACAGAGCGTATCTCTGTTGATGTGTCTTATTTTTTTATCAACCGTTTGATGGTAAAGGGTGAGAGACCTTGCAAGCCACATGATTTTTGCCAAAAAGCCAGGTGTGGCTCGCGAGCCATAGGTTCCCAACCACTGGTGTACACAAATCAATAGGTTAAATTACGTGACCTTTCACAAACTGCCGTGAGACTGGGCTAGTCTGACAGGGTGGGGGGCGTGGCATCACTATGGTCAGCCATCATGATGGACGATGATATCTTCCATCGGCACAACCCTATCAGGGTCCTAACAGTAACACATTACTGTAGTTTCACAGTGGTGTTAATGTAACACTTTTGATACAGCATTAAACTAAGATTATTTTTTTGGGGGGTCACCATTGTGCTGAAGAGTAGAGCCTGTGCTTCAGTCCAGGAGAAGATCTAGAAACATTGATGATTTGCTGCATGTTGCTTTATTTAACAGGCGGTGACTGTGTAGTTGCTGGTCCAGTGGAAATCTTTTAATGTACAAAATGGTGACAATCAACAAAATATTTAGATAATCAGATCAACTCTGAACATCACAAAAAAAAAACCTACTAAATGTAACAACAAAAATAAAAAGTGAAGTAAAAGCAAATATTTAGAATAAAACAAAATAATAGGACAATTCAGCTGCATAATCTATTCATGTTGCAATTGCATGCTGGGAGTTTTGTACTGTGCTGGTACCCAGCATGCATTGCAGCATGGCACTTTTGCTTATCACCATTGTTCAGATTCATACGCTGATTATTGATGTCTGTGTGAGTCTGCATGTCACTAGATTATTTGTTTTTCCTATTGATTGACATAATACTGTTAGATTTTGTGCTGCATGAAATCTCTTCTTTACTTCAGTGATTCTGCTTGTTAACAGGCTTATTAAGCCTGAGATGATTCCATATTTAATATACATATAATTTTGTGGCTCAGATAAGGTCCAGTTCTGGTTTATTTCTTTGCTCTTGGCTGACATGTGGCACTGCTATGGCCTGCTTGTGGCCCAGATCTGGCAAACAGGAGCGGTCCGCCCAAGTGCCATCATTCCACGCTGCATGTGGGCCAGATCAGCATTCCACATGTGCCAGATTTGGGCTGGATCTGGACCGTCACAATGTTGCTATGTGGGGAAAAATAATAATTTATTCTGTATACATACCAAGAACACACATAAAAGACACATAAAACAATAATGGTATTATAACAGAAGTGGCTCAAGCACAAACTACACAAAAACATTGTTTGTACAGTAAGTGAGAACATGAGCAGGTGATGGATGATGCTGATAAACACACTCCCCTCCAGTATATAAAAAAGATAAACCAGGGCTCCGCTCCACAACGCAATATCCAGACGTTGACGTTGATCTACTGGACTGGTTTGTGTCACAAAAATACTATACATTTAACAATACATTGTTAAAAGCGCTATATAAATGAAGATGACTTAACTTTGTAATAATTATTTCTGAATATTTCTGTTTCAGTATTCGTTGAGAAACAATGGCGGTCTGGACTGTCTACCTGTCTCTCTGTCTTCTCATAGCTTTGGGAGCTTCAGGTAAGAGCATTATTCAACGTTTCACATCATTACTGTTATTTTAACATGAATTGTAGCACACCTGGGACTCTGTAATGACTAATCAGAAGAATGATCTAATACAGTATGTGCACTAAAGTAAACCTGAGTTTGTTTCTCAATTATTATGATAACATTTAGACAATAAAACAACAACAACAATTATATCAGCTAAAGTTATTAATTCTTATTATTACATGGCTTGGTTGAATTCTAATGTAGAATGCGGTCTGTTATTTCTTGATAACCGCTGCTAAGTATAACACACCGTTGCCATGAAAAACAGAGCATTGCTATGGACGCAGGATTCTAACCGTAGAGACAGAACAGACTATTTTCTTTAGCGGAAGCAATACAATAGTTTTTAAATCAATAAACTCCTTTTTAAATCAATATTTTGTGTCAAATTATTGATTTATTTGGTGGGTAGCCATGTAATAAGCAGGATAATGTAGAGCAAGGCGGTTGTTATAGCGAATACAACCCCTTCAGGCTGATTCAAGAGTCCTCTGCTTCACGTCGGGGTCCCGATCAGCCTGTCGGGGTTGTATTCACTATAACAACCGCCTCGCTCGTTTTCTCCTTCAGTGATTCTGCTTGTTAACACCAGGTGTCTTCAATGTTGGCAATAAAAGATATTTAGTAAATTTTACTCATTTTAAATGGTTAACTTTTAAGGAATTAATTTGATTAATTATTACTCAATTATAATTTGTTCAATTTAATTACTTTTACAATTAATTACTAATTGAAATAGCCCGAGTAAAGATTACAAGCACTTTCTGTGTGGAAAAAGTTGCCTAGCTTTTTTTAAGTAAATGTCACTCCACATTTTTTTCAGTGTATAAACATGAATATCTATTGGTACAATATGCGTCACATGACTAAATTTACGTCATCGTTTTTAAATCCCTCCGGTTTCACAGTCCACACTACAACGCGAAAACGGCATTTTCAAATGTATACGCTTTGGAGTGCGTTTTTTTTAAAAAGCTTCGTTTTCATTAATAAAAACGCCGTCTCAGTGTTGGACGGAAGGCCAAAACGGAGAGAAAAAGATGCGTTTTCAAACGAAAACGTATTAGTGTGGACATGGCCTTAAAGTAACACTAAAGCAGTGTTAAAGTTAATGAGATAATTAAGTGATTAATTGAGTGATGATTGAGCATTAGTGATGAACACCTGCAGTTAACAAGCAGAATCACACTGTAAAGAGGTTGCTGTAAATTTTACAGTAAGTTACTGGCAGCTGGATGCCAGTAAGTTACTGTAAAATGTTTTACAGTATCATTACTGTATTTTCACTTACAGTATACTGTATCATTTACTGTACTTGCATTTACAGTATTATTACCGTATTTTCATTTACAGTATTAGTATTGAGTTTTTTTTTTCTTTTTTCTTTTTAAATTTTCATCATTTAAATTTTCTTTTTTTAATTTATGTTTACCCCACCCCCCAAAAAATCACAATAACTCACAAACATTTGTCCTTATAATATTCTTTTTAATCGTTGAACATTTTGTTTTAGAAGTACAAATTACAAATCTTGACCTTTAGGAGCCACTAGCTGAAGAAAAAAAAAAGGCAACATCTCCAAAGTCCATAGAATTAATCTCCTGGTGACCATTTGTATCTGTAGCATGGCAAAAACGTACACACACTGAAAAGCAAAACAGGCCTTAAAACAATAAAATACAGTCAAAGTCAGTGTTGTGTTGTTACATTTCAGTAATTTTGTCAGTCAAAGTTGACAAGCTCTCTGATGAGAAACACTGAGGGTTTCAGGCTGATGCTTTTCTTTGGACCTTTCCAGATTTCCATCTGATCTGTGCCTTTGGTGTTTGGTGCCATCAGGGTTGACTCTCAGAATGAACCTGCAAACACAAGCAGCGAAAAATATATAATTTTTTCAGACCGGTGTTGGCAGAATTTTCCCTAACCCTCAAACTTGATGCTGCATGTACTTTGGCGTTAATAAAAGCACTACATCTGATTCTGAATCCACCTACAGTAGTGGTGGGGGAAAAATCGATTCTGTTCAGTGTCGCGATATTTTGCGCACGCAATTATATTGATACAGTAGCGCAAAGTATTCCAATAAAGGTTATAAGGCTGTGACGGTGGCAGTTTTTTTTACCACTGCAGTGGTTGGGGGGTTATTATGAAAATTGAAATAAAAAAATGTAGTTTATTCGAGCAAAAAAGTCTTTATTTGAGCAATTCCGTCAAAGAAGCAACACAAAGCCTGTAAAGCATTCAAATACATATCAGTAAATATTAGAAACTTACATAATAGAAAAGATAAATCTATAAAAAAAAAAAACTTTCGTTTAATACTTCCACACAAAGACACGTGATTCCACATGAAGCCATACCGCTCTGTGCTTTGAGAGGGATGACACGAGGAGGAAAGAGACCATCGATCTATTTTCTGATATCTTCATGTTTTCTACTTGTTGTAAAAGGTATGAAAAGTGAATTTAATCTTCCACAAGGGCAAGACATTTAAGCTATGTTTGAAATTGCGCTGCCAGAGAGAGCGAAACTAAAAATCAAATAAACTTGACGCGCCGTACATGTCTAATAACAAGCAAAAACTGTGTTGAAATGAATCTGACGTGCAAGTAAAAATGTAGGCTATCTGTCCTACAACGTTTTTCTACTTTACCACAGTAAAGAATGTGAATGTAATAGGCCTAAATAAAAGCAAACCAAGGAAGAAACGTTTATAATCCCCTTCGAAAATCGAGACGTAAGTGAAGATTTTGGGAAAAAAACAAGGTATTACATGCAGGGATGAGTCACAATTTTTGGATATTCGATTAGTTTATTTAATTATAGAATTATAGTATATCGAATAGGTTGTGTAATTATTCTCTAAAATAAAATCTCCATGTTTTTGGTGCTAATGCGGTGGTGACGCGTTCATATAATTACGTTCTGTAATAAGGTCCTGTGTCCTGAATGTTCAAGGACAAAGTTTTTGCACTAGCCTCCAGTAAATGTGTAGAAGATGTTCACAGATTTAATGTGACATTTGAAGTGAGTTGAGCAGTCTTATTTTTTGTAATGTCTTTGAATAATATGGGGGACATGAATCGCAATATATCGCAGAATCGAATCGCAATACTTGCAGTATCGCAATGTTAGGAAGCGCAATAATATTGAATTGTGGCCCAAATATCGCAATACTATTGAATCATCAAATCTTTGCCAATTTCCACCCCTAACCTACAGGGATGGTTACCCGATAATACATTACATTAAAATCATTAAAGCTTCATTCTTTTTCAATACATTCCTGTAGCTTAGATTTCCAGGGAATGGATAATTTAAATTAAACTTAATACAATGTAAATTGCTTTGGATAAAAGTGACTTCCAAATGCATGCATGTAAATGTAATGTAATGTAAAAAAAAAATATATATATATATATATATATATATTTTGGTTTACCTGATTCTGCATTCGACAAAATAGACAGCTAATGCTGAAGAGTCGTCTGTTAGCAGTTGTAACTGGATGATGATTCTGCCCTTCATTGTCAGCATCCATGTTTTTGCTTTGAGAACAGACTCTCCTGAAACAGACAAAGTCACAGCAGCATTTTAGTGTTATAGTTTACAGAAAAAAACTAAAATACAATAACAGAACTTATTACTAACAACAATAACATGTGGGGTGAAGATGAGGTAAGATATAATGTTGTATGGTGTTTATAGTTTTTAATCAATTAAACAACATTAAAAATATTAGTTAGCAAAACTTTGCTATATTGATAATGGTATATTGCTAACCCTTTCCTCCTCCTTCTCCTCTTCCTTCTCCAACGTCAACCCGTTCTGTGTATTAGTGGAGAGCGTCAGCAGTGATGTACAGTCCGGAGGGAATGGCCGCTGCAAATTCAAAATAAAGAACAGAAAAGAACATGTTTGCCTGCTTAACTAATGCATACTTCAGCTAATTTAGTTGATGTCATCTTACTCACCTGTAGATGTTATCACCATTACGAAGGCAATCACAAAAAAGACTCCAAAATACACCTCCGACATTTCAGACGACATAATTCAGACCACAAACTTGAAAATAAAACAAAATATGAAATTAACAATGGTGTTGGATAAAGGGTTAGTTTACTCAAAATTGTAAATTCTGTCACCATTTACTCACCCTCAACTTGTTCATAACTTCCATTAAATTATTTAATGTGCTGTATACAAAAGAAGATATTTTAAAGAACATGAGCAACCAAACAGTTACTGGTCCCCATTGACATCCAAAGTATTTTTTCTATTATAGAAGTCCATGCGGACCAGCCACTATTTACCAACATTATTCAAAAAATCTTATTTTAAGTTCAGACGAAAGAACTTCATGCAGGTTTAGAACACATTGTGGGCGAGTAAATGATGACATACATAATTTTCTGTTTAAGGTGTACTACGTTATCCCTTTAACTTAGTTTTACTCAGTATTTACGTTGTACATCTGCCAAAAAGTTGTGAAAGAGGAGACAGAACATACCAAAGTTATTATGCTTCTCTGTTTAATAAGTTTACTTCGGCTAATTTAGGTGAAGTTGACCATAACGTTACATACCAGTTGATGTTATCACAATGAAAAGGCTCCAACACACTCCATCGTTGCAGATGGCATTATCCAGATCACAAACCTGAAAATAAATCATATAGGCCTACGTGAAAATATTGTTTAAAACCCGCACTTTAACAAGGGTTTCGTCTATCTCACTTTACCTCAGTATTTCACGTTGAGTTCGCTGTTAGCTCGGTTAACGTTACCGACGACTCCGCCCGCCTGATGAGCTAACTTGCGTTAAAGAGGCAGAGGAACACACAACCATTATTTTTTATAGTTTTAACTAAAGAATATTTCGGCTAATATAGGTGAACTTAACATACTCACCAGTTAATATTATCACCGTGACAGCGACCCGGCCGACAGTCAGGAAAAAAGACAGTAATAAAGGCACCAAAAAACCATTCTGACGACAGTCAGGAAAAAAACCCACTAAGCAAAATGATGTCCAAAACACGTCTTTTCAACGTCTTTGTCACAAAAGTCGGACGTTGAAAAGACGTCCACTGAGGAGCCAGAATGAAAGTTTTTATGACGTCTTTTTTTGACGTGTTCTGCACGTCCGATATAGACGTTCATCGAACCTTCGTACAAGCTTAAAACTAGTTCAGATGTGGCCATTGTGGACATATTTTCAGCATCATTTATGGTCTCATTTAGACATAATTACTTTGACTATTGCTGTCAGATGCTCTTAGTGAGAATTAAAAGAGGTTTAGACGTTGATATTTGTTTAATTTGAAGTGTCACCATTGTGGTGATCAGTGTTTGCTTTAGTTGGGCTCTTGGTCCCCGTTCCTTTTACTTTAACTTTTATTTGACTGCTTCAACTGTGTGTTTGTAAAACACAATTGTTGTGGCAGAGAAAGCCAATAATAAGTAAGATCAGGTGTTTTCATCTTATTGATGATCATGAAATCATTACAAAACAAGCATCTAATGTTGTCAGATGCTTTGGCATTCATAACCACCAACTTTCTGCAATATTGGTGCCTAAAGCATTAAAATGATCACTTATTTGAAGGTGTATAAAAAGAATGTGCACATGATGTTTTGAGCAAGTGTGTCACATAGTCACACACAGACATCAAGATTTTGGATATGAATCACAACAACGGTGACAATCAAAACAAAAAAGCTTGGGAATTAAGGAGGAGTTTTGTACTATGAAAGCTACCCATCATGCATTGCAGCATGAAGTTTTTTTTTTTTTTTTTTATTGTCACCACTGTTGTGAATCATATGCAAAATCTTGATGTCTGTATGTGACTATATGATACATTTGCTCAAAACATCATGTGCACATGCTTTTTATACACCTTCAGATAAGTGATAATTTTAATGCTTTTGGCACCAATAATGCAGTTCCACAAGGTTGGTGGTTATTAATGCCAAATATAAACACAAAACTTTAAACACATTATTAGATGCCCATTGAGCTGATAACACCTCATACTTGTTCTAGGCTTTCTTTGCCACAACAATTGTGTTACACAAACACACTGTCACAGCAGCCAAAGAAAAGTTAAAGTAAAAACAAAGGGGACCAAGAGCCCAACTAAAGCAAACACTGATCGCCACAATGGTGACACTTCAAATTAAACAAATATCAACGTCTAAACCTCTTTTAATTCTCACTAAGAGCATCTGACAGCAATAGTCAAAGTAATTATGTCTAAATGAGACCATAAATGATGCTGAAAATATGTCCACAATGGCCACATCTGAACTAGTTTTAAGCTTGTACGAAGGTTCGATGAACGTCTATATCGGACGTGCAGAACACGTCAAAAAAAGACGTCATAAAAACTTTCATTCTGGCTCTTCAGTGGACGTCTTTTCAACGTCCGACTTTTGTGACAAAGACGTTGAAAAGACGTGTTTTGGACATCATTTTGCTTAGTGGGAAGGCACTAAAACCATTCAGACGAAAACAAAACGATACATCATGTTAGTTTGCTGTTAACATAAGTAAAAACATTTGAAAATGTTTGTTTTACATAAAATAGAAATTATATAGGCTACTAACCTTTTTGGTGAGATACATGATCTTTTGTCTGTGCATTAACTGCCACTTCACTCCTCAAAAAAACACTTGAAAAGAAATCCCTCTTGCCATTGGTCAGTTTTTCGCGGGCAAGTTCACTACTGTAAATTGATTTACAGTAGTGAAGAATTACAGTAGTGACCCTATATTTTCCCATAATCCTTTGCTGTTTACAGTAACATACTGTATACATATTTTACAGTATCTTACTGTACATATTACAGTAAAATACTGTTCAAATTACAGAAATCCGTTACAGTGCACTGAAGGAAAGAGAAACACAAGAACTGCAACAGACTTTTAGTCACAGCCTTAGATTAAATCAACTAAAGATAAGAAGAAGAGATTCAATCTGTGAAGATCTCAGCAGAGGAGGATTAAACAACTCCACAAACAGCATTACCAGCTTCCCTTATTACTAACCCGATTGACTTTATTTCTGTCAGATGTCTACAGGTCTTATTGAGAATTAACAGAGGTTTAGATGTTGATGTTTTAAAATCACCATTAAAAAAATCACCATTATTGTGAACAGTGTTGCCTTTAGTTGTGCAATTTGACTCTTGACTTCTTAGGGGAGTTTATGGTCTTTGTAACAGTGTTTACTTAAACACATAATTTGTTGCATGAAAAGCCAGAATCAAAGATGATAAGCCAGGTGGTCAGGTCAGGTGATACGCCTATAGTTATCAACATCATAAAGTTTACAAATTTTATCATTGACTGAAAGTGGATATTTGTTAGTAATATATATTTTTTATCAACATTGACTTCTTTCTTCAGATCAGACATCAAGCTGATTTTTTTTTTTTTTTGAATTATTGGGGAAGTAATCTTTGGAGAAACACACAGACATCAAGAATCCACATATGAATCTCAACAATGGTGACATGCTTTGTATGCCGCAATGCATTCTGGGAGGCACCATAGTATAAAACGCTTGGCTCCATGCATGCATTGCAGTATGAAGCATGTCACCATTGTTGAGATTCATATGTGGATTCTTGATGTCTGTGTGTTCCTAAAAATAAATAAATGAAAGACAATAATAATTTTCCAAAAAAATCAGCAATGTATATAAAAATAAAAACATCTGCTCTGTATTAAGAAAGGTGTAAGCTATTTTTAAAAAACAAATGACAACTTATGATCAGGGAAAAGATTAGTGAATCACTCTACTTTATAATAATGAAAACTAAACCACCTGAACACCTTTGTTTTTGGCATTCTTTGTAACAAATTATGTACTTTGGTAAATACTGTTACAAAGAACAAAATTGTACTTAAAATGCCAAGATTCAAACTGCCCAACTAAAGGAAACACCGATCATCACAATGGTGGCCAAACATTTTAAAACATCAACATCTAAACCTCTGTTCATATGACAGAAATAAAGTCAGTCTGGTTAGTAATAAGTGAAGCTGGTAATGCTGTTTGTGGAGTTGTTTAATCCTCCTCTGCTGAGATCTTCACAGATTTATGTCTTCTTTTCTCTTCAGTGGATTTCATCTTAGACTGTGGCTGGAAGTCAGTTGTAGTTCTTGTGTTTCTCTTTCCTTCAGTGATTCTGCTTGTTAACTGCAGGTGTTCATCACTAATGTTCAATCATCACTCAATTAATCACTTAATTATCTCATTAACTTTAACTCTGCTTCAGTGTTATTTTAACACTCTGTAGAGTGGGACCATATTTGCTCTGAGCAGTGTTGATTTAACACTGGGGATTTTGCTGTGCGAAATCAAAGTAACACGTACACGCTTCCTCTTCAGACTTCCTGACCTCTGTAACGACAGAACTGAAATTTGAGTATAAACTTATGCTAACACTGTATATGAAATATAAAAGTATGTACATACATATTTATGACTAAAATATTCAAGTTTTGTCAACTTAAAACATCATGCAAATTTATAGGTTCAACAGGATTACTTTTTAGCAGCCTTTAATTTATCTAAAGATTAAGGTCTACTGAATTATTGTGCTGACAAAATAACCTAAAAAAAAAAAAAAAAAAAATTTGTTTATCCAACAGGATCTTGTTTGATCCCATTAGGATTGTTTAAGATTTGGGATTTTGTCTAATGTGTCCCTCAGAGAATTGTAGGCCTTGCTTTATATATAATTGCAATAGATTTAGTCTATTTGTGTCTTTATGTAACTGAAATGTTTTGAGACAATCAGGAGTGTTCTGATGTTTTAGCAGCTCTCTCTTTCAGGAACACACCACTTTTATCACATTTACACTGAAGTTAGAGCTGGGCGATATGGGCAAAAATATTTAACACAACAATTGTTTTATATCAGTTGATATCGATAATTATCACGATAAATGTAAAAAAAAAAAAATCTTTATTTCTTTCAAGTTTAAAGGCAGATTTTTGCTCCTAAGTGAAAGTTGTAGAAACCAGGGCCTGGTTTCACGATAACGCTCACTCTTAGCACGCTAAGAAAGCTCGAAAGATATATCTTACCAAAGTTGTTTATGTTCCTAAGTGTGTTCCCCGAACCATACCTTAGGAAGCTGCTTAAGATATACCTTCTTATAGGGCTGGGCGATTTAAATCGCGATATTGTTATGCGCATCTCGTCGGTAAAGCCGGTTCCTTGATTATTAGTAAATCACCATCACCTGCTTTCAGATGGCGCGGCATTTAGGGCTGATGAGATAATTAAGTGATTAATTTAGTGATGCTTGAGCATTATTGAAGACACCTGATGTTAACAAGCAGAATCACTGAAGGAGAAAATCACAAATTGTAAGTTACCATTAAGGTGATGGGTGTTTGCTTTAGTTGGGCTCTAGACCATTATATGTTTACTTTAATATTTACAGTTGTTTGTCTGCTGTTATTGATTTATAACAGTTAAATGAACAAAGTAAAATGTTATCTTATAGTGTTGGTTATGTTTTGACATAATCATCCTGTGATCTGCAAAATTAAACTTATTGAGATAGTTTGATTTAACTTGTTAGCTGCAGTTTTGTGATTCTTCAGCCTACGATTATCAGTACTTTAATTCAAAATATTTAATAAACATTGTTCTGATCAAAAGATATTCGGACAAATTCATTTAAAACACAGACATCAATAATCAGCCTGTTAATCTCAACAATGGTGACAATAATAAAACATATTGCAGTGGCTGCCACCAATCACAGCTCATTAATGGCTCCCATCATGCATTGCGGTATGAATAAATTATGATCTGAATTGTCTATGTAATTTACTTTTCCTAATTGAATATTCTGCTCGTCACCATTGTTGAGATGCATAGGCTGAATCTTGACATCTGTGTGTGCCTAAAAGAATGATTTTCTTTTTTAAACAACTTGTAAGAAATCCTTTATATTATATCAAAAATTCTGGGCATTTATGCAGAATCACAGTTATGTTGTAACCAACAACATAAACCGAAGTCAGAAAGAAGGATCTTAATGAGTTCAGTGATCAAGTTCAAATGATGATTGTCACAATATAACCAACACCATCAGATCACTTTTTTCTTTGTTCAACTGGCGATTATAACTCAGATACAACAGCCAAACAAAATCTAAAGTTAATAATATATGGGTCAAGAGTCCAACTAAAGCAAACATTGATCGTCATAACGGTAACTTACAATTTGAGATTTTCTCCTTCAGTGATTCTGCTTGTTAACATCAGGTGTCTTCAATAATGCTCAATCATCACTAAATTAATCGCTTAGTTATCTCATTAACTTAAACACTCTTGAGTGTGGACTCATACACTCCCGTTCATTTAACACAGGAGTGTTTGCTGTGTACAAAGAGCCGTAGTTAACTGACAAGCTGAGCCATATCGCATTAAATATCGCTGGCGATACGTCCGCGATATTGATGTGATTTGGCTCAGCTTGTCAGTTAACTACGGCTCTTTGTAGTAAATGCCGCTCCATCTGAAAGCAGGTGATGGTGATTTACTACTAATCAAGGAACCGGCTTTACTGACGAGATGCGCATAACAATATCGCGATTTAAATCGCCCAGCCCTACCTTCTTACGTGCGACGTTACCTGGCGCTGTCTGTGGCGATGGTGCTGAATTGTTTGATATCGATGGCTCGAGAATCAATTATTCTCTCGTGCAGGGGCTGTTTATGTGAGAAAGCGGTGATCTTTATAAATGAAGCACTTCAGAAATAGTTGAAATTGCAATTTATTATGATTATTGGATATTATAAAAAATAATCCAAACTATAATAGCCTATAATAGCCTAGCCTACATATTTTAAAATTGTAACATATATTGCTGCCACAATAACCTTTTCAAAAATTTACGTGCCTTCTTCTCTTTCCCATTTTTGTTCGCTGAGGTGGAGCTGCGATGAAATATTGTTCTTGTAAATACTTTCCAGCATTTCAGTAATAAAAGTTTACATCTTGCGTACGGTGCTCGGCAGTGATCAAAAAGGATTTAAACCGTGAATTTTGAATCTCTTGTAAACGCAGAGATGTGGATTCAGACGGCAATTAAATTACCACACGACCTGTTTGTCACAAAAACAGAAGGTACTAATTTGGCCAGGGATTTTTACGCGGGTTGGGTGAGAAAAACACTGATATTATGGATTCGGACGGCACTAAAATCACCGACTTACCCCTGTAAATGTTTAAAATACCGGACGAGCCCATGATAAACAATATTAGCGTCCGAATAGGACTTAACTGACAGTAGCCTATGCTTTCACTGGCCTTTAGGATAGTTCACCCAAAAATGAAAATGCTGTCATCATTTACTCTTCCTCAAGTTGTTCCAAACCTGTATGAATTTTTTTTCTTCTGCTGAACACAAAAGAAGATATTTTAAAGAAGGTTGGTAATTAAACAGTTGCTGGTCCCCATTGACTTCCATAGTATTTTTTGTTTCCTACTATGGAAGTCATCGGGGTCCATCAGTCGTTTGGTTACCAACTTCTTCAAAATATCTTCTTTTGTGTTCAGCAGAAGAAAGAAACTCATACAGGTTTGGAACAACTTGAGGAAGAGTAAATGATGACAGCATTTTAATTTTTGGGTGAACTATCCCTTTAAAAGAGCGTTTTAATTAAATTAATAATATTGTATAATAATATAATTAAAAATCTAACAACAATCAGTGTAATGACAATTTTATTCTTTGCATGAAAACACTTGAATTAGCCTAATTTAATACTGTCTGGGTGTATTAAAACTTCAGAATTATATTCATATAGACCTGCAACAGTGATAAGGTAAAGCTAAGAGTGGTCCAGACCAACCTTACGAAAGTGTGACTTACAGAAGATATACTTAGCGAACGAACGTTTCGGGAATCGTGCCATAAGGTTAAGAGAGAGGTTAAGGAATAGGTTAAGAACTACTTAGAGATAAGAACGCTTTGGGAAACCGGGCCCAGAGCGTTGTGTGGTTTTAAACTACTCTTTATTGTCAGAACATATCATGACAAACACTTGCCAAACAGGTGAACATTTCACAAATCTGAGGTAGAACATTCAAACATTTCTCATTTTTCCTTAACAAAATAAATATCTTTATTGGAAAATTAACTTCTTACCCACATAGCAACATTGTGACGGCCCAGATCCGGCCCACATCTGGCACACATGGAAAGATGATCTGGCCCACATGCAGCATGGACTTACGGCACTTGGGTGGGCCACTCCTGTTTGCCAGATCTGGGCCACAAGCAGGCCATAGCAATGCCACATCTCAGCCAAGAGCAAAGAAATAAACCAGAACTGGAGGATTAAACAACTCCACAAACAGCATTACCAGCTTCACTTATTACCAATCAGACTGACTTTATTTCTGTCAGACGTCTACAAAAGTTTTTATTGAGAATTAACAGAGGTTTAACTACAATGTGTTTCATTTAAAGTCACCATTACAGTGAATAGTGTTTCCATTAGTTGGGCTCTTAACTCTTATTATATATTTTGTCTTTTTTGGCGGCTGTGACAGAGTGTTTGTCAAACACATTTGCAGCAGCAAAGAAAGCTAAAGTGAAATGAGATCAGGTGATCATGGTTACCTGTTGATGGTTTTATAATCATCATGATATAACCTGTTTCACTGAGATACCATATTTCATATTTTGTACCATTAATATATTCTCATCACAAACCCTGTGTTACTGCAGCGTGAGGTCCAGCAATATTATAACAATCAGTTAGAAGATTTTAACAAACATGAGCATGAAAAAAAATCCACAGTGACACACTTAGATATCAAAAATCAGCACATGAATCTCAACAAGGGTGACAATATTTTTTTTTTTTAGATTAATTCAGAACATCACTGAAAAGCTACTAAATGCCACAACAAAAACAACAGCAAAAAAATAAAAGCAAATATTTAGAATTAAACAAATTAATAGGACAATTTAGCTGCATAATTTATTCATGTTGCAATGCATGCTGGGAGTTTTGTACAATGATGGTACCCAGCATGCATTGCAGCAAAGTACTTTTGATTCTCACCATTGTTGAGATTCATACGTTGATTATTGATGTCTGTGTTTGTGATCGAACAGTAATGGTTCGTGCTCATGTTTGTTAAAGTCTTCAAACTGATTGTTATAATATTGCTGGATCTCATGCTGCAGTAACACAGGGTTTGTGATGAGAATATATTAATGGTACAACACAATTGTTAGATTCAAATTATCTCAGTGAAACAGGTTATTTCATGATGATTATAAAACCATCAACAGGTAACCATCATCACCTGATCTCATTTCACTTTAGCTTTCTTTGCTGCTGTAAATGTGTTTGACAAACACACTGTCACAGCCGCCAAAGAAGACAAAATATATGATAAGAGTTAAGAGCCCAACTAATGGAAACACTATTCACTGTAATGGTGACTTTAAATGAAACACATTATAGTTAAACCTCTGTTAATTCTCAATAAAAACTTTTGTAGACGTCTGACAGAAATAAAGTCAGTCTGATTGGTAATAAGTGAAGCTGGTAATGCTGTTTGTGGAGTTGTTTAATCCTCCAGTTCTGGTTTATTTCTTTGCTCTTGGCTGAGATGTGGCATTGCTATGGCCTGCTTGTGGCCCAGATCTGGCAAACAGGAGTGGCCCACCCAAGTGCCGTAAGTCCATGCTGCATGTGGGCCAGATCATCTTTCCATGTGTGCCAGATGTGGGCCGGATCTGGGCCGAAACAATGTTGCTATGTGGGTAGTTTCTGCATGTGCTAATGGGGGATATTGTTTCAAGTCTTGAAACAGGTTTGTGTTGCCTGACTGTGATGGCACGTATCTTCAGCACAGTTTGCAGAGTAGGCTGCAATATTAATATTACGTGTTTTGTCTCGAAATGCATATTTGACGTGAGTTGACAGTAGTATTAACTTGAGTTAGGATGCAGATGTTTAAAAAAATCTACAAATAAATAAAAAAAATGTATTTGCCCACTTAAAGTGTTTATTGCAAAAACGCTAAAATTGATTAATGTATATTATATACAAAAATATGCGTTGCTTTTACAATGCTGTGAAAACAGAAGGTGCTGCAACTTCCTACTTCCCGTGCCACTGAATTAAGGACAAGATTATGATGCTTTTGTCACATTCTTACTATTCCTTCTGTTCTCCACCAGAGGACACTATTACAACACTAATACAACTACAAATTGCAGCTTTTGTGAATCCAACAGAATAGCCACATCATCCATTAACATGAACGTCAAAGTAGCCTAACCATTATTAAACACACACTGTATTTTATAAAGTCATATTAAATATAAAGCACAAGCAAGCCTCTTTCAGTGGGTCAAAAGTCAACAATAGGAATGAAAAACAAATCACTCCACATATGATCAGGGATCCCTTCACAATGTTTACACTTCCCCCGACTGCGCTCAGAGTTATACTCTCATCTTCACTTTCTGAATCCACATCCGCCTGATCCAGTGCTGAAACTGATCCATTGCTAAATCTTTTTTCTGCTGGTCCACATATGATGCCCCATGAGGGCTCTCCTTTTTCTCTGTGTTTCTCCTTTGTAGACATGTAGTGTCGCTGATGTCTGTGTCTCGATAACTTTGGCTCTCTGTCTAAACAGTTTGAGTCCTAATGTCCCACACGATTCTGTCTCTTATAAGGGAATCTGTGATCACCCCAAAATTGCATGTTGCTGCCAGTGTCCTTAATTCAGTCACATATTTGTCCAGACTAAAAAAAATTAATAAAATTTTTATCTTTCAACAGTTGTATCTTGGAATCACAAAATCCAGCCAACTTTCGTAAAGCTTGAACAAAGCATCATCCAGTCGGTATTTCAGAGAAACATGAAAATCTTCTCTAAGATATTATTATTTTATTTTTGGTTGGCAGCAAAAAATAACCAAATATCTCTTCAGATGTTTGTCTAGTCTCAGTTAAAGAAAGAAAGAAATATATTGTTGTGACAGCCAAAATCAATTACATTAATGTGCTTTTCATGTTCAATAAATAAACAACACTACAGACTCATTTTGATTATAAGCATTTATTTTGAAAGCATTTATTTGTTTTGCATTACATAGTGATCAATGAAACAACAGGGTCAGAAATCTGTTACCGTTATTCTTTCATGCCACCATCATATTTAGACAAGCTTAGCTGAGCATTATTTTAGAGATCATTAAGATGCATAACCAGGTACAAAATCATGCTGGAAATTATTTAAGGACCACCCAGATTTATGTTTGTCATCTTCAAGACTGGCTTGGCAGATCATCTTTCACGTCTAAACTGTGTTGAGGAGTGAGGATTGTTTAAATTTGTTCTGCAGAAATTCCTCTAATTCCCCCAGAGTTTTTTTCAGGGATTGGGTTATTCAGATCTGTGTTTTCAGCCCAGTGAGCCAGGGATTCCCATGCTTTAGTTTTAGTATTATAGCAGCAGAATGCGGTCCACATGTGTGAGGGATTATAAAACCATCAACAGGAAACCATCATCAACTGATCTTGTTTCACTTTAGCTTTCTTTGCTGCTGCAAATGTGTTTGACAAACACACTGTCACAGCCACCAAAAAAGACAAAACATAAAAGAAGAGTTAAAAGCCCAACTAATGGAAACACTAATCACTCTTATGGTAACTTAAAATGAAACACAGAGTTAAACCTCTGTTAAATCTCAATAAATACTTCTGTAGATGTCTGACAGAAATAAAGTCAGTCTGGTTAGTAATAAGTGAAGCTGGTAATGCTGTTTGTGGAGTTGTTTAACCCTCTGGGGTCTGAGCTGTTTTCTGGGCCCTGGAGGTGTTCTGACATGCTCTGACATTTGTGCTTATTTCTGTTACTTGTGACATTTTCATGGCTAAAGTCTGATTACACTGTATTTAGCACAAACTCAACGCAACTGCTACAATAATATATCAGCAGCATGTATGTAAAAGTTTGTAGTTTTGAGATAATGACATTTATGCGTGGTTTGTGAAAATACAAAAAAAATTCTCACTGAAATAAGGCCATGAAACCCATACTGATTATTTCTTCACAAGACTTTTGAAAATTGTATCACGTAGCCTAGAATATTTGCTTCAAAACTATGTGAAAATCGCCCTTACTGCTCATTCAGATAAGACAATATATTGATTTAAAATTTGTACAACGTGTTTTGTGTGAGAAAGCTTTATGTGGGAGGCTTTATGCTTTCTCTTTCACACCTGAGAAAGACAAAGATCCTCCCAGGATTCAGGCAGCATTGAAGATCGGATTCATCACGCCGGTATGGAGGCGGGTTTGTTGAGGATCAGTGCCAATGGCTGTCGTGTCGATGAGGCCTTCACAGGGGAGA
Organism: Abramis brama; assembly: GCF_963993115.1. Lineage (NCBI taxonomy): Eukaryota > Metazoa > Chordata > Actinopteri > Cypriniformes > Leuciscidae > Abramis > Abramis brama. Next base: position 52,062,015 of record NC_139963.1, on the reverse strand, counting down.
GTCTAGTTGACACAATCTCTGCTGACACTTCAGGGTTGCGTTGTGTTACTGGCGTTCTCGCACTAAATCACAGACATAAGTAGTTATGTAAAAATAATTCACTATTGGAAGTAATTAAATATTAGAACAACTCATATTTCCATATAGGGCTGGGCGGTATGACGATATTGTTACCACGGTATAAAATGTCAACCGTCACATATTTTTTTATTCAGTGTGTACTAGGGCTGGGCGATTTAAATCGCGATATTGTTATGCGCATCTCGTCAGTAAAGCCGGTTCCTTGATTAGTAGTAAATCGCCATCACCTGCTTTCAGATGGAGCGGCATTTACTACAAAGAACCGTAGTTAACTGACAAGCTGAGCCATATCGCATTAATATCGTGGCCGTATCGCCAGCGATAATTAATGTTAAAAAAAACTCCAGTGTTAAATTAACACTCCTGGGAGTGTATGAGTCCACACTCAAGAGTGTTTAAGTTAATGAGATAATTAAGTGATTCATTTAGTGATGATTGAACATTATTGAAGACACCTGATGTTAACAAGCAGAATCAATGAAGGAGAAAATCACAAATTGTAAGTTACCATTATGGCGATCAATGGTTGCTTTAGTTGGACTCTTGACCCATATATTATTAAAATTTAGATTTTGTTTGTCTGAGGTATCTGAATTATAATTGCCAGTTGAACAAAGAAAAAAAGTCATCTGATGGTGTTGGTTATATTATGACAATCATCATTTGAACTTGATCACTGAACTCATTAAAATCCTTCTTTCTGACTTCGATTTATGTTGTTGGTTACAGCATAACTGTGAATCTGCATAAATGCCCAGAATTTTTTATATAATATAAAGGATTTCTTAAAAGTTGTTTAAAAAAACAACAACATTCTTTTAGGCACACACAGATGTCAAGATTCAGTCTATGCATCTCAACAATGGTGAGGAGCAGAATATTCAATTAGGAAAAGTAAATTACATAGACAATTCAGATCATAATTTATTCATACCGCAATGCATGATGGGAGCCATTAATGAGTTGTGATTGGTGGCAGCCACTGCAACATGCTTTATTATTGTCACCATTGTTGAGATTCACAGGCTGATTATTGATGTCTGTGTTTTAAATAATTTTATCTCAATGTCTTTTGATCAGAACAATGTTTATTAAATATTTTGAATTATAAGTAAAGTACTGATAATCATAGGCTGAAGAATCACTAAACTGCTGCTAACAAGTTAAACCAAACTATCTCAATAAGTTTCCTTTATCAGATCACAGCACGATTATGTCAAAACATAACCAACACTATAAGATAACATTTTACTTTGTTCATTTAACTGTTATAAATCAATAACAGCAGACAAACAACAGTAAATATTAAAGTAAACATATAATGGTCTAGAGCCCAACTAAAGCAAACACCCATCACCTTAATGGTAACTTACAATTTGTGATTTTCTTCTTCAGTGATTCTGCTTGTTAACATCAGGTGTCTTCAATAATGCTCAATCATCACTAAATTAATCACTTAATTATCTCCTCAGCCCTAAATGCAACTTCATCTGAAAGCAGGTGATGGTGATTTACTACTAATCAAGGAACCGGCTTTACTGACGAGATGCGCATAACAATATCACGATTTAAATCGCCCAGCCCTAGTGTGTACCGCGACATGTAAATAAGTGGGCATGGTTAACTCATGTGCAGCGTGCGTTACACTGAGACGCTGCTATTTAGTCTACAGGAACCATCTGATAAAATCTTCCGATTCGATATGTCTCTCAACTTGAAGCTCAAGTTAACCGATTGCATTTTAAAGCCTTGTTTAAACTTTCGACTGTCTCCGCAGCGAGTCTCCGCCAGAGTTGTATAGTCCAGGGGTCAGAAAGTAGAAGTCCTGCCATATGTTTATTCCACCCATGAACTCTGTCAGCTGATTTCTATCTCCTGGCTGAAAAACTGCTAATTAGCAAATCCAGGTGATTGGAACAAAATTCTGAGCAGGACTTTTACTTTCTGAACCTGGACTTTACACCTCTGGAGAGAACAGAAAAAGAGACGAGCAGAAACACAAGAACTACAACTGACTTCAGACACAGTCTTAGATGAAATCCACTGAAGAGAAAAGAAGACATTCAATCTGTGAAGATCTCAGCAGAGGAGGATTAAACAACTCCACAAACAGCATTACCAGCTTCACTTATTACTGACCAGACTGACTGTATTTATGTTAGAACTCCTTATTGAGATGTGTTTAATTTGAAGTTACCATAACAGTGATTAGCATTTCCATTAGTTGGGCTCTTAACTCTTATTATGTTGCTTGTCTTTTATGGCTGCTGTGACAGTGTGTTTGTTAAACACATTTGCAGCAGCAAAGAAAGCTCAGTTTAATCAGGGCAGGTGATGTTGGTTACCTGTTGATGGCTTTTTAATCATGATGTTATTGCCTGAATCACTGATATAATTTGTGTAATACAATTGTTTTGCTCAATTAATATATCAATATCATAAGCCCTGTGTTACTGCAGCATGACATCAAGCATTATTATACCTATCAGTTAAAATATTTTAACAAACATGAGAACAAAAATGTTACCTTCAGTGTGACACACACACTTATCAACAATCAGCGTATGAATCTCAACAATGGTGACAATCAAAAATATTCAGATAAACTGATCAACTCTGAACATTACAAAAAAGCTACTAAATGTCACTACAAAAACAACAGCAAAAAATAAAAGCAAATATTTAAAATTAAACAAAATAATAGGACAATTCAGCTGCATAATTTATTCATGTTGCAATGCATGCTGGGAGTTTTGTACTATGTTGGTACCCAGCATGCATTGCAGCAAGGTACTTTTGATTGTCACCATTGTTGAGATTAATACGCTGATTATTGATGTTTGTCATAGTAGATTTAGCACTCAAGTTTATAAAATTCTTCTAACTGATTCTTATGGTACTGCTGTATCTCATACTGCAATAACTCAGGATTTGTGAAGTGAAAATATTAATGGAACACAATTGTTAGATTTGAAAAGCATCAGTGGAGCACGATACTTCATGATGATTATAAAACCATCAACAGGTAACCAACATCACCTGCCCTGATTAAACTGAGCTTTCTTTGCTGCTGCAAATGTGTTTAACAAACACTGTCACAGCCGCTAGAAAACACAAAAGATATAATCAGAGTTTAGAGCCCAACTAATGGAAATGCTAATCACTGTTATGGTAACTTCAAATTAAACACATCTCAATAAGGAGTTCTAACAGAAATAAAGTCAGTCTGGTTAGTAATAAGTGAAGCTGGTAATGCTGTTTATGGAGTTGTTTAATCCTCCTCTGCTGAGATCTTCACAGATGTAATGTCTTCTTTTCTCTTCAGTGGATTTCATCTAAGACTGTGGCTGAAGTCAGTTGTAGTTCTTGTGTTTCTGCTCGTCTCTTTTTCTGTTCTCTTCAGAGGTGTAAAGTCCAGGTTCAGAAAGTAAAAGTCCTGCTCAGAATTTTGTTCCAATCACCTGGATTTGCTAATTAGCAGTTTTTCAGCCAGGAGATAGAAATCAGCTGACAGAGTTCATGGGTGGAATAAACATATGGCAGGACTTCTACTTTCTGACCCCTGGACTATACAACTCTGGTGACAAGCGCCTCTCACTGCTCTGCTCCTCCGTTTCTGCTGGTTTCAGTCACGTGACGCTGGTTCTGAACGAAAACGTGTTGTGGAAACGCGTTGGCCTAGTACTTTTTGTCCCTCTCTGCTATTATAGTTTGTCAAGATGGCGGAACTACATGGAAGCCTCCTTGGACCATGTATATAAAGATAATAAATTATTCGTTTACGAGGATAAGTCAGATCACTGGCAGAGGTATTTGTACACCATTAAGGACATATTTAAGAATAAAAATATTGATTTTAGATAATAAAATACATAAAAAACTACACATTGTCCCTTTAAAGCTACACTGTGTAATTTTTTTAGTTGATTCTTAGCAAAAAACACTTTCAAAAATATATGTGCTCATTAATGTATATTTACTTCTTTCAAGTAATAAAGTATTCTCGTAAGTTTATAATCTGCCATTGAAAGTACATACGGGTGAGGGGTTTGAATGCTGGTCGCCATGTTGCCCCTCCATCTTGAAACTACATTAGCCAAAGAGGGACATACCTGTAAATTCAAGCTTCGTCTTTCACGCTTTACACTCAGTGACACAGAGACGAATGCGAGGGGGAGATTACTCGCGACTGCCGGCAGATTTGAAAGATTGCTGATGGAGGATCACGCCTATTCTCGAGGACATGTAGCAGAGTCGCCAAGGAAGCGAAAGAGAGAATTAAAACGTCAACGCGACAGGCAAATCAGCAAGACCAAAGTCAATATTGGAGTAACTTTTCCCAGATGGAAAGAGCTCATGAGGAGCAAAGATTTTAAAACGGACACCGAAGTTGCCTGCTTTCTTCTCGGCAGGTAATCCAGCCTATTTGTGTAAATTCAAAGTTTTATAGTTGCTTGTCTAACCATAGCATGGTTGTGCATAATGCCAGAACGACCTCTAGTATAACTTGCATTACTTTTCCTCACGTCAATGGTGAAAAAGTATTGTTTACCTTGTAACATAAATCTGTGCTGCGACGGATCACAGGTGATAGTTTTAAAGCCATGTTAATCTTGGAATAATACGGCTACCGTAGGAGTTAAAACGCCCTCGAAATTGAAAGGAACAGAAACTAATATTCACTGGGTAGTCATATACAACTTCACCGCTAGATGGGGGAAATTATCACACAGTGTAGCTTTAATGATGCACTAGACATGCACATGCACACTCTTTGTTTATACTTACACCTGTCTCTGCAGTGCGAGCCTCTGCTGCCAGTGTGCTCACCTCCCCAAACGGACGAGGCCTTTATACTTAACGCGCTCACCATTGTACTATTCTTTGAAACGATAGGGGGCGACGTGAGTAATTGTTCTCCAAACCATCAGGACGCAGCGGTGAGAAGTAGTAAGGTACACACGTGAAAATGTTTATTTTTTATTACACTTTACAATCCATGCTACAAAAGAACCAAAAAATTGTGTAAAATCCAGTAAACTATTATACTTGTGATATTAGAACTAAATATAACTAAATATTTTCTAATTTCATTAAACATCTTTAAAGGGATACTTCACCTCTGGAAAGATGAATGTGTATTTAAAATAGGTCATTTATGTAGAAAAAATTTGAAGAAATTTTTGAATTTGGAGCTTTCTAGACTGAGAAAAGCCAGAAAAAGTATTTTTGGCTTATGTGGATGAAAGACAACAACTCCCAGAATGCACTTGCTTCGCTGCCCTAGGAGGCCACTCCAAAGCCACGCCTACCGGTTAGAGAGCGCAATTTAAAACAACAAGGTTAGGCTACTAGTGAGTCTCCGTGACGAGTTTGCACGGGATTTCGAGATCGCCCAAAATGTCCGGGATTCGGCTTTTGCGTTCTACAGTCGCCATTCATTATGTTTACTGTGGCGAGCAGGACGAGGCTGAGGGGCGCGGGAGAACGGCGCGAGGCCGGTGGCGTCATTACTGAGACGCGCCGGTCTCGTATCTCTCACGGAGGAGCGGGAATTTTGTTATTGTTAAACGCACATCATGTTAAACGCACATCAACCGATCACTTGTTTAGCGTTCATGTAAACACTACATTCAGATTCACCAATCGGAATGAATTCAGTTCGATTGAAACAAAAGGTGTGCATGTAAACAATGAATGGCGACTGCAGAAAGCAAAAGCCGAATCCCGGACATTTTGAACGATCTCGCCCGCCGGACATGTCCGGGAAAAGGAGGATGGTAACCCCTACTACTCAGCTTTCTCCTACTACTCAGCTTTCTCCACAGAACAAGAGCCTGCTAGCTTAGCTTCCAAAAAAAAAGATGGCTGACACTATTTGTACATTCTGTGAGTGAGATCCCACCCTCTATGGGCCGGTTGAAAACATGCGGAACAGCTCCTCCTACTGGCTGTAGTCTTTAGCCTCTGGCCAGAAAATCCTCCGATGACGCAAAATGATGATTTTTGTGTCATCTGAGGATTTTTTCCAGACAAAAAATACATAAATCTCTCGTCTCAGGGGGATATGAGGTATACTACAGGTTTTCTACTAATACAAAGCTCAATGCTAAATCCTGAAGTATCCCTTTAATTTCATGAACATTTTTGTATTAAACATGGACCTTTATTTTCATTAAAAAGGCTAATTTCTGCTATTTAGGCTCATTTTGTAAATGTAAGCAATTAATTTGGACAAGCGCAAACTGGTTACATACTCGGACAGAATCGCCTTGAAGTCGCGCATCTTCAGATGCAGTGCACACCGCCACGCGAAGTGGGGTCTCGCCCATGACCGGCCACTCCGCAATGACGTCATTTTTGCGGACGCGGCGAGTATAAACCAAGCTTAAGAGGCGAATATGAAAGAATGAACGGCGGTGTGTCAGTCTTCACTATATGGGCTGCATTATGCAAATATTTCCACATAGTGACATACAGTAAATAAGTGGGGGAGAATTTGATCAAGGCATTTTAGCTAGGTCTGGATCTGCCTTTAGATTATGAATAAATCGTTTAGTGGGAGACATTGAGCTTTGTAACTTTGCAGATCTTATACATGCGCAGCTACAGAAAACTAAAGAAAAAAGGAAAACACATCACATATTTTGTTCATTTAAAATGTGTATGAGTATGAGAAAGTGTATATTATTACTATTAACAATAATAATAAGATTGGGTGAGTTTGATCAGAGTGAGAGTTGCCTATCCATGATCTAAACTGGTATATTTGAGTGATTGGATATTATGAATACTCGTACCTTCTTTTAGAGATCATCATGCCAGTATCTGTGTCTGCCTCTGCTACCTAAAGCATGAGAGATATAATCATTTTTAAATATTCTTTAAACTGTAAATTAAGTGTAATGTTAAAAAACAACAACAACAACAACAACAACAACAACAGTTCTAAAACAATTCCATTCATGGGAGTAGCTTGTGACTGAAAGCTTGTGACTGTGAATTTTAATTAATAATATTTTCAACTCAAAATTAAACATGCATATAATGTAGTAATGTATTAATAAATCAAATCAAACTTCCTAATACCTCCCCCAATCTCATTTGCATAAGAAGTTGTTTTGTGACGAATCTGCATTTTGGCGGATAGTATCCTACGGTATAAACTGCTTGCCTGTTATGTGACATGAATTTATATACTTTTTATAAGATTTTAATCTAGTGGAAGCGTTTGGTTACTGCAGCCAAACAAAAGCTCTTTTTGAAAGCTGAAAGCTCTTTTCTTTTTTTTAATATCAAGGTCAAATTTTGAACACAGCTTGTGTAGATTTACTAGATTTACTAGATTTTGATTTTCTTGTAAATTTATATTTATTTATATGGCTGCCGTTGCATCATCCATGCTGCACATTGGTGGTGGTTGAGGAGAATTTAATTTTCAGGTCTATGCTCAAAAAAAGTGAATAAATGGATTATAATACTGCGTAAATATAATTTAGTACATTACAATCCCCTAAAAATACAAAATATTAAATAAAAAACATTATCAAACTAAGATATAGTAAATTCATTTCATAAAAAAAAAAAAAAAAAAATCAGTCATTTTTCACCGCCACACGAAGAGCACCAGAGGGTTTATTCTTAAAAATATATATCTGTTTTGGGTAATTCACTCCTTGATTTGCTGAATAAAATCCTACTTTGAGATTCTTCTTTTGACAAACATTATTGCATTATTTTCAACGTGTTTATTGCTAGCCCGGCAAAAATGGACGTAGCGCAAATTATTCATGTGCGATGTATCTAGTTGCCATGACAACCACTTGATTGGTACAGGGAGTGTACATTTGTAAGATTACTTTAGAAACAAACGTTAAGCTACGCCCATGATTCCATTATCTGATCATATATATTAAGCATATTTTAGTCAAATATTATGAAATGCCCATGAGAATGACACAACACTATAGAAATTTCAGAATTAAGGCATGACCATCAGACGATGAATTGCTCTTTTTGATATTTGTTGTATCCTTTTCATTCTGTGTTGTATCCATTTCATCATTTCAAAGTCAGTTAAATCTCTTTTTGGCCAATTTTTACCTGTAATTATTTACATCACAAAAACCGAAAAGATTGAGTTGAATATATGGATCATCATTAATCAGTCACTACTTACCAATAATGTTTTTCTTTACTAAGATGTAAAGCACTAAAGAACCAACTGCCAGCAAAATCACAGCTCCAATCGCTACTCCAGTCAATAATAAGTAAGTCTCTTGTAAGCAATCCTTGCATGTTCCATCTATACAGATGCATAAAATATGAAAAATAGTATTAGTTACGGATATCACAAACAAACCAAATTTAAATTCACAATTGTTTTATTCCAATTTCAGATTATATTTCTGACTCTATGTGTAACCGCTTTAATCACCCCATGTTTTGATAATTGGTTCTTTGAGGGTTCTGTGGGACACAAAACAATCATAATCTGCTCTTTCCTCCTTGATCTCCACACTCTTCATCAGCTGATAGGTTCCATCATGGTTTGGTCTGGTTCCTGTGGACCAAATCTGATCGCCAGGCAGAGATGTGTTATCTTTCCTAATGGTCATCATCATGTCTTTGGGGTAGAAGCCGGTGACCATACAGGTCAGTTTCAGCTTGGTTCTGTCCCTGATAGACTTCTTTGCAAACACATGAACCTTTGGAGGAGCTGAAAACACAGGAATCAGTTCATAGGCGCCGATTTATGTTTTCCTCCGTGGGTGCTCATGGGCGCACGCCCTTTAAAAAATAAAATAAATAAATAAATAAATAAATAGTCAAAAAATATTTGCATTTCAGAACCTTAGGAAATGGACAGCGGCCGACACTTAACAGTGTTAAATTTGAAAAATACTGTTCGATAGAACTGCTTGGTTTGTTACCACAGTAACAGTTATCTGCGTGCTTCCTCCGCGATAAAGTTCCACATTTGCGGCTATCCAACATGAAAATGCATGCAGCAAAGCCTTTCACAACATTGTTTTCTTCAGTTTTGTCGACAACTTTACCATCTCCACTAGCTATTCTTTTCTTCAACTCCTCAGCATCCATCTCGACGACTGCAAGCAGATAGCGCGTGCGCGCGGTTATGATGACTTTTTAAAAGTGAAAGTAGGTATCACTGAAAAAAGTGAAACATCAGTGCAATTCATTCAAAATATATATTTACATTGGTCCAATGGAAAATTGTGATTTTCAGTTTATACACTGTAAAAAAGAATACATTGATTTTATTGATATCTAATCAATAAAATTGAGGCAACAGATTACAAGCAATATTATTAATTAAATTTAACAAATTAGAATTGAGTAATAATTAATCAAATTAATTCATTAAAAGTTAACCATTGTTAGTTTTGTTTGGCTGCTGTACATGAGTTATAACAGCCAGATGAACAAATAGAAAAGGTGATCTGATGGTGTTGGTTGTGTTTTAATATAATCATTATTCATCATTTGACCTGAATCTCTGAACTCATATAGAGTCCAATTTATGAGTTAGGTTAACTTTATTAATTACAGCAGCATAATATTTTTTGCCTTTTCAATGAAATACAAATGATAAAATCAATTAAAAAGAAATTAATTTAGGCACACACAGACATCAAGAATTAGCGTATGAATCTCAGCAATGGTGACAGATCAGATATGATCACCTCTGATCATAAGCTCATTATTTATTCATGCAGCAATGCATGATGGGAGCCATGATTGTGTTTTGATTGGTGGCACCCAGAATGCACTGCAACATGCTTTATAATTGTCACCATTTTGAGATTCACAGGCTGATTATTGATGTCTGTGTGTCTCTTTTATGTGTAAGAGAAACTTTTTAGAAATAGCATTGCATAACACATAACACAACCCTAACATTGTAAAAGTTAAAAAATATTATGCTGTAGAAGGCCAGTGCTGCTATAATTAATAAAGTTAACCTAACCAAATTGGACTCTATATGAGTTCAGTGATTCATGTCAAATGATTGTGAAATAATGATTATGTTAAAACACAACCAACACCATCAGATCACCTTTTCTATTTGATCATCTGGCTGTTATAATTCATGTACAGCAGCCAAATGAAACTTAAAGTTAATAATTTAAGGGTCAAGAGCCCAACTAAAACACACACTGATCTCCACAATGGTGACTTTAATTATGGTTTTCTCCTTCAATGATTCTGCTTGTTAACACCAGGTGTCTTCAATGTTGGCAATAAAAGATATTTAGCAAATTTTACTCATTTTAAATGGTTAACTTTTAAGGAATTATTTTGATTAATTATTAATCAATTCTAATTTGTTAAATTTAATTAATAATATTGCCTGTAATATGTTGCCTCAATTTTATTGATTAGATATCAATAAAATCAATGTATTCTGTTTTCACTTTGCCTCAAAGTAAGTGTTACGCCCTCTATCTCTGAAAAACATTATACTTAAAACAATTGATGTAATTTGTTACAGCTATTTTTTTTAGATTTTCTCAAATTGTATTTATGATTTAGTTAAAACCATAAATTTTTATTTAATGTCAAACCAAAATTTTAATTTTTTCCAACTCAACGTTTTACCTTAACCCAAAGTACACAGCAAAAACTAAAATTAACACTCCTGGGAGTGTATATGAGTCCACACTCAAGAGTGTTAAAGTTAATGAGATAATTAAGTGATTAATTTAGTGATGATTGAGCATTATTGAAGACACCTGATGTTAACAAGCAGAATCACTGAAGGAGAAAATCACAAATTGTAAGTTACCATTAAGGTGATCAGTACAAAGGATTTCTTAAAAGTTCTTTCTTAAGAAAATCTTACTTTTAGGCACACGCAGACGTCAAGATTCAGTCTATGCATCTCAACAATGGTGACGAGCAGAATATTCAATTAGGAAAAGTAAATTACATAGACAATTCAGATCATAATTTATTCATACCGCAATGCATGATGGGAGCCATTAATGAGTTGTGATTGGTGGCAGCCACTGCAACATGCTTTATTATTATCACCATTGTTGAGATTCACAGGCTGATTATTGATGTCTGTGTTTCTAAATAAATTCATTTGAAGGTCTTTTGATCAGAACAATGTTTATTAAATATTTTGGATTATATGAAACTGAAAATCATATGCTGTAGAATCACAGAGCTGCTGTAATTAACAAGTTAACCAAACTATCTCAATAAGATTCATTTTTCAGATCACAACATGATTATGTCAAAACATAACCAACACCATCAGATCACATTGTCTCTTTGTTCCTCTGACTGTTATAAATCAATAACAGCAGACAAGCAAAATTTAAAGTAAACATATAAGGGTCAATAGCCCAACTAAAGCAAACACTGATCACCATAATGGTAACTTACAATTTGTGATTTTCTCCTTCAGTGATTCTGTTTGTTAACATCAGGTGTCTTCAATAATAGTCAATCATCACTCAATTAATCACTTAATTATCTCATTAACTTCAACACTTGAGTGTTAATTTAACACTGGAGTTTTTGCTGTGTACTTTGGGTTAAGGTAAAATGTTGAGTTGGAAAAAAATAAAATTTTGGTTTGACATTAAATCAAACTTTATGGTTTTAACTAAATCATAAATACAATTTGAGAAAATCTAAAAAAAAACAACAAATTACTGTAACAAATTACATAAAAAATTTTTAAGTTAATCCAAAGTATCATTTTTTTCAGTGTAAACTAGAGACTCCTGGGAGGGCGTGGGCACAAATAAACTGATGTGGATTTTAAATGATTTTATTAACTTGAAATACAGGCATATTTTTGTAGATGTGTTCCTAAAAATGTGCATATATGTGTTTAGACCCGTGTCTGACCCGACCCACACCCGTTTGAGCAAAATTTGCGAGTAGGCTACCCGAACCCGCGCAGGACTCTGTCACACAAGTCCACACAGTAAAAATTAGATTTGTTGACTCACCATTGCGTTTAATTCTTCAGAAGGAACAGAATTAAAAGAACTGCTCTGCAGCTGCGTACAGAGCAGGGTCACTAAAGAGGCGTTTTCATCCGAGAAACGCTGTGATTGGTGGATAGGATATGGAGCAGGCGATACCATAGATATCTATGGGCGATACTACTCGACTGACAGCGACATAACCAATCACAGTGTGACAGACGCTTCACATAGCACCAACTGCAATGATTCATTTTAAATGAATGTAGCCAGAGCGCCTACTGGCAGTCTGGCACATGTGGGTGCTCGGTATTTTCCGTGGGTGCTCGATATCGGCGCCTATGAATCAGTTCATTAGTGAGGGTGTTCTCACACTAGGCGATCTGGACTGGGCGCAGTTCAGTTGGGTTCTTGCGATGTATGCATGTAGTGTGATCGCTAACCGTGAACAGCTACTATTTTGTGTGCGCTTTTGTGACGAGAATCATTGTCTTCCCATGTTTGCATTTCGTAGGTTTTTCCATTTGGCTTTTACCTCATGTGTCCGCTGCACAACATACAACAGTAGATTAAGATAAATCAAGTTTGGTACTACACAGAAAGCTTATGAGAATTATTTTGAGCAAATATATCATAAAATACAATCGCAGCAGGTGCATTAGCACTACAACTAGCTACAAAGCTACATGTCACAGTTTATGAGATTATTACTGTTTTTTGCTCAAAACCCATCATCGAGTGCTGGTAATAACTTCCTATTGCGATCTAAAGTGGATTTTGATTAAGGGCAGGCATGAATTATTTGTAGTGTTTTATGATGGACTGAATGCTACACCTGCTTAGCATTTATCATGTAAAAAATTTTTATTTGAAAAACACATACAGAACATATATCTGCATAATCATATATCTATTTTCCTTCATGTTTCATCTGTAGAAGTGTTGTTTGTGTAAGGAACAGGACGTCGTCATCCAGAAGGGCAGGAGTAATATGATTGACAAATGAATGCTCTCTGACTTACAAGCACCCGGTGTTTACACAGGTTTTCAAAACAGCGCCACCAACCCCACCCTTTTTCATCATGGGGCGATGGGGGAAAAAATCAACACACTTGTCAAAGAAATTCTGGCTTCTGGTCGCGATTTATATAGTTGCATAATGGATCTATTGTTTCGATTCAAGAGGGTCATCGCATCGTACATTCACATTGCTTAATCACGCTCAATGTGAAAGGCTCTTAAAACTGCAAATTCCTCCATCAACGTCTTCTTCCTCCGTAATAATATTCTGATACGTGCAGCACAATTAAATTAAAATCACTGCACTGAATAAATGATAACTCTATTAGGAAGTCATTAGCGAAAGTGCTTTTCTTCCTGTTTTTATTTTGATCAAAAATAAAAAGTGGCAACATAAATGATGCAAGCGTGCTCTGGCCCGTAACATTATCTTATTAACAATCACGCTTGAGCCCGGTACAAGGGAACTGTGCCTAATGTGAATACGGCCTGAATTCCATCTCTATAACGGCTGCTGATAATCAAAATATTATATTTACTCACAGCCGTTTCTGAGCTCCTCGTCTGTATATTCGCTGAATTTGTTGAGCCAGTCCACACACTCTTTCTCCAGGTAGCCTTTGGTGTATTGGTTTAGGATCGGCACATTGTCCCACTTTCTCTTGGTTGGTAGAGCTGCGTGAACTTGGGCGACCCATTGAGACTCTTTATCATCAAAGGACAAGAAGTTTTCTCCATCATAACTGAACTCAGAAACACCTTTGAGAAACTTCACTTCACTTCTCTGCCGCTCAGCTAGACAACCAGTTCTCCACTGAAGAACATGGAGATCTGACATGGACAGACATCAACAAAATGTGTGTGAGATGATAATACAAGAAATCAACGGAAGCTTGTTTCCACCACAGAATAAAAAATTAAAAAGGTAATTACGACTTTTAATGTCACATTTCTGACTCTTTTTTTTTTCTCACAATTGTGAGTTGTCCAATTCTAAGGGAAAAAAAATAAGATCACAAGTCTGACATTTTCTTGCAATTGCGAGAAAAAAAATCTGAATTGCAAGATAAAAAGACACAATTCCTTTTTTTTTTTTCTGTGGCAGAAACAAGCTTCCATAGAAATCAAACAGTAATGTGCAAATGCATGTTAAACTGTATGACTGTTCCTCACCTGATGTATTGTGTCTCATGCGGTCCATCAGAATCTTGACATTGACATTAAACCACTGTTCTTTGCTCTTTCTGGTCTGAGTGCCTTTTTCCCAGTAATCCTCCGGCAGTTTCTCTTTCATCCAGTGCTTTGTGGGAATCTTTCTCTTTTCTTCACTATTGTAATAGTCGATCTGTGTGTCGTCTAGCAGACCCATAGCAGTGAATTCATAGATGCCCGGCAGATCCACAGGTTTGGACAAACCAGTGTAAATGTAATACAGCGAGTGTCTCTCTGCAATGATACAAAATTAATAAAACATTAGCTACATAATGACTCTGAAAGAGATCTGTGACTATGATGATTATGTCATCAATGGATAGCCAACTTCAACACTGCTTCAATGTTACTTTAACTCAGCAGTGTCTGTGGACACACATGAACACTAAAAGAATAAACAGGCATGAACAAAATGTCTATTTTAAAAGAACTGGAAAAGTGATGTCTTTAGAAAAATACTTTGCTTTAATAATAGTGCATTGTTCCCTTACTTCAATGTACTTTATTAACCACTTATATTTCATTGTTTTTAGCTTTCCATTGTACTATTTCTAGATTGTATTTAGTAAAGTCGTTAGTGAACGCTTAATAACCAGTAAATTAATGTCACAATTACATTTTACATGTTTGCTTACCACACAAAAATGTTGAACATAAAATTTTAGCTGGGATCTTATTCTTTTGATATATTAATTTCAAGGGTTAGTTCACCCAAAAATGAATATTCTGTCATAAGTACTCTCCCTCATGTTGTTCCAACCCCGTAAGACTTTCGTTCATCTTCAGAACACAAATTAAGATATTTTTGATGAGACAACATGAGGAACATAATTAATTACTGACACAATTGTCATTTTTGGGTGAACTATCCCTTTAAGGCTGCTGACAAATGACCCTGTTGAATCTGTAAAAACATATCCAATGCTGATATCAATCACACAAAACTCGAATAAACTTAGTTATATACCTTTGTCAGTGTTTATTTTTTGACAGGAATGAAAGCAAGGCTGTGAGGGATTGAAGTACAGTGTGTTCAATGGATTTTACACTGTGATGAATGGAACATATTGTTCAGCTGACGAAACGTCTTTCCAAAGAAAAAAAAGACAAAAGTCAACAAAAGCTCAATAAAACAGTTTTGAAAGTTGTGAGTTATGACAAATGAAAATTACGCGATCTGACCTTTATGCAGTGCGCGCCATCGTAAAGACTGGAATCTATCCCTCTCATCCTTGTTTTCATTCCTGATAAATTCAATACGGCGTCTAACCTGACTAAGGTATGCGAGTATATAAATATACGTTTATATTGCATGTGTAAGCACTTCAATTCGATTAATTTATGATCAGGAAGCGTGTTACTTTCACTTTCGTTCTCTGTTGAATCACAAGATCATCATTTACCTGCTTGAAATGACGGCGTAGTCCAATAAAAAAGCAAACCACAAAGCAGAACTATGATTTTCGGGAAACCCGTTGCCATAATTGAAAAGCCAACAATTGAAAAATGTGTAGATTTTACTGATGTTTACATCGTTCCTTCTTCAACGACCGAAAGCAGATAAAGCGACTTCAGTTCGACATGTCAATGTTACCTGCTGCTTTCTTGGCATATATATCAGCCAGCTCATTCCCCTCCTCCACTATGTGGGCTGGAACCCATAAGAAGGAAAATTGTAATTCCGCCTTTTGCAATCCTGAACTGTAAAACATCAAGAAGAATGTCTTTTCTGGACCCTCTTGATATATTTGGTTCCAGTTGGCCTTTTTCACACGCAACCGGAAACTAAAGTCGGGTAAACGTCATGACGTTTACTTTTTTAACAATATTTCATACGACAAACATGGTAACAAAACTATATAATGACAGTAGAATTAGGTACACAAGTGTAGGCTATTGCAGAAAATAAGAAAAAAGAAAAGAAAAGAAAAGGAAGAGGGAGGAGATGAGGTCGGCTAGGGTGTACTTTTCAAGTCATATTCTTCAATTATAGCAAGTTATAGCTGCTTTTTTTACTTTTCATCATTTTAAGGGCATTTGCAGTGGCGCAAAAAGTGGGTATGCGCTATATGCGGCGCATAGGGGCGCGCAGCACCAGGGGGGCGCCAAAGCGATGGTCTCTTTTTTTTTTTTTTTTTTTTTTTAATCTATATGTAGCTGCTGACTGTTGTGCGTTTCTAAATAATGTCTGCATTTCCTCAATGTTATATAACTTTTTAGAGGACTAACAGGCTAGAGTAGGATATTCATAAGATTCCATCATATAATTTTGACATAGAGAGGGGGGATTAATATCGCGAGCAGGCGGGGGCGCCGTGAGCGCTGAGCGAGCCGGTACGAGTCGAAAATGATGATGGATAAAGCAAAAAAGCTGTCCGGACTAAAAATAGAAAAAGAAAGAGGGAAAAGGAGATCAATTGATGCGCCAGCAGCTAAATAAGTGGACGTCCACGCATGTAGGCTAGGAGATTACCGGTGGGCCGACGTGCTTTTTGGGCCGATACATCTAACGTAATAGGCTATTTTTTTTTTTTGTCTTTGTCTTTAACGGCCCATAGAACTCGTACATCGGCGGCCCGTTCGTTTTGTTTTGTGCCGTTATGCAGTGGTCAAAAAAAAAAGTCAGCGTTATTTTTTTATTTATTTTTTTTTACATTTTTCATAACATTAGATTAGCAAGCCCATTGGTTCTTTTCTTGATTAACACTGGGCTGGCCCAATCACATCTTTAATGTGAAGTATAGAAATTAGTACAAAACTATTATGAAAGTTTCCTTTAGTTTTCAGTGCATTTGTTTTACAATATATGTCTATTACTATAATGGGCTTAATAGTATAACTATTATTATGTAGTAGTCCAATAAAGTTAAATTTATCTTCCAACATCTTTGGAAGGGGGGGGGGGGGGGGGGGGGGATAATTGTTGCTGCATACACCTCTGACACTGGGTAGTTGCGCCCCTGGGCATTTGTATAATAAAGACACTCATTGTGAAATACACAGAACATAGAATTCACTTTCAGATATTTAAATTTGTGTATATAAAATTTAACTAGGATAAGGATGCTATTAACCAAAAAAACGTCTTTGTTGCTCTCCATAACGAGTCCATAAATAATGTCCTTGTGAGAGAAGACTTTGAGATGAGGAACCTTTGGGTAAAGCCAATCATGAATATCAAGCCTTAAAGCCTACATACATACAATGAAAAGGCAGTGCTACATCTCTGCTTTAATTTAATAAACACACAGACTTTTAGGTTTAACTCTGTGAACTCTCACTTGTTTACTATCAGTCACAGTTTAGGTGCATTACCGCCACCTACTAGTTAGGATTGTGGGTCAAGAGGGCATCACCCATTAACATTATACTATTCCTATATATACACACTTTTATAAAACGGTTACTCCATAAATATATTCATTTTAATATTTATTTTATTCATAAAATAAACACCAGCAACAAAAAATATAACATTATAACACATTTATTCCTCCGCCAAGCAATGTAGTTCCTAAGAGGTTGCTAAGCAACACATGCAGCAACAAAGAGTCACAAACGGCAGCTGCGCAGTAACACTAATGTAATGCGGTCACAGGTGTGTGTTTGTTGAGTCATTTACAACAGCCTCGAACGCGGCTCAACTGATCTCAAGATCAGATATTAGGATGAGATCTACTGATGTCCTGGAGGGAACTGATTTACCTAATGTGTCAAATTTAACCAAAAATGTAACCACTCAAAAAGGGGCAACTTTGACAAGCTATAATAAATGATCTGGGAGTATTTTGAGCTTAAATTTCACAGACACAGTCTGGGCATGCCATAGATTTCTATCTTGTGAAAAGGGGCATAATATGTCACCTTTAACAAGTTAGTCAACATGTAGCGCTGACAAACATGCAGACCTTAAACATACAAAATGTGTCTATATAACAGCAGGCCTAATACAAAAATTCTTCCTTCTCCCTCTGTTTTCCAAATCATCCAAATGATCCGGTATCTCACAAACTCGTCTCTTTAGCGTCTCCAGTTTGTCAGCATCTTCCACTGCGGAAATTCAGTTCTCAGTTTCAGTGATTAGTTTTTCATGGTCATCAAGTTTTCTGTTATCTTGATGCACAAGTAGTGACAGCAGCTTTTCATGACCTTTCATCTATCAGTTTTGAAACGTTATCTGTGATTCCTGTGATAACCTGGCGCAGGGCGGGGTCAGAAACATTAGCGTTAGCATCCAGGAGTCTAGACTCATAGAAAATAGTGCAGCAAGCATTGAAGACAAAAAATGGGCTCCTCTGTTCCTCTGTACAGCTCTCTAAGCCGTCATAATACTGATAGTGTTGATATATTTCAACCAGTATCACATCTCTCTATACCAGGGCTTGATCTGTTGCAGTGTTGATTGTGGTGGGAGTCCTGAAACACAGACATAAACAGCTACATCATGACCATTGAAATCTATGGACCCTTCTGTGCACTTGATGCGATATCACACAATTTAATTTAAAGATAATAAATAACACATTCATAACAGTTTCTACAATATTTACTTTACATATTTATTACATTTAATTAAAATGTAAATATTTCCTAAATTTGTGTTAGATCACTGAACTCTGCAATCCAGGAACAGGATTGGTCACACTTAACTTAACTGGTCACACAGAATCAAGCATTTAGCAGACCTGGGGCATGTTCAAGTTCAAAACAGTGCGCAACGTTTTGCTACGGTTTCCGGGTTGAACGTCATGTTTCCTGGAAACGGCGTGCACCGGTGTGCAACAGGGTTTGAGATACGTTTTCTCTTGTTTGGTGGGTGTGTCAGAACTGCAGTCCAATCAGCAACAACATGTATATAAAGCACGTGGTATTAAAGTGAACTCGCACAATGGGTTCAAGGAAAGTATTAAATTTAAAAATGTGTTCGATGCAGCTCGGTATACGCAACAACTGAGGATATTAGAAGACATGTTTGTCGAAAGTTTTATTGTAAAAAATATAGGATATCAACAAAATGATGTAGTTGTTTATATTTTTAGCTTCATTGCAAGTGTATTGGTATAGAAATAAACAATGGTAATTAAGTGCTTTTCCTAAAAATGAGAAAGAAAATACAGGGTATTAAAACAGTATGAACTACAAATAAAGTCAGTATGTGAGGCTAAATAGATGTGTTTTAGTCTGAATTAGGTAAGATGTGTGCTTCAGTTTCAGTTTCAGCAATCCCTTCACTCGATTGGGATGTTCTCTTTTGTTCTGGGTGGCAAGTGCAGTTACTGTAACATCGGGCATATTTTGTAGTATTAAACACATATTTATACCGACTTCATCAGGCTCAGAAAATTCTTCACAAAGAACACAAAGAATGGCCTTCTCAGCTGCCATAGTTGCAACTCTTGCGTCATCAGAACAGTGTGTTCAACGCATCACCGTTTCTGTTTAAAAAACGTTGTGCAACGTTTTGTCGGGGCTGAACGCAGCCCTGTGGTATAAAATAAAGTTACCTCATTAGTTCACATCTCAAGCGTCTTTGGCACATCCTTAGATGAACTGTCACTGGTTATCTCCAGTTTTGTGAGATCCCCTATCAAATGGAGATGCAAAAAACAAAAACAACAAAATTTGGCCACTGAACATATTAATCAAAATTAATACACACATTTATAGAAACTTTGAGAAGCAGAAAAGCAGCATGTGTGTCAAACAAAGCTGAATACCGATGAGGCTCTGCTCGTTCTTGCTGTGTGTGTGATGAGATTCATGATGAGGCCAGTTATGACTCCAGGCATTTAGCGATGCTTTATTAAAAAAGCAACCCCAAATCCAGAAAAGATGGGGCATTTTGTTAAAATGCAATAAAATCAAGAATCTGTGATTTGCCAACCAGAGACGATCAATATCAAAATGTGATTATATTTACAAAAACACACTTAAAGGTGGGGTATGTGATTCTCTTTTTTGGCAATTTTTTCAAAATCACTTGAAATCCTATTCCTAACCCACTTACAGCCACTGAGTTAGAAGCACTGAAATGAAAATTAAGCAATTTAATCATCTGTGGAATGGGCAGGACTCGAAAAACTCCAGCCAATCATTTCCAAGACCACCTAGAATCATTGGACAGTAAGAGCATCAATCAAACGGTTGTACCATACCCCCTCCCCTCACCCGCGTGACCCCTTCGTCCATATTCTTCGAATGGGTGGAGTCAAAGGAAAGAAGGTAGGACCATTTGAGTTGTGTATTTTCAAAATCTGCCGGCCGTTTTGCAAATCACATACCCCACCTTTAAGTTGGTCAGTGAAAACTTTGGAAATATTTTCTTTGTACTGTAGTCAGTTAAATAAAGGTGAAAGAGTATTAGCAAATTGGGTTTGTATGTGAATAATGGCGCTTTTCCACTACACAGTACCAGCTCGGCTCGACTCGGCTCTGTTTGGTTTTCCACTGTGTAAAAGTTGTACCTGTACCTGCTTCCAGTTACTTTTTTTCGTACCACCTCCGGCGAGGTTCTAAGCGGGCTGAGGCGAGCTGAGGCGATACTAAAATGTGACGTGAAAACACGGCAGACTGCTGATTGGTCAAAGAGAATCATCACTATTCACTGCGTCATCATTGCACGCGCCAGACGGAGTATCCTGAATAAAAAACAGCAAAAACAAAAACAAAAACATCCAAAAACTGCATACACTCGATTTCCTCCATTGTCCTGTGTGTGTGGGTAGCGGGTGTGTCTCGCGTAAAAGATTAAGTCACGGCAGTTTCCTGCGGCGTCGCTATGACGACCAGGTACTATTGTGGAGGTACTATCTGCAATGGAAAACGGAGCGAAAAGCGAGCCGAGCCGAGGCGAGGCGAGTCGAGTCGAGCTGGTACTGGTAATGGAAAAGCGCCATAAGAGGCATATTCACCAGATTCAGCTGGATCGCTGTTCTCACGTCCTGTTGTTGTCATAAGACCTGTAACACACAGATATTCAAGTTTAGCCATTCATCCCGCATCAGAGATTTTGAACTGTGACACTGACATAATTTGTTGCAAAGGACACCATGAACAAAGATGATCAGATGATATAGTTTTAACACCATAAAGTAGAAAAAATCACTAATCTTATCACTGACCAAAATTAATTGGATATTGATACATTTTAACCAATATTATTTTGCTGGCACATCAGACAATCTGAATTTAGATTTTTAAACACATTGCAAGATTATTATTATTATTTTTTTTTTTTTCAGAAAGACTTCAAGAATCATCATTGGAATTTCAACAATGGTGACATACTTCATGCTGCAATGCATGCTGGGAGTCACGAGTTTTATATTATAATGCTCCTAGGATGCATTGTGGCATGAAGTATGTCACCATTGTTAAGATTCATATGCTTATTCTGTATGTCAGTGTATTAAAAAATAAAAACTATAAGAATGTCTGATCTGTCCCAACAAAATATTGTTACTGAAAAACTATTAATATCAAATAGTTTTTGTTATTACTACTTTTGATCATTTATGAGATTAACCAGTTTTTTTCTGTATGATAACTAAACCTTTTTCATTTTAAACAAATTATGTGCTTTAGCAAAATACTGTTTTAAAGACCACAAACTCACATAAAAAGCCAAGAGTCAAACTGACCAAGTAATGGAAACACTGATCATCATAATGGCGACCAAACATTTCCAATAAAACATCAACATCTAAATCTCTGTTAATTCTCAAAAAGACCTGTAGATGAATGACAGAAATAAAGTCAATCTGGTTTGTAATAAGATAGATTTAATATCTTCTTTTATCTTCAGTTGATTTAATCTTAGGCTGTGTCTGGAAGTCAGTTGTAGTTCTTGTGTTTCTCTTTTCTTCTGTGATTCTGCTCGTTATCATCTGGTGTCTTCAATGTAGGCAATAAAAAATAGTGTTCTTTTTTTTAAAAGTGTTCATTTATCTTTCATATCTGTCTCTTATTCAGAATTTTTTGTTTAACTTTTAGTAATTTGCAGTTACTCATTTTAAATGGTTTACTTTTAATGAATTCATTTGATCTCATTTCTTATTTGTTGAATTAAAGGCATGTTCTGAGTCAGATGAGTTGGTATCTGTTTGACTGTGTCATTGTGTCAAAGTCAAAATAAACTGCATAAGAGTGAACAGATTTTTGGATTAGAAGTACCTTTGCTTAGAAGATCATCTTCAGACTCTCGTTCGTTTCTGCTTCTGAGAACTAAACAGCATGACAGATAAATACATTTTTGAATATTCTTTGCACTGATGATGAATGTAATATATAAAATATCTAAAACAAGTCCATATTCTGATCTTATATTTGTCCAAGCTTATTTAAGTCAAATAGTATAAAATGCCCATGAGAAGGACACAATACTAGAAATGTACAAATTAAGACATGACCATCAATCAATTAAATACTCAGTGGGCCAACAGGGTCACAATGAGCAGTTAAATATCTGTGTTGCATCCTCCATCCTTTTTTTTCAGTGTCAAATCTCTATTTTTGGCCATTTTACCAGTAGAAAAGAAATTAAGTATTATTCCTTTACTACACAAAGCCAAAAACAGTAATGCATGGATCATCATTATTCCATCACTACTCACCAACAATCTTTTTTTTCTTTAAGATGCAACTAATTAAAGCAACAACTGTCAGCATAAGCCCAGCACCAATCACAACTCCACTGAAACTTATGGTCTTCTGTGGCTGGGGGTCACTGTATTTTCGATCTATACAAATGTGAAAAGTTGAAAAATAGTATTTAATCAATAAGGATATCACAAACAAAAACAATATAAGTTTTCAATTATTTTTTGTTTCAATAGCCTATCAGGTGATATTTATGTCTCAATGTGTGACTGCTTTCATTACCCAAATGAAAAATAATTGGTTCTATGATGCTCTTGTGGGACACAAAACAATCATATTCATCTCTTTCCTCCTCCTTGATCTCCACACTCTTCCTCAGCTGATAGGATCCATCATGGTTTGGTCTGATTCCTGTGGATTCAATCTGATCTTCAGGCAGAGATGTGCGATATTTCCTAATGGTCAACATCACGTCTTTGGGGTAGAAGCCGGTGGCCACACAGGTCAGTTTCAGCTTGGTTGTGTCCTTGGACTTTTTAGCAAAAACGTGATCCTTCGGAGGAGCTGAAATTGGAATCAGTCAGGTCTCTCTCTATAACCGCTGCAGATATGGTATCAAATACAAACACAGTTACTCACAAGTTTTTCTGAGCTCCTCGTCTCCATATTCTCTGAATTTGTTGAGCCACTCCACACACTCTTTCTCCAGGTAGTCTTTGGTGTTTTGGTTTAGGATCGGCATATTGTCCCATTTTCTCTTGGTTGGTAGAGCTGCGTCAACTGGAGCGACCCATTGAGCCTCTTTATCATCAAACGACAGGAAGTCCTCTCCATCATAACTGAACTCATAAATGCCTTTGAGAAACTTCACTTCATCTCCCTGCTGCTCAATTTCACAACCAGTTCTCCACTGAAGAACATGAAGATCTGAAATGGCCAGAAAAAAAAGTATGTTAGATGATAATAAATCAAATGATCATGTGTATAAGCAGGTTAAACGGTATTAATGTTTCTCACCTGATTCATTGTGTCTCATGCGGTCCATCAGAGTCTGGACGCTTACATTAAACCACAGTTCTTTGCTCTTTCTCGTCTGAGTGCCTTTTTCCCAGTAATCCTCCTGCATTTTCTCTTTCAACCAGTGCTGTTTGGGAATCTTTCTCTTTTCTTTACTATTGTAATAGTCAATCTGTCTGTCGTCTAGCAGACCCATAGCAGTGAATTCATAGATGCCCGGCAGATTCACAGGTTTGGACAAACCAGTGTAAATGTAATACAGAGAGTGTCTCTCTGCAATGAAACGCAATAACAATAAGGAAATTACTGTTCACTTCAGTTAGGGCTGAGCGATAAAACGATAATGATAATTATAGCAATATAATTTGTTCTCGATTATATCAAGAGTTCAATAAATGTTCGATAATGTTTATGCGCCAAAAGCGGAACGAAACTCATTTGAACCGCAGTCTTGATATAATATCCCCCATTAGCACATGCAGAAACTAAGAAATTAATTTTCCAATAAAGATATTTATTTTGTTAAGGAAAAATGACAAATGTTTGAATGTTCTACCTCAGATTTGTGAAATGTTCACCCATTTGGCAAGTGTTTGTCATGATACTAAATCGATTACAAATATATATAAAGCAAGGCCTACAATTCTCTGAGGGACACATTAGACAAAATCCCAAATTTTAAACAATCCTAATGGGATCAAACAAGATCCTGTTGGACAAACAAAAATTAAATATTTTTTTTCAGATTATTTTGTCAGCACGATAATTCAGTAGGACTTCAATCTTTAGATAAATTAAAGGCTGCTAAAAAGTAATCCTGTTGAACCTATACATTTGCATTTTAAGTTGACAAAACTTGAATGTTTTAGTCATAAATATGTACATACTTTTATATTTCATATACAATGTTAGTATAAGTTTATACTCAAATTTCAGTTCTGTCGTTACAGAGGTCAGGAAGTCTGACAGGAAGCGTGCACGTGTTACTTTGACTTTGGTTATCTGAGTAAAAATTAATCATTTACCTGCTTGAAGTGAAGATAAAGTCTCAGCAAGAAGCAAAACACAAAGCACAGAGAAGATTTTCGAAACTCGTGACCATAATTGAAAAGCCATGTGTGCTCTTTACTGATGTCTACTACACATTTCTTCCTCTTTACATACCGGTATTTCCTTCCTTTTTCAAAGGTTAAACAGAGAGAACAGAAAGATGACGTCATCCGCATCTGGGCAATAAAATACGGACAAAACTGACGTCAGTAATTTACTGTTAATTGTACGGTTCTTTACTGTAATCTACAACTGTTTTTAACTTACAGTTTATTACTATTAAGATACATTTTGTGGGTGTTTTTTTTTATCTTACACCTTTAATCATTTCAACCCTACGCTACAAAGAGTAAAAGTAACACTGACACAGTGTTGCAATGAGATAATATATTAATATGTAAGTGATTTGTTGATCATTAGTGATGGACATCTGCTGTGTAGAATCACTGAAGGAAACAGGGAACAACAAGAACAGAAAAAAAGAGACAACAACTACACTGTAAAACCCAACAAGTTAAGCTAACTCATTTCATTTGAGGAAACCGATTGCCTTAATTCAATTAAGTTTATAAAAAACAATAGTTATGAGTACTCTGAACTTATTTTAATCGAGTCCACTAAAACAGTAATACAAAGTCAAATTCAATAAGTTAAGCTAACTTATTACATTTGAGGACACCGATTGCCTTAATTCATTGTAAAACCCAACAAGTTAAGCTAACTCATTTCATTTGAGGAAACCGATTGCCTCAATTCAATTAAAGGAACACTTCGACTTTTTGGGACTTTAGCTTATTCACCGTATCCCCCAGAGTTAGATAAGTCCATACATACCTTTTTCATCTCCGTGCATGCTGTAAGTCTGTTTGACGCACCCACCGCTAGCTTAGCTTAGCACAAAGACTGGATGTAAATGGCTACAGCTAGCATACTAATCCCAATAAGTGACAAAATAACGCCAACATTTTCCTATTTACATGTTGTGATTTGTATAGTCACAGTGTGTACAAATAACAAGGTCATATGAGACACAGACATTTTTTTAAACATTTAAATACTAGGAACTATTTTCTCAGTTAGGCGAAGCACTGCTACTTGGGCGGAGTGATTAGCGCAGCACCCGAGAAGCGCCGTGGTGAGGAGCAGAGAGTTCGCTCAGAGTTGGAGTAATAGAGTCAGCAATTACTAGATAGTAAATGCAAAGTTTACAATCATGGGTGTTCGCTGAATTGTAAAGAGCTGCGACAATAAACAGGGGAGACCAGGTAATACTATGATGTTTCATAGAATTCCAACCAAAAACGCTGACCTGATGAATCAGTGGCTACTTGCTCTGGATATAGATCCAAACACACCTGTAGACATCATCAAGGACTATCGCGTTTGCTCAGAACATTTCACTGAGGACGACTATTTTGAAAAAATGGAATTTGCCACACGGACCATGAAACGTGTGCTGAAGGATACGGCCATCCGATCGATAGTAAAGACAGGACAAAGTGGATCACCTGCGGCTGCGGTAAGTGTTCCATTATGTTTTTAGATGACTAGCCTACTGTTACAGTGCCATTAGCTAGATGTAATGTAACCTTAGTGACACTATTACATGAATAGGGTGCTCACTACTATTACAGTTGTTCCCGGGCTCCATGTATCCCCTGTAATGTTAGTATTGTGTTGTCACAAACGCGCTCTGTTCGGCATCTTGTCTATCAGCTTCCAAAGTTTGTAACTCCTCGTCTGTGTATTCTGGCTCAAAACGATATGGTTCTGGATCTTGGTTTGATACCAAATAAAAATCCAATGACAATTTCTCAAAGTCAGCCATGATCACGAATCACGTTCGCTACTAGCTAGTTAGTCACGTTGGTTTTGTTGACGGAACGGCGCTTCTCGGGTGCTGCGCTAATCACTCTGCCCAAGTAGCAGTGCTTCGCCTTCTGAGAAAATAGTTCCCAGTATTTAAACGTTTAAAAAATGGCTGTGTCTCATATGACCTTGTTATTTTTACACACTGTGACTATACAAATCACAACATGTAAATAGGAAAATGTTGGCGTTATTTTGTCACTTATTGGGATTAGTATGCTAGCTGTAGCCATTTACATCCAGTCTTTGTGCTAAGCTAGGCTAGCGGTGTGTGCGTCAAACAGACTTACAGCACGCACGGAGATGAAAAAGGTATGTATGGACTTATCTAACTCTGGGGGATACGGTGAATAAGCTAAAGTCCCAAAAAGTCGAAGTGTTCCTTTAAGTTTATAAAAACAATAGTTATGAGTACTCTGAACTTATTTCAGTTGAGTTTACTAAAAGTAGATATACATTGCAGTCAATAAATTAAGTGATTAATTAAGTGATTATTGAGCATTAGTGATTAACACCTGCTGTTAACGAGCAGAATCAATGAAGGAAAGAGAAACACAAGAACTACAACTGACTTCCAACCACAGCCTTAGATGAAATCAACTCAAGATAAAAGACGTTTAAATCTCTAAAGATCTCAGCAGAGGAGGATTAAACCACTACACAAACAGCATTACCAGCTTCACTTATTACTAAACAGTTTGACTTTTGTCATGCGTCTACAGAAGTTGTTATTGAGAATGAACAGAGGGTTAGATGATAATGATTTATTGAGTTTTATTTAAAGACACCATGATAGTGATCCGTGTTTGCTTTAGTTGGGCTCTTGACCCTTGACTTTTTAACACCAGTTTTTCCTCTGGCTGCTGTAACTGAGTGTTTATAAAACACATTTGTTATGGCACATACGCCAAAAGAAAATATGAGCATGTGGTTGTGTTAAGATGATAAAAATCATCATTTAGTGACTTGATTCTCTGATCATTCCCAGAGCCAAATCTCTGATTAGATAGGTGATGTATTACTTGTATTATTCATTATAGTATAACTGATTCTGCTGTAAGGCCCATTGTTGGCCCATTTAAACTAATATGTTGCCCTTTTAATCAAAGATCAGACTCTGAATGAAATCAGTGAATCAAGTCACGAAATGATGATTGTCATCAACAATCCTGCACCATCAACACCAGATCAGACTTTTCCTTGGCTTTTGTGCCATAATAAATATGTTTTATAAACACTCAATTATAGCAGCCAAAGAAAATCTTAAGTGCAAAAGTCAAGGGTCAAGAGCTCAACTAAAGTAAGCGCTGATCTCCATCATGGTGACCTTAAATGAAACTCAAATCATCAACTTCTAAACCTTTGTTAATTCTAATAAGAACTTCTGTAGACGAATGGCAGTAATAAAGTCAAAGTGGTTAATAATAAGTGAAGCTGGTAATGCTGTTCGTGGAGTTGTTTAATCCTCCTCTGCTGAGATCTTGAGATATTTAATGTCTTCTTTTATCTCCAGTTGATTTTGCTGTGGCTGAAGTCAGTTGTAGTTCTTGTGTTTCTCTTTCCTTCAGTGATTCTGCTTGTTAACAGCAGGTGCTCATCACTAATGCTCAATCATCACTTAATTAATCACTTAATTATACAATTATCATTCTGGGATCTAGAAATGTTTTATAACTCATTCAGTTTGAGTTCTGTTTCAGTCATTCAAGTTTCGGTGATATTTGAGTGCTGTGAACTCAATTGTATTTAGTTGATATTACTGTTAGGTTTTACAGTTGTTGTGATCAGTGTATGCTTTTGTTGAGCTCTTGACCCTTGACTTAATGTTAATGTTGGGATAGCTAATGCAGGAGAAAGCTTTCAAAAGAGATGCTGAAGTGTCCTGCTTTCTTCTTGACAGGTAAGTCAATGTTACAGTCTTAATTACAAGCTTTTTTCATTGCTTGGTTGTGTACTTTATTATATAGACAGTAGAACATTTATAGTTAAAAGTTAAACAGGCTCTTTGATGAATAGCAGCTATTGAGTAAAGTAGAGAAGGCCCTAAAAACAAGGTTGTAAGTTTTGTTTGTTCAAAACTGTAACATTCGTTTGTTTGTTGTGTCAAGTTGCAGTTTGTTTGAAATAACAAACCAGTTCACCCGAAGGAAAACTCGATGAAGTGCTATTAGAGGACATCCTTACATAGCTTTTTGGTACATAACGGATACCGTAGATGCAACACGCGTTTTAAAAAAAGAGGAGCTGTAGAGCACTATTCGTTTGAATGCAAAATACAATTTCACTGCTAGATGGGAGAAATTCCTACATAATGTCCCTTTAAGGAATAGTTCCAACAGCAATCAGTTATAATGAAGGATTTTTTTAAAAATACATCATACAAAAAAACAAACAATAACAAAAAACAGTCATTTAGACACACAGATATAAAAATATCAGCACATAAATCTCAACAATGTTGGCAATAAAAAAAAAGACCATTCACAACAGACAAAAACACCTGATGAACCTCATCTTGTCTTTTTCTTGCAGCAGCAAAAGAGAATCTAAGCAGCAAACAAAAGCAGCAAAAGAGAATCTAATGTCATAAAATGAAGGGTCAAGCTCCCAACTAAAACAAACATTGATCACCATAATGGCGACTACAACACATTATTAGTTTCAATAAAACATCTAAACCTTAGTTAATTCTCAACAAGAACTTCTGTTCACACCTGTGGCTGTACCTGCCAGGCCGGCCTCTTCGACGACGCTGTGGAAAACTTTGTTTCTGTTCCTCAGAGTCCAGATGTACCCACATTTTCAATAAAAGAGCAATTTCATCCATCTTCTGGGTCACAAGAGGGCACGGATGGCAGTGAGCGACACTTCCATGCCTTGCCACTCACACCCACGTCTCTCATCGCCAGCGGGCAGCAGTGTGCGGCTCTGGGACGCCACCAGGCCTTCCCACACACTCTTTGCCCCACCCTGGAACCAGGTAAGTGTTGCATGGCACACAGACTCCACCTCAGTGCCTCCCAAGCCGAGTCCCTGTGTTCCTCCTCACTGCCCCACCCCGGGTACAGCTCCTCAGTGGAAAAACTAATTTGCGACTGCTGCTCATTAAATGTACAGCAGCTGGTGCAATTATCGCATGCCAGTGTGCATTGGCTCGTTTAGTTACACTCAAAGTATATTGGCTCTCGAGCGAGATCCCCATTTCGTCAGAATCACCTCTGACGTACGTCTCCATTCCCTTCTCGGGGAACGAGGGTTACCATACGTAACCGAGACATTCATGTGTTTCTCTTTTTTCAGTTCTGTTTTCTCTTCCCTTCTGTGATATTAACCAGAATGCATTGTTTTCTACGGTATATTACTGTTTTGATGGAAAATGGTATATTACTGTCAGAATTTGGCCATTTTTTTACAGCAAGATTTACAGTGAAGGCTGCGCTAGCGTGAATGGTCGCTTTCGAAACTCTCCCTGCGTCCCAATGTGCATAGTATCCATCCATCCTATATATATAGTATGTGAGATTAGAATAATTATGCATCCCAATTCATCCACTTATACTACACCCTAAAAGTAGCACTCTCTTTGTGAGTAGAAAGTTGAGAGTTCATGGAACTACATGCAAGCCTGTTTCTTTCATGATTATGTACCAAATATTGAAACATGGTGGCAGTGGGATATGACGGTAAAGACTGATAACAAACTGCTGGGGAATCCAATGATCATCATTTCGTTGAGGAACGTAACTAAGAGACACACACGTGTGGATAATCGCTGCTCAAATCCGAGAGAACTTCTGAGTGTTTGCAACAGAGCTGACAATTAAAAGGTCAGACAGGATTGTACAAAAATCAAAGTGAGTAAATGACTGATCGTTCTTACATGCAATAATAGCTCTAGCAGGATGGAGAGAGCATTGAAACCGCCAGGGAAAATAGATTTGATGACTGTAATTTGGCAATTGCATGGAAAAGATGGAAGGAAGAATTAAATGTTTATGTAAATCTGATTATGCTAGACCAAACAGCTGAATATAAAGTGAAGTATGCCAAACTCTGGGAGTTGGAACGGATGTAGAGGGTTTATTGATTGATGAAGTGATATCAAAGTTGGATGGATTTTGTGATTTCCAAGATAAGACTGTTGAAAGATAAAATTCTTCTTAATTTTTAGTGCAATTTTCCACCGGACAAAATTGCGCTTGTTAACTCATGATTTCTGTTCTGTGCGTCTGTGCGCATCTTGCACTTCTATCTACTCCTCAACCAGACCACCTAGAGACTTCGGGTTTTCGGCATTATGTTAAGGAAGGTCTAATCTCGGGAACGCACAAAAAAAATCCAGGAAAAGATTTACTATCTCTTAGTGTTGTGATCCCATGAGGTGAGAAAATTGCGCTAAAACACTCACTGAGTTTTTATTACTTGTTTTAGTCTGGACAAATATGTGACTGTGTGACTGAATTAAGGACACTGGCAGCAACATGCAATTTTGGGGTGATCACAGACTCCCTTATCAGAGACAGAGTAGTGTGTGGGACATTATGACTCAAACTGTTTAGACAGAGAGCCAAAGTTACTGAGACAAAGACATCAGCGACACTACATGTCTACAAAGAAGAAACACAGAGAAAAAGGAGAGCCCTCATGGGAATGGGTCATCATACAATTCAGATACTGTGGCTGGAAACATGAGAAGAAGAAGAGAGAGAAATGTCCAGCCTTCGGGTTTAAGAACAGCCACTCTGCAGCGGTGTGCAAAACAATGCGGACCAACAGAAAAAAGGCAGTTTCAGCAATGGATCAGGTGGATATGGATTCAGAAAGTGAAGATGAGAGTATAACTCTGAGCGCAGTCGGGGGAAGTGTAAACATTGTGAAGGGATCCCTGATCATATGTGGAGTGATTTGTTTTTCATTCCTATTGTTGACTTTTGACCCACTGAAAGAGGCTTGCTTGCGCTTTATATTTAATATGACTTTATAAAATACAGTGTGTGTTTAATAATGGTTATGTTCATGTTAATGGGTGATGTGGCTATTCTGTTGGATTCAAAGAAGTTGCAATTTGTAGTTAGTGTTGTAATAGTGTCCTCTGGTGGAGAACAGAAGGAATAGTAAGAATGTGACAAAAGCATCATAATCTTGTCCTTGTTAATTCAGCGGCACAATATCTATCAGGAAGTTGCTTTGGATTGTAAAAAAAAGCAATGCATATTTTTGTTCATATACATTATTCAATTTTATACTACAGGGCCATTGAATGCTTGAATCTGATTGGTTGACAAACGTTCTAAGGTGTGCATTATTTTCAGGGAAACGCACGGCTAAAGTAGTTCCAGGCAGGTCTTGACCGCATTACAGTTCCATATCACTTCGCGTAGTCAACTGTAATAACGGAAAATAGTAGCCTGACGTCGTCATACTCAGATTCTAGTCAGAATGTGAGTCTGATACTGCTCCATTGAACTTTGATTATGGGGCGTGTTTCAACCAAACCAGGAAAGAAAATGCCTCTGCACTCAATTGGATAGACCTACAACCAATCAGAGCAACGGAGTAAGTTTTCATTCATGTTTCCGATCGACAAATGCCTTGATCGCGGTTCTCTGTTCCTCTTTTAAAATGAATGCGCTGTCGATATCTTCTATAACAGACGCGATGGCGCGAATCTACACGTTTCGTAAACAAAGTTCGGGAGGAGCACGTTCAAATAATCAATCCAATCAACTTGTCATCAAACGATTACCATGTCTCAGGGGCGTAGAATTTAGTAGGGACGCTAGGGACGTATCCCTACCAATATCCAGTGACACTGATATGTCCCTAGCAAAAATTTCGACCAGAACTTAAAATATAAATATATAACCACTGTTGTCCGGTTGTGTCTTGTGGTTTTTATGTATTAGGCTTATTTTATTTAATCAGGAAACATCTCATTTAGATTAAAATCTCAAGAGCGTTCTGAGAAAAATGCGCAATTCATGGTACACAAATGGTTAATATATATCTGAGTCCCGCCTGCTTAACACACATAGCTAAACTGATTGGCAGAGGTGGGAGTAAGTCACACATGAACAAGTCACAAGTCTCAAGTCTTAACCTTCAAGTCTCAAGCAAGTCCAAGTCAATTTTGTGAAAAGCAAGTCAAGTCAAGTCAAGTCACTGCTTTATGTCAAGCAAGTCAAGTCAAGTCGTAGCTTGGGTCACAAGTCACTGGCAAGTCATACAAACGTTTGATGATTTCACTGAATTTATATATTAAAATAAGTTAAAACTACATAAGTTGAGGACTATGGTTTTATTTGAAACATTTTTTTAAATATGCATTTCCACATGCTGAGTGGTTAAAAATCTAAAAAATTAAGTGATTAATTGAGTGATGATTGAGCATTATTGAAGACACCTGATGATAACAAGCAGAATCACTGAAGGAGAAAATCTCAAATTGTAAGTTACCATTATGGCGATTTGTGTTTGCTTTAGTTGGACTCTTGACCCTTATATGTTTACTTTAAATTTTGTCTGACTGTTGTATCTGAGTTATAACTGCCAGATGAACAAAGCAAAAAAGTGATCTGATGTTGTTGGTTATATTATGACAATCATCATTTGAACTTGATCACTGAACTCATTAAGATCCTTCTTTCTGACTTAGATTTAAGTTGTTGTTTACAGCATAACTGTGATTCTGCATAAATATCCAGAATTTTAGATATAATATAAAGGATTTCTTAAAAGTTGTTTTGAAAAAAAAAAGATAAAAAAATCTTTCTTTTAGGCACACACAGACGTCAAGATTCAGTCTATGCATCTCAACAATGGTGACGAGCAGAATATTCAATTAGGAAAAGTAAATTACATAGACAATTCAGATCATAATTTATTCATACCGCAATGCATGATGGGAGCCATTAATGAGTTGTGATTGGTGGCAGCCACTGCAACATGCTTTATTATTGTCACCATTGTTGAGATTCACAGGCAGATTATTGATATCTGTGTTTCTAAATAAATTCATTTGAAAGTGTTTTGATCAGAACAATGTTTATTAAATATTTTGAATTATATGAAAAATACTGATAATCATAGGCTGAAGAATCACAGAGCTGCTGTAATTATCAAGTTAAGATACCTCAATAAATTTCATTTTTAAGGTTCACAACATGATTATGTCAAAACATAACCAACACTATCAGATTACACTTTTCTTTGTTCAATTGACTGTTATAAATCAATAACAGCAGACAAACAAAATCTAAAGTAAACATAAAAGGGTCTAGAGCCCAACTAAAGCAAACACAAATCGCCATAATGGTAACTTACAATTTGTGATTTTCTCCTTCAGTGATTCTGCTTGTTATCATCAGGTGTCTTCAATAATGCTCAATCATCACTCAATTAATGACTTGACTTGACTTGCTTTTCACAAAATTGACTTGGACTTGCTTGAGACTTGAAGGTTAAGACTTGAGACTTGTGACTTGTTCATGTGTGACTTACTCCCACCTCTGCTGATTGGCTTTGTTTTTTCTATCTAAATTGTGAGAGGCTCTGGTGTGAAGCGGTAATGCTCGAAGGAAACCTAGATGCGGGTAAGCTAGGGAGAAATCAACAGTTCTGTGCACAAAAATGCGGGACAATTCAGTTTTTACTACTGTATTACAATCGCGGGATAAGTGGCGAACAATCGTTAGAGAGAGAGAGAGAGAGAGAGAGATTGTGTATGCTTAAGTGTGTCTGTGTAACACTACATTATAGGGACAAAATGTCACCACAAAGATGACAATATCCGAAATGTTTGTCCTTGTGGGGATTTATTTATTTATTTTTGGAAAACAGATGAAAATGTAAAAATGCAGAAAGTTTTCTGTGATAGGCAGGGTTAATGTAGGGGGATATAATATACCTTTGTACAGTATAAAATCATTATGTCTGTAAAAAGTCCCCATAAAACATAAAAACACAACATTGCTTGGTCTTGTTGAAATGAGAGGAATCCCACATAGCAACATTGTGTCGGCCCAGATCCGGCCCACATCTGGCACACGTGGAAAGATGATCTGGCCCACATGCAGCATGGATCTACGGCACTTGAGTGGCCCACTCCTGTTTGCCAGATCTGGGCCACAAGCAGGCCATAGCAATGCCACATGTCAGCCAAGAGCAAAGAAATAAACCAGAACTGGACCTTATCTGAGCCACAAAGTCTGTGTATATTAAATATGAAGTCATCTCAGCCTTAATAAGCCTGTTAACAAGCAGAATCACTGAAGGAAAGAAGAGAACAGAAAAAGAGACGAGCAGAAACACAAGAACTATAACTGACTTCAGACACAGTCTAAGATGAAATCAACTGAAGATAAAAGAAGACATTAAATCTGTGAAGATCTCAGCAGAGGAGGATTAAACAACTCCACAAACAGCATTACCAGCTTCACTTATTACTAACCAGACTGACTTTATTTCTGTCAGACATCTACAGAAGTTTTATTGAGAATTAACAGAGTTTAACTCTAATGTGTTTCATTTGAAGTCACCATAACAGTGATGAGTGCTTCCATTAGTTGGGCTCTTAACTCTTCTTATATCTTTTGTCTTCTTTGGCTGCTGTGACAGTGTGTTTATCAAACACATTTGCAGCAGCAAAGAAAGCTAAAGTGAAATGAGATCAGGTGATGATGGTTACCTGTTGATGGTTTTATAATCATCATGATATAACCTGTTTCACTGATGTCTTTGAAATCTAAAAATTATGTTGTTCAACTAATATATTCACATTACATACGTAACATCTGCAGCGTGAGGTCCAGCAATATTATTACAATCAGTTAGCAGACTTTAACAAACATGAGCATGAAACATCACTGTTCGATGACAAACACAGACATCAATAATCAACGTATGAATCTCAACAATGGTGACAATCAAAAGTACCTTGCTGCAATGCATGCTGGGTACCATCATAGTACAAAACTCCCAGCATGCATTGCAACATGAATAAATTATGCAGCTGAATTGTCCTATAATTTTGTTTGATTCTAAATATTTGCTTTTATTTTTTTGCTGTTGTTTTTGTTGTGACATTTAGTAGCTTTTCAGTGATGTTCTGAATTATTCTGTTTATTTTAAAAAAAAATATTGTCACCATTGTTGAGATTCATGTGCTGATTTCTCATATCGCTGCGTGTCACCATTGCTTCATTTTTCGTGCTCATGTTTGTTAAAATCTTCTAACTGATTGTTATAATATTGCTAAATCTCACGCTGCAGTAACACAGGGTTTGTGATGAGAATATATTAATGGAACAAAACAATTTTTAGATTTCAAAGACATCAGTGAAACAGGTTATTTCATGATGATTATAAAACCATCAACAGGTAACCATCATCACCTGATCTCATTTCACTTTAGCTTTCTTTGCTGCTGCAAATGTGTTTGACAAACACACTGTCACAGTGGCCAAAGAAGACAAAAGATATAATAAGAGTTAAGAGCCCAACTAATGGAAGCACTCATCACTGTTATGGTGACTTCAAATGAAACACATTAGAGTTAAACCTCTGTTAATTCTCAATAAAAACTTCTGTTGACGTCTGACAGAAATAAAGTCAGTCTGGTTAGTAATAAGTGAAGCTGGTAATGCTGTTTGTGGAGTTGTTTAATCCTCCTCTGCTGAGATCTTCACAGATTTAATGTCTTCTTTTCTCTTCAGTTGATTTCCTCTAAGGCTGTGTCTGAAGTCAGTTGTAGTTCTTGTGTTTCTGCTTGTCTCTTTTTTCTGTTCTCTTCTTTCTTTCAGTGATTCTTTTTGTTAACTTATTAAGGCTGAGATGACTTCATATTTAATATACACAGATGTTGTGGCTCAGATAAGGTCCAGTTCTGGTTTATTTCTTTGCTCTTGGCTGACATGTGGCATTGCTATGGCCTGCTTGTGGCCCAGATCTGGCAAACAGGAGTGGGCCACTCAAGTGCCGTAGATCCATGCTGCATGTGGGCCAGATCATCTTTCCACGTGTGCCAGATGTGGGCCGGATCTGGGCCGACACAATGTTGCTATGTGGGATGTTTGATAAAGTTGAAACCCTTGTCATCCCAGTCTCATCAGCTGAGGCTGAAAGAAGTTTCAGTGCTCTTAGGACACTGAAAACATGGCTCAGAACAATGGCACAAGTGACACTTAAGAGTATTGCTGTGTGTCATGTCCAACAGGACAAACTGGACATTATTGATGTGAAACAAATATGCCAACAGTTAATTTCTGTACGTTCACTTTTAAATGAAAATTATGTCATCATTTACTCTCCCTCAAGTTGTTTCAAAACTATATGCATTTCTTTCTTCTGCTGAATACAAAAGAAGATATTTTGAAGATTGTCGGTAACCAGTATTGAGTTTTTTTTTTTCTACTATGGAAGTCAATGGGGTCCATCAACTGTCTGGTTACCGACATTCTTCAAAATATCTTCTTTAGTGTTCAGAAGAAGAAAGAAATTCATACAGGTTTAAAACAACTTGAGGGAGAGTAAATGATGACAGAATGTTAATTTTTGGGTGAACTGTCCCTTTAATGACAGATGCAGCTCAGCTTCAGGGGATGTCCCCGTCCCCACCAATTTTAAAATCAAACCTACGCCCTTGCCATGTCTACCTTATCAGCATGAGAGGAACCATATATTCACTCTGTCAACTCACCTAACATTCCTTGACAGTTTTCAGCATCCCTCCACTCACTCTTGGCTTGTTCTTCCACAGCCTGGAATACAGGGGGAGTACCCTGGGTTCGGGCCGAATACCGAGCCCGCCCTCTCCTCGAACAGCACCCCAAATATGCATTTATTCTATCTGACTTATTTATAAGTGTGAAATCTAAATTCTCCAGAGGCAGTCATCTTTTCTTTTACTGTCTATGCATCTTTGTTGTAAACAAATTCAACCCAAGCGCTCTTTGATGACGTGGATGATTACGTTACCGTTGCTCTCATCTGTCCATCATCGATTAAAGCCCGCCCTGCCGGCAATTTGATTGGCTCGGCCTTCTGGGAGCCGAGCATAATTACTCCTCAACGGATCGAGTCCAGACCGAACTTCCCGACCAAAAAATGTTGTGGGCGGGGTTCGGGCTGGCGGGCTGGCACCCAGGCTAGGAAAATAGGATACAATTCATAACAAGTAAAAACATTTAGCCCCATGCGCTTGATCTGCAATTTTCAATGTCTAGCTTCACAATCAATGGAAACATGCAGTTTAATTTTAATAGATAAAGTATATACCCAGCTAGCAGGGAACGTTCTCAGAACTTTCGCTAACATTCCCTACAAGTTTGGTTAATGTTCTAAAGAAAACATTTGAATATAATGTTTACCGAACATTTTAAGGATGTTTTCTCATTTTAAAAAATGTTCCTATAACGTTATATGAAAACTAAGATATAACATTTTAACTGCAACATTCAAAAGATGTTTTGGGAATGTTTCTGAAGTAACAAGTTGTACTATGATCTCAAAATATCATTGTCCCTATGTTTCATTATAACAAAAGAAAAACGTTCTCTCTGTCACGTTAGGAAAATGTTTTGAGGATATCATTGAGAGATGAGATGTTTAATGTTCTTTATAAAATGTTCTTCTAATGTTACGAGTTAACAAAATTATAACATTTTATTTGCAACATTTTGAGAATATTTTGGGAATGTTGTTAAAGTTAAAGTTTGTACAATGATGTCAAAATAACGTTGTCTTAATGTTTCATCATAACAAAAGAAGAACGTTCTTTCTGTCACATTAGGAAAATGTTTTGAGGATATCATTGAGAAATGAGATGTTTATTGTTCTTTATAAAACGTTCTTTTAATGTGACAAGTTAACTAAATTAAAACATTTTACTTGCAACATTTTGAGCATATTTTGGGAATGTTGTTAAAGTTAAAGTTTGTACAATGATCTCAAAATAACATTGTCCCAATGTTTCATGATAACAAAAGAAGAACATTCTACTTGCAACATTTTGAGCATATTTTGGGAATGTTGTTAAAGTTAAAGTTTGTACAATGATCTCAATATAACATTGTCCCAATGTTTCATGATAACAAAAGAAGAACATTCTACTTGCAACATTTTGAGCATATTTTGGGAATGTTGCTAAAGTTAAAGTTTGTACAATGATCTCAAAATAACATTGTCCCAATGTTTCGTGAAAACAAAAGAAGAACATTCTACTTGCAACATTTTGAGCATATTTTGGGAATGTTGCTAAAGTTAGAGTTTGTACAATGATCTCAAAATAACATTGTCCCAATGTTTCATAAAAACAAAAGAAGAACATTCTACTTGCAACATTTTGAGCATATTTTGGGAATGTTGCTAAAGTTAAAGTTTGTACAATGATCTCAAAATAACATTGTCCCAATGTTTCGTGAAAACAAAAGAAGAACATTCTACTTGCAACATTTTGAGCATATTTTGGGAATGTTGCTAAAGTTAAAGTTTGTACAATGTCCCAATATAACATTGTCCCAATGTTTCATGATAACAAAAGAAGAACATTCTTCTTGCAACATTTTGAGCATATTTTGGGAATGTTGCTAAAGTTAAAGTTTGTACAATGATCTCAATATAACATTGTCCCAATGTTTCATAAAAACAAAAGAAGAACATTCTTCTTGCAACATTTTGAGCATATTTTGGGAATGTTGCTAAAGTTAAAGTTTGTACAATGATCTCAAAATAACATTGTCCCAATGTTTCGTGAAAACAAAAGAAGAACATTCTACTTGCAACATTTTGAGCATATTTTGGGAATGTTGCTAAAGTTAAAGTTTGTACAATGATCTCAATATAACATTGTCCCAATGTTTCATGATAACAAAAGAAGAACATTCTTCTTGCAACATTTTGAGCATATTTTGGGAATGTTGCTAAAGTTAAAGTTTGTACAATGATCTCAATATAACATTGTCCCAATGTTTCGTAAAAACAAAAGAAGAACATTCTACTTGCAACATTTTGAGCATATTTTGGGAATGTTGCTAAAGTTAAAGTTTGTACAATGATCTCAATATAACATTGTCCCAATGTTTCGTGAAAACAAAAGAAGAACATTCTACTTGCAACATTTTGAGCATATTTTGGGAATGTTGCTAAAGTTAAAGTTGTACAATGATCTCAATATAACATTGTCCCAATGTTTCATGATAACAAAAGAAGAACATTCTCTCTGTCACATTAGGGAAATGTTTTGAGGATATCATTGAGAGATGAGATGTTGAATGTTCTTTATAAAACGTTCTTGTAATGTTATGTGTTAACACAATTAGAACATTTTACTTGCAACATTTTGAGGATGTTTTGAGGATGTTGTTGAGATAACAGATTATATAATGTTCTCAGTAAAACATTGGCACAATGTTCCATAATAACAGGA
Organism: Abramis brama; assembly: GCF_963993115.1. Lineage (NCBI taxonomy): Eukaryota > Metazoa > Chordata > Actinopteri > Cypriniformes > Leuciscidae > Abramis > Abramis brama. The sequence continues at coordinate 52,021,776 of NC_139963.1, read as the reverse complement.
GGAACATTATCAAAACAATGTTCGTAAAATGTTTTGAGGATATCACTGAGACCTGAGATGATGAGTGTTTTTAAAAAAACGTTCTTGTAATGTGACATGTTAACAAAACTAGAACATTTTAAATGTAACATTTAGCAATCAAACTACACAATTATTGTTAAATTGAGCTTGCTGGTCTGACAGCAGGCCAACAGGGTTCACGATGGAACATATGGTGCGTTTAAGTCCTCCTGGGAAGTTTGTATTCATGAGGTTTTACAATTTTTTTAATGTTTTAAATTAATGAAGCCACTGTAAACTTTATCATCACATATTATACTGTTATATATTAATGCTATCATATTTTGTGCAGGCATTAGCTTATTTCATTGTCACTGCTGAATACCTAAGTATAGTGGTATCCCACAATGTTTCCCACTGACACGCCCCTAACTCTTCAAGATCGGGGTTAAAGAAAATCCTGAGCTTCCTACTCATATTCTCATCATTGTGTTGGCGTTCAACTTGTAAATACGATCTTTATGACATGACTTGAATGCACCAATAGCTCTAGCTTAATTAGGGACAATCCATACAAACACTCTTTGCTAAAATACATTACAGACTGTCACAGTGAGAAGTTATTCATCCTGTATCAACGCTAAAGGCCTAACCACTGCAGTCAACACCTTGGAGTCTATCCATGCTGTTAAATAAAAGTCTGTAGACAAGGGTTAGGGTTAGAGTTATGGTTAACCTTAACCCTTAATTTCTAACCCAGACCCGGTTTCACAGAGTTTAGATTAAGCCAGGATTAGGCCTTAGTGCATTTAATTAGCTTTTAAAAATGTGCCTTAGAAAAAAGAAAAAAGAAACATTACTGGTGTGCATCTTGAGACAAAACAATGGCACTGACATATTTTAAGATTTGTCAGTGCAAGTTGCTTTCAGGTAAAACAGCTCAAACGTGCATTTTAGTCTGGGACTACAGGCTTAAACCTTGCCTGTGAAACCCGGGGTATATGTTGCAACTTGTATAGAATTATGCCAATGTTAGCAAAGTGTTGTGTTGGACAGAGGATTAACCCTAAACCAACAGGTTGTGTAACAGTGCCACACAGGGTGAAAAGCAAGTTGACATTATTAGGCATAAGAGTGTTTCTAAAGGAAAGGTCAATATTTTGTTAAAGTGCAAAAGGATCATGATGGGTCACATGAATGTAACTCTAATGTCACCATGACACCAATCCATTATTTTTTCATGTAGGTAGGTATACAGAATTGTATATGAATAGCCTACATATGCAATGTTTGCTCTGTTTAATATATAATATGTTTGCTCTTTTAAACTGCTGTTGGCAGAGCAGTGGTAAATATAATTTTGTTATATATGGTATATATTATTTATGTTATTTATTATTATTATTTATATGTTATTGTAAGTTTTTTTTTTTTTATCATGCACTGCAATGAAGACACCATTTAACCAATTGATTAAATATAACAGCCAGCTTACAAATACAACTAAATAAATAGCACGTGCACATTTTTTTCATATTCTTTCTTTTAAAACATGTCATCTTTTCCTGTAATTGCAATGTTACCACATTATTGGCTGTCTCTTCGAGTTGTTTTGAGCATGATTGGTTATTCAGACTGTCATCCAGGAATCTGGCCAATGGCAGCTATGCGCGCCTTTTACTGGTCAAGTTTGAATATTCGTCTGTTAGAGTGTGTGTGTGTGTGTGTGTGTGTGTGTGTGCGCGCGCGCTGCTGCTGCTCGGGATCTTCAGTACTAGCCTCCTTCGGTTCTGTGGCTTTTACATTGTTTAAAACATGGATTATTTTGCATCGTACTGTTACATTTTTATTTTGAGCGAGTTGCGGGATGTAAATGGACAACGAATTTTAACAACGTACGTAACGGACATATTGCAATCTGCGGAAGGTAAATAACTTTATTTTATATAAAAATACATTCTGCTACATCAAAATATAGTGTGTTAAATTGAGAAGCCAATTTTAAATGCGATTAGAGCAATATCGACATTATGTCAATGTCCCAATGTTTCATAAAAACAAAAGAAGAACATTCTCTCTGTCACATAAGGAAAATGTTTTGAGGATATCATTGAGAGATGAGATGTTGAATGTTCTTTATAAAACGTTTTTCTAATGTGACGAGTTAACACAATTAGAACATTTTACTTGCAACATTTTGAAAAAAGTTAAATAAACCTCAGCATAGGAGCTTTACAATGAGTGAACTGAGAACATTGTGTCTTTATACATAACATAAATGTCCTTTCAAAATGAAATTATTTTCAAACCTGTATGACTTACTTCTGTGAAACACAAGAATGTTGGGAATAAAACAACATTGGAACCCATTTTATGGAAAAAAACAAAACAGTGAAGTCATTTCTCAAGATATCTTAATTAAGGTTATACAAAATAAATTCATACAGTTTTGGAACAACATGGAGTACCGGTAAATAACGAGAGAACTTTTTAGGACATGTTCCCAGGGTCCTTTGCTAAATTAACCATGGTTTTTATTATAGTAAAGTGTAGAAACAATGTTTTTATGGTGGATTGATTACAATAATTTATTACCATTTAGTTAGTGTAGCAAAACCATGGTTAATGTTAGTAAGGGTTCTCCAGATTTATATAGCCTAACACTTAAGGAAAACATAAAAAATGGTCCTATGTCACCCAGATCAATAGTCTGTTAACACACATTAACACACTTTTTAAATTTTCTTAAGATCAAGCATTGGAACAATGTTCACGGAGCAGAACAGGCACCAACAGAGAAACAAGTCCATCACTAGTAAGTATCCACTGCATTTTATAAAACCGTAGTCAATTTTAAAGGCACAATGCACTCCAAAATAAAAATGATCTCTTTTTTTCTCCCTCGTGCCTGATTTATATCTGTCCCAGATTTATATCTGACTTTCTTTCCACAGAGATTTTTAGAAAAATTATCATTAAAGAGAATCATATAAAGAGAAATGTGGGAGGAGCTTGAATTTATTACCTAGCCCTGTTTGTTTAAACCGCGAGAGCCGTCAAAGCTTATGCTACTCCTACGTCATACATCGACAAGAGGCTTTTATAGTCTACACGTCGGACGCAAGCAACTTGCAGTTTTGCCCCCACCAACAACGCATAGTATTGCATACAATGGTGCGTCGCGTATCAAAAACTGGGACGACACATTTTGCTACGCATAGATGCATAATGGCGGCCGAAGTGTAGCGATGCGTAGCCTTGCAGGCGCGTATGCGTATCGATGCGTTGACTCTATAACTCTTTGGGCGTAATTTGACTTGCATATGGCTGTCTGCTGGAAGCTAGTTATTTAAGTCGATAAAGTTATAAATATGGTAGGGCTGGGGGAATTAACACGTTAATCTTTGCGATTAATTTGAGATGCATAATGAGTTAAAAAAAAATAACGCAATTAACGCAGCACTTTTTTTGCCTCGTTTTAATGACTTCCTGTTGCGGAAAAGGCTGCAAAATATGCCGTCCCGCCCCTCCGTGTTCGGCGATCAGGTTTTATTCTCACGCAGCTTTCATGAGCGGGTCTTTTCCGCGCCGCGCTCTCCATTCCGTGTGTGTGTGTCGGCGCACTGACACACACACACAACATTGAGCAAACATTGAGCTCTTTGCTCAATGTTCTGCTCCGTGTTTGCGCTGCGTGTTCTGCTCTGTCGTTAACGGCCCAAACGCTCCAATCATGTACCGATCATGCACTGGAAAGCAAAGTCAAATAACGTGAATTTTCTCAGTAGTAGACTTCTGTGAAATAGCCCTACTGAGCTGGTATAGTCATGCTGGCAACAATGGTAAAATTACCTGCTCTGATCACATGCTCTTGTAATAATAGCTTTGTAGGACTATGTTTTATTTTGATAATTAGTAAAAAAAAAAAATATAATAATAAATTGTTAAATTGATTATGTTGATTGATTATTGAAAAATAATAATATATTGATATATTGATGTTTAATATTATTTTAATACAGGGCTATTTTCTGTTCCTTTTTTCCTGTGTTGTTTAATTAGGTTATTCTAAGTTTAAATATTGATGATTACAAGCTTGGGGGAAATGCAATTAATTGCATTTAATTACAGCAAATTGTGTAAATAATCAGTTACTTTTTTTTAATCGATTCCCAGCCCTAAAATATGGATATGTTTCTTACACGAACGCATCACTTCGCTTCACCTTTCGCCTTTATTAACCTGCCAGAGCCGTGTGGAGTACTTTTATCATGGATGGATGCATTTTTATGGACTTGTCAAAAAAATCCCACAGGGAGCTACAGAATAAGAAATCTTTGAAGTCCACTTTTTTACTGTCTGTTTCCATCAGTAAAATTACCGGTTTTTTTGTTTTTTTTTCTCTCAGAATTGTGAGGCAGGAACACACAATTGCAAGAAAATATCAGAATTGTCTTTTTTACTCCCCTCAGAATTCACCCTTCGAGGGAGTTTGATTGACAGGTATTTATTTTTTACATTTCTATTTTACAAAAATTATTTTTTTTCTACAGAAATTACACAAATTAAACGTTGAGACTTTGTTTCATATCAAAAGTAACCTGCTCTGTCTTGTCTCGGCGTTTAGACGTTTCAACGTTTTTTCTTTGATCCGCAATGTATTTTTCATTGCGTGACAACATGATGTGTGGCGTGAGAGCGCCATGGCTTGTTGGACATAGCAACAGTAACTAAAGGGGGCGGGTCTTTGCAAATTGCATTAACCATGGCTGCCTGTTAATTATCACTGGACTACTCCGCTCTCGCATCTCCCAAAAGTTTTTTTTTGTTTTGTTTTCTTGATTCCATTTTAATGGTTTAATTAAATTGCTATAACCAAATATTTAAAATGTAATGATTTAAGCAAAACTTTCTTCAAAGGTTAAACCAAACTTTTATTTGACGGATTGCCGTGTAGACCTTTGAGTCTCTCTGTGTTTTATGATGATAGTTTTTCTCAAATGAAGCTAAAATGCTGCTGAAGAGCGGCTGTATTGATGAAGTGCATTAATGTCCTCATATAGAAAAGACAGCAAAAACAAAATAAGCCAGAATTGCTTTTTTTTCTCAGGTTTTACTAATTTATCCTGTGATTCTGACTTTCAAACAGCCAATTGCGAGTTTATATATCGCACTTCTAAGAAAAAAAAGTTTGAATTGTGAGTCGCAATTACCTTTTTTAAAAATTGTATTCCATGGCGGAAACAAGCTTTCATATGCACAGACAGTAGCTCACATTTAACATGCAGATTGTGCGCACACAGAAACCTACTGGAGCACAGAAAGTTAGTGTCAACACTGTCCTGTGATTTCTCAATAAGAAACTGCGTAGAAACAGAAGTTATAGCATATTTCTTTCTGCTTTTGAAGTAACTAAAACTTACAGCTTAGCTAATAGCAAAGAGACGATACACAGGTATGATTAAATCACACTAGAAATTGTTCCATCGCCAATGCATTCAAATGCAGTTCTACTTTATCTGTATCTGATTTAAAACAAGCAGAAATCTGTAAGAAATGTAACAATCCATAGACAATATAACTGATGAAAATGAGCTGTTCGTGAGCAGAGCAGTGCAAAAGCATCGTGGGCAGTGCTGTGACATGCTGCAGCTGTGCTCAAGGTGACCTGAGTTCAAGGTTAACACTTCTCAAGCCAAGTTTGTAGTTTGTTAAAATAATTTAGCCTCTAGTTGTGTTATTAACATGTATATAATGGATTAAGTATATGTTTTAAATTACAGAAACAAAATAGATACTCATAAGGTATCATATTTATACTTTTAAATAAACTAATCTAATTAATTTCTGATTAATAATTAGGCTGGCTAATTTTGAAAGTTTTCAAAGTCAATATTGCTTGTGATCTTAATATGTAATATGTATTTGTATTATTTTTGTTTACACTGTTGCATGATCTTCTTTTATAGGCTATGAGGAAAAACTCTACCATGCACACAGAGAATGGAGCTCAATTCTGCTAACTGGGATAGCAGCTGAAAAACAAGAAGAGAAGAACAGTAGAACACCTATTAATGCAGATGACTTTATTCTTTTTCTGCAAGAACCAAGACAACCAAAGACTGACGATGAGCGCTCTGAGCAAACAGCAGTCAAGACGTGTGATTGCACATTGGACTTTACTGAGTTCTTCATGTAATGTTGGGCATCTACTGTACGCAGAACTTCTAATAATTTATGTGGATGCCATTCATAATCCTGTTAGATTTTTGTTTTATTTTAGAGATTAATAAAATTGTATGTTTTAACAATGTTATAGCTAAGCATTTTTTATGTTTAAGAGAACATTTTGGGAACAAAAATAAAAACACCCCCTGAAAACTTTCTAAGAACGTTAGAGAATAATGTTGTAAGAATGTTACACCTAAACATTTGAATAATGTTTTTAAATAATGTTATCCGAACATTTAAAAGAACATTCTGGGAACAAAAATAAAACTATCCGCTTACAACATTATAAGAACGTTAGAGAATAATGTTATAAGAATGTTATTACTAAACATTTTAATAATGTTTTTAAAAAAATGTTCTCTAAACATTTAAAAAAACATTCTGGGAACAAAAATAAAACTACCCGCTGAAAACATTATAAGAACGTTAGAGAATAATGTTATAAAAATGTTACTACTAAACATTTTAATAATGTTTTTAGAAAATGTTCTCCAAACATTTAAAGAAAAAATTCTGGGAACAAAAATAAAACTACCCGCTGAAAACGTTCTAAGAACGTTAGAGAATAATGTTAAAAGAATGTTACTACTAAACATTTTAATAATGTTTTTAAAGAATGTTCTCCAAACTTTTAAAAGAACATTCTGGGAACAAAAATAAAACTACCCGCTGAAAACTTTCTAAGAACGTTAGAGAATAATGTTATAAGAATGTTATCGCTAAACATTTTAAAAATGTTTTTAAAGAATGTTCTCCAAACTTTTAAAAGAACATTCTAAGAACAAAAATAAAACTAGCCGCTGAAAACTTTCTAAGAACGTTAGAGAATAATGTTAAAAGAATGTTACTACTAAACATTTTAATAATGTTTTTAAAGAATGTTCTCCAAACTTTTAAAAGAACATTCTAAGAACAAAAATAAAACTAGCCGCTGAAAACTTTCTAATAACGTTAGAGAATAATGTTAAAAGAATGTTACTACTAAACATTTTAATAATGTTTTTAAAGAATGTTCTCCAAACTTTTAAAAGAACATTCTGGGAACAAAAATAAAACTAGCCGCTGAAAACATTTATAGAACAATACATGCTAATGTTCTTAGAACATTTTTAGAACAAAAAATTTCTAGCTGGGTAGTCCTATATAATCAATAGAAAATTAAACTGAATATAGGCTAAATAAATGGATAGTCCTGCAGCACGGATTTTTATTGCAGATAATTTAACAAATAAATAATTATTGATAGGCCTACTTGTTAAAAGGGCTTTGTGTTTCATTTATTTGGCTAGTCTACTGTCATCTGTCAATAATAGAAAAAAAGAACGAATTAATTAAAACGAATAATTAATAAATAAAAAATAATAATGACGCGCATTCTTTTCTGTCTCATTATTGCATCATCTCTCTCTAATATCTGCATTAATAACTGCATTAAGCCGGGGACACACTTTAAGGCCGGTTATGAATGTAATTTGATACTTATGACTGATCATGCCCAAACGCGCGTTCAGTCTGTGTTCAGAGTCGGTGTTTAAAATCTGCTGCAGTCGATGAAAACAGTCAGAGAATGTGTCAACTAGTCGCATTAGTCGACAGCATTAGTCAGTAGCCAGCATTAGTCTGCTATCAGTGGCTCAAACCTCCGTTACTAACTCTAAAATGACGTTCTGGAATTAGCAACGGACCCAGCCAGCACAGCCATGTGGGGCCCAAATGGGTTTGACCTGGGCTATCTAACTGGGACCCAGCCAGTTTTGTCCTCGGTTTCCATGTAGGCCCCACATGGGTTTGCCCAGATGAAATGAACACTGCTTAGTGTGCACAGTACAGGCTGTTTAATGTAACACTGAATCAGTGTTGGAGGTAATGAGATAATTAAGTGATTGAATAATGATTTTGTATTAGTGAAGAACACCTGCTGTTAACAAGCAGAATCACTGAAGGAAAGAGAAACACAAGAACTACTTCCAGCCACAACCTTGGATGAAATCAACTGAAGATAAAATACATTACATCTCTCAAGATCGGATTAAACAACTCCACAAACAGCATTACCAGCTTCACTGATTAGTAACCAGACTGACTTTATTTCTGCCAGACGTCTTCAGAAATTCTTATTGAGAATTAACAGAGGTTAAGATGTTGATTACTTATTTCAAAGTAATAGTTTGATTTGATGTTACCATTGTGGCGATCAGTGTGTGCTTTGGTCAGGCTCTTGACTTTTTGACATTTGTTTTTTCTCAGGCAGCTGTATCTGTTTGTTATGGCGAGAACAGCAAGAGAAAATGCAATCAGATGCTGTAAGCTTATTGATGATAAGAATATAATCATCATCATGTAGTGGCTTAACTCACTGATATTTTGTGTAAGGTTTATACGGGTAGTATGCCATTCTTTTTGTTTTATTGTTGTGATTCTGCAGCAAGAGATCCAGCACAGTTTAATCAGAACATCAAATGATTTTTAAACCCCATTTACACATGTTGGACTACTGAAAGTTGTACTTGCACACAGACATCAAGAATCAGCATATGAATCTCAACAATGGTGACATGCTTCATGCTGCAATGCATTCTGAGTAGGGCTGGGCGATATATCGCACAATATTGTTATGCGCATCTCATCAGTAAAGCCGGTTCCTTGATTAGTAGTAAATCGCCATCACCTGCTTTCAGATGAAGCGGTGTTAAATTAACACTCCTGGGAGTGTATATGAGTCCACACTCAAGAGTGTAAAGTGTTAAAATATGAGTGTTAAATTAACACTCAAGAGTGTTAAAGTTAATGAGATAATTAAGTGATTAATTGAGTGATGATTGATCATTATTGAAGACACCTGATGTTAACAAGCAGAATCATTGAAGGAGAAAATCACAAATTGTAAGTTACCATTATGGTTATGGGTGTTTGCTTTAGTTGGGCTCTTGACCCTTGTATGTTTAAATTTTACTGTTGTTTGTCTGCTGTTATTGATTTATAACAGTTAAATGAACAAAGTAAAGTGTGATCTGATAGTGTTGATTATGTTTCGACATAGTCATGCTGTGATCTGAAAAATGAAACTTATTGAGATAGTTTGGTTTAGCTTGTTAGCAGCAGCTTTGTATTTCTACAGCATATAATTATCAGTACTTTACTTATAATCCAATATATTTAATAAACATTGTTCTGATCAAAACACTTTCAAATAAATTCATTTAGAAATACAGACATCAATAATCAGCCTGTGAATCTCAACAATGGTGACAATAATAAAGCATGTTGCAGTGGCTGCCACCAATCACAACTCATTAATGGCTCCCATCATGCATTGCGGTATGAATAAATATAATCTGAATTGTCTATGTAATTTACTTTTCCTAATTGAATATTCTGCGCGTCACCATTGTTGAGATGCATAGACTGAATATTGACGTCTGTGTGTGCCTAAAATAAAGATTTTTTTTTTTAAACAACTACTAAAGAAATCCTTTATATTATATAAAAAATTCTGGGCATTTATGCAGATTCACAGTTATGCTGTGTAACCAACAACATAAATCGAAGTCAGAAAGAAGGATCTTAATGAGTACAGTGATCAAGTTCAAATGATGATAGTCATAATATAACCAACACCATCAGATCACTTTATTCTTTGTTCAACTGGCGGTTATAACTCAGATACAACAACCAAACAAAATCTAAAGTAAACATATAATGGTCAAGAGTCCAACTAAAGCAAACAATGATCACCATAACGGTGGCTTACAATTTGTGATTTTCTCCTTCAGTGATTCTTCTTGTTAACATCAGTTGTCTTCAATTATGTTCAATCATCACTAAATTAATCACTTAATTATCTCATTAACTTCTTGAGTGTTCATATACACTCCCAGGAGTGTTAAATTAACACTGGAGTTTTTGCTGTGTACAAAGAGCCGTAGTTAACTGACAAGCTGAGCCATATCGCATTAATTATCGCTGGCGATACGTCCGCGATATTAATGCGATATGGCTCAGCTTGTCAGTTAACTACGGCTCTTTGTAGTAAATGCCGCTCCATCTGAAAGCAGGTGAAGGCGATTTACTACTAATCAAGGAACCGGCTTTACTGATGAGATGCGCATAACAATATCGTGCGATATCGCCCAGCCCTAATTCTGAGTGCACCATACGAAACTTATCCATAGCTCCCAGAATGCATTGCACCATGAAGCATGTCACCATTGTTGAGATTCATATGCTGATTCTTGATGTCTGTGTGCGAGTAAATCTCACTGAAATATGTATGTCCAAAATATGTAAATGGTGTGTTAAAAATCATTTGATGTTCTGATTAAATTCTATTATTCTCTTACTGTAGAATCACAACAATAAAACAAAATGAATAACATACTACCCGTATAAACCTCAGACATAATCAGTGAGCTAAACCACTACATGATGATTATATTCTTATCACCAATCAGATAACAGCATCTGATTATATTTTCTCTTGCTGTTCTCACCACAACAAACAGATACAGCTGACAGAGAAAAACTAATGTTAAAAAGTCAAGAGCCTGACTAAAGCACACACTGATCGCCACAATGGTAACATCAAATCAAACTATTACTTTCAAATAAGTAATCAACATCTAAACCTCTGTTAATTCTCAATAAGAATTTCTGAAGACGTCTGATAGAAATAAAGTCAGTCTGGTTACTAATAAGTGAAGCTGGTAATGCTGTTTGTGGAGTTGTTTAATCTGATCTTGAGAGATGTAATGTATTTTATCTTCAGTTGATTTCATCCAAGGTTGTGGCTGGAAGTAGTTCTTGTGTTTCTCTTTCCTTCAGTGATTATGCTTGTTAACAGCAGGTGTTCATCAATAATGCACTATCATTATTCAATCACTTAATTATCTCATTACCTCCAACACTGATTCAGTGTTACATTAAACAGCCTGTACTGTGCACACTAAGCAGTGTTCATTTCATCTGGGCAAACCCATGTGGGGCCTACATGGAAACCGAGGACAAAACTGGCTGGGTCCCAGTTAGATAGCCCAGGTCAAACCCATTTGGGCCCCACATGGCTGTGCTGGCTGGGGAGGCATGGGATTAGATGCGTAAGAAATTAGTCCTACATACAAGAGCGTTTTAATGACAAAAACTTTACAAACGTCTTGAAATACATAATCTGAACAATGTTTCGAGGTGTGGTAACTGTAGTATAAGCGGAATAATTGACTTCAGGCCGTTGAATTATTAGAAAAATAATGCACACCCGACGCCGATTCACGTCGTGACCGCATTACCACCTCGGGTGTGCATTATTTTTCTAATAATTCAACGGCCTGTCGTCAATTAATAATTAAACGGCCTGTCGTCAATTATTCCTTACTTTAGCGTTTGGTACTTTATTTGTAACAAACATTTTCAGTGGGAAATTAAAAAAAAATGCGGTGAACCCCCAACTCAACCTAAAACATCTTCCCACACCCCTGAATTAATCAGTCATTTAATTTAATCAAACACTGAACACATTGTGCTTTCATTTACAGTTTTCAAGTCTGGTGCTTCTAATACAAGGGAGACCAGGATGTTGCTTTAACATCCCATCTTGATTTCATTTTCCCACATTTATCTGCTACACATTAAAGTTGTATTGAAATCTGAAACCTAATGTCAGCTATAAAGAATGACATACGAAGGGTGTTTTTTTTTTACTTATTCAAGTTAACTGAAAAGTAAAAAAAAAGGAAGTATTGTATTCAGTGTTTTTTTGAGTGAAATGAGCACCAAGGATTAATATTACAGTAGTTTTTCATTTGCGAGATACATAAAGCTTGAACAAAGCATCATCCAGTCGGTTTTCAGAGAAACATGAAAATCATCTCTAAGATAGGCTATTTTATGTTGTTGTTGTTGTTGTTGTTGTTGTTGTTGTTGTTTAGCTTGGCAGCGAAAATAACAAAATATCTGTTCAGACTTTTGTCTAGCTTCTGTCTCAGTTAAAGAAAGAAAAGGATATTGTTGTAACAGCCAAAATCAATGACTTTGGATCATTGGATCACAGGATTTTTTCATAGGGGTGGCCAGGCAAGGGCCAGCAACCAGTCTGGGGTGGCACAGAAATCTTAATTATTTTATCATAAAAAATAATTTGACTATAATGTATTGGACTGTTTTAGTGCCTACACAACTGAATAAAGTTAATTAGTACTTAATTGTAATTGAGATAGTAGTGAATTAGGAATCATGGAATACTGAGTGAATTTTATATATTTTTTATTATTACCCACATGTTAAAATTAATTAAATAGTAATAAAAGGGCACACACTATAGCTAAAGTTCAACTTGCTCAGTTAGCTTGGTTCTGGTTCTCAAAATCTCGAATAGCTTGTTCTACATTGTTGCAACCGCAGAGCTTGGGCACATTGATTTTGAATGAAGAAAAACATAGAGAAGTCAAATTGAAGTGTTTGTGTTGATTTACTGAATGTTGGTCACAAACATGGCTGATAGGTGCATGCACCGTGTTTATTTTAAATAATGTGTTCTTTGTGGATGTGTACTTTGTCAGGATTATGACAAAATGTGTCAAAAAGATGGAAATGTGTGCTTACCTGCGACTCTTTCCAAGTGGGGGGTAGGGCTGTATAAGTGCCAGAGGTTGATGGCCTTGTTCCTCGAATTGCTTCAGCAGGGCTTGTGATAATCAAGGTCAAGTCTTTTTTTTCTCAGACACTTCCGTGGTGTTGACTGTGGGAGTCCAGAAAACACTTCATATTCGGGGTCACCACTGCTAGCCTCTGTCGGTGCTGTTTCAGCCGTAGTGGGTGCAGACATGCATACCTTGGTAAACACAAGATCAAATCAAATGTTATTGATTGCAACACAAAACCTCAATTGTGTGTGTGTTCAATCAAATAGTTTTCTCAGCAAATTGTAGGGGAGACCAGGGACAGTTGTAACACGGGACGGTTATAACACTTTGAATTCCACCAATCAGAAACAACCTACAGTGATGCTACTCACTGTGCTCATGCTCTGTTAGTGTCCCTCCATTCTTGCAAAAAGGGAGCCACATCTGAAACTTCTTGACAGAGTTATATAAAAAATGTTGATTTGAGGTAAAAAAAAACCCTTTTTTTTCTGATGTACTTTTTTGGATGCTGTTATAGGATCAAATGTCTATGAATTCAAACAAGTATTATTAGAATCACTGTTTTGTAAGCTACAAATAGAAATGGCTAACAAGTGTCAAACTAGCAGTCAAGCTAGCTCACATGAGATCAAAACATCCCACATAGCAACATTGTGTCGGCCCAGATCCGGCCCACATCTGGCACACATGGAAAGATGATCTGGCCCACATGCAGCATGGACTTACGGCACTTGGGTGGGCCACTCCTGTTTGCCAGATCTGGGCCACAAGCAGGCCATAGCAATGCCACATCTCAGCCAAGAGCAAAGAAATAAACCAGAACTGGAGGATTAAACAACTCCACAAACAGCATTACCAGCTTCACTTATTACCAATCAGACTGACTTTATTTCTGTCAGACGTCTACAAAAGTTTTTATTGAGAATTAACAGAGGTTTAACTATAATGTGTTTCATTTAAAGTCACCATTACAGTGAATAGTGTTTCCATTAGTTGGGCTCTTAACTCTTATCATATATTTTGTCTTCTTTGGCGGCTGTGACAGTGTGTTTGTCAAACACATTTACAGCAGCAAAGAAAGCTAAAGTGAAATGAGATCAGGTGATGATGGTTACCTGTTGATGGTTTTATAATCATCATGAAATAACCTGTTTCACTGAGATAATTTGAATCTAACAATTGTGTTGTACCATTAATATATTCTCATCACAAACCCTGTGTTACTGCAGCATGAGATCCAGCAATATTATAACAATCAGTTTGAAGACTTTAACAAACATGAGCACGAACCATTACTGTTCGATCACAAACACAGACATCAATAATCAACGTATGAATCTCAACAATGGTGAGAATCAAAAGTACTTTGCTGCAATGCATGCTGGGTACCATCATTGTACAAAACTCCCAGCATGCATTGCAACATGAATAAATTATGCAGCTAAATTGTCCTATTAATTTGTTTAATTCTAAATATTTGCTTTTATTTTTTTGCTGTTGTTTTTGTTGTGGCATTTAGTAGCTTTTCAGTGATGTTCTGAATTAATCTAAAAAAAAAAAATATTGTCACCCTTGTTGAGATTCATGTGCTGATTTTTGATATCTAAGTGTGTCACTGTGGATTTTTTTTCATGCTCATGTTTGTTAAAATCTTCTAACTGATTGTTATAATATTGCTGGACCTCACGCTGCAGTAACACAGGGTTTGTGATGAGAATATATTAATGGTACAAAATATGAAATATGGTATCTCAGTGAAACAGGTTATATCATGATGATTATAAAACCATCAACAGGTAACCATGATCACCTGATCTCATTTCACTTTAGCTTTCTTTGCTGCTGCAAATGTGTTTGACAAACACTCTGTCACAGCCGCCAAAAAAGACAAAATATATAATAAGAGTTAAGAGCCCAACTAATGGAAACACTATTCACTGTAATGGTGACTTTAAATGAAACACATTGTAGTTAAACCTCTGTTAATTCTCAATAAAAACTTTTGTAGACGTCTGACAGAAATAAAGTCAGTCTGATTGGTAATAAGTGAAGCTGGTAATGCTGTTTGTGGAGTTGTTTAATCCTCCAGTTCTGGTTTATTTCTTTGCTCTTGGCTGAGATGTGGCATTGCTATGGCCTGCTTGTGGCCCAGATCTGGCAAACAGGAGTGGCCCACCCAAGTGCCGTAAGTCCATGCTGCATGTGGGCCAGATCATCTTTCCATGTGTGCCAGATGTGGGCTGGATCTGGGCCGTCACAATGTTGCTATGTGGGTGCGGTCTGTTATTTCTTGATAACAGACCGCTGTGCGGAGTATAACACACCGTTGCCATGAAAAACAGAGCGTTGCTATGGACTCACATGATTCTAACCGTAGAGACGGAGCGTACGGGGGGGAGAGCGAGAGCGCGCTTCAGAACTCCTGACCTGAGGCACTTTCTCTCCAGGAATAAAAAGGGCAGGTGCTCAAGCCCCCTTTGATGTCTATGTGTGCACGTGCCTGAGTGTGAGTGAGTGTGTGTGTGTGTGTGTGTGTGTGTCTGTGTGAATGAGTGAGTGAGTGAATGAGTGAGTAAGTGTGTGTGTGTCTGTGTGAGTGAGTGAGTGAGTGTGAGTGAGTGTGTGAGTGAGTGAGTGAGTGTGTGAGAGTATGAGGTGTGATTTGTGCATTTACTTTGCAAACTAAGCAATCATCGTGTCAATCGTCGCGTACCTTGCCGTGACCAATGACGTATGATATCGTGCGTGTGAATGAACGCCTGGATAACGTACGTGTGGATAAACGTGTGGATAAACGCCTGGATAACGTACGTGTGGATAAACGTGTGGATGAACGCGTGGATAAACGTTTGGATTAATTCTTAAGCTATATTCTATTATCTTTACTAATGTACCTTTTTAATTTTGGATATGATCATAACACACACGTTTTCATGTTTTTGTGGGTTGGGCAACAGTGTAGACACTATTAGTAATCAGTATAATAATAATTAGTATAATTATATATTTACCCAAGATTTAATATAGTAGGACTGCAACAAGTGTTAGCTATATTACTTAAGGCGGCCAGTTAGAAAAAGGTAAATCAATTAATTAAATCTTGCAGTTGGTATTTGACAGATTTTACTGCCTAAAACTAAACATTTAGTAAACATGTGTAAATGAAATGCCTAGGTTAAAAAAGGTGTTAAAAATGACCCAGAAACTAACCCAGTGATGTGTTAATATCACTGAACTATTGCTATGTTGTTGTGTTAGTATAGTTTTGACCAATAAATTTAACACAAATATAAATCGTTGGATTATTTGGCTAACATTTTGCATTAACCAGTATGTTATTGTTGTTGTTGTTGTTGTTGTTATTATTATAGTCGTGTAAATACTTTTCAAGTTCAGTGCACTGACAATTCAGTTAGAAGTAGCAAACCATTTTTTTTTTTCAAATGTATTGGTTGCAATTGTTTTAATTTACAAACCAAGCAATGAAGACACAAAAAGAAACACGCTGAAGTCAAGTAAATGTAATTACAAACTCTCATAAGCTGACAGTGTGTTGAGGGAACACCTCCAGGAACAAACAAACACAGGATGAACGCCCAAAATGTAAAAAGGCAAAAGAACAGGTAGCAGTCTTTAATTGGGCTTGTTAGTACGGTGACGCATTGCTGCCACATATATAATTTTTTTCCACTCAATTATGTCGTAATAACGAGATCTTATGTCGTTTTATCTTTTTTTCGTAATAACAAGATCTTATGTCGTTAAAACGACATCTTTTTCTCGTAATAACGAGATGCTTTGTCGTTAAAACGACATATTTTCTTGGCCTTATAAGGACATGTGTAGTCATGTACAAAATATGCCTTTATCCACATAAAATTTATAGGCAGTGATTTTTTATCACTTCAACGTTCAAAAATCTGAAGCAATAGCAGCCCCCAACGGACATTTATGTTAAAATATCAAATTCTGCACACACCTTATTAATAAACCATACTATCCAGAAAAGCAGATGAGCCCAGAATATGAACGCAACGCATTTAATTACACGTTAAGCATTTTCCTCCCATAGAAACCTTTTATTATAAAGAAAATAAAGGTGTCTCAACGTGTCTTTCGAAGCCGGTGCACAGCAAATCCTTTAAATGGTATTCAATGTAAAAGAAAAATGAAAAACATAAGTAGGCAATACAATAAACAAATTATTGTGGCATTTATTAGCCCTCAAACAATATTTATTTTAAAGCCTAAACGAATTTGTTTAAAGAAAAACACCAGCGTTGGGCGTTTATGTACACTGTTAACCCTTGCTGTAAAATTCTGACAATATTATACCATTTTCCATTAAAACAGTAATATACCGTAGAAAATAAAAGTAGCCTACAGGAATATACTGTGAATTAACAGTGCTCAAAGTCGACACTCAGAGGCTGTTTTCCCAATCACACCCTATACCCTCATTCACTATTCCCTACATTAGTTCACTAATATAGTCCACTTGAATGAAAAGAAGTGAGTGAATTGAGACACTGATGAACACCTGATAAGCAGAATCACTGAAGGACAGAGAAACAAGAACAGAAAAAAGAGAAACACAAGAACTACAACTGACTTCCAGCAACACTGGGTGTGAAACCAGTTTACAAACCAGTTTACGATTATTTCTTTCCTACATGTACAAAAGTTCTTGTTGAGAATTAACAGAGATTTAGTTATTAATAAAATTTGTTGTCACCATGATGGAGATCAGTATTTGCTTTAGTTGGTCTCTTGTCCCTTGACTTCTTACCTTTCATCTCTCTCTGACTGCTGTAACAGTGAGTTTATAAAACACATTTGTTATGGCAAGAAAAAGTCAAGAGGAAGATGATCAGGTGTTTTTATTTTTTTGTGATGATGTCACAATCATCCTGGACATGCCTGATTTTTAGTTTTTTCCTGTATATAGTCATTGAAATTAGTTATATTTAGCATATATCTGTGAATCTACAAAATGAAATCAATATTTCTGTAATCAGGTCTTCTGAAGAATATTGTAATCATATAGTGCATTCAATTTTATTTTACTCCTGCTTGACTGAGACCCACACAGATATCAACAATCAGCACATGAATCTCAACAATGGTGAAAAGTTTCATGTCTCAATGCATGCTGGGTTCCAGGATAATATAAAACTCCCAGCATGCACTGCTGCATGAATAAAATAATAATAATAATAATAATAAAGAAATATTTTCACCATTGTTGAGATTAATGTGCTAAATTGTGATATCTCGGTGTTTCTAAAACACAGCGTAGCTCTGTTTCTCTGGTTATGCATCATGTGTTAAAAAAAAAAGAGTCATTGTATCTTATTGCTGCGTTTTCACAGTGGTGCTAATGCAACACTTTTGATTGAGGATTAAACTCTGAATAAGTGAGAATGAATTCCTTAGTGAATGAACAAGCAAAATGATGATTTTGTCATCATAATCATTATAACTGCAGTCATTCATAAACTGTGTGTGCACAAGTGTGACTTGCAAAAACACAGCTCAAGCAGCAAAAGAAAAATTAATGTTTTAGCATCAGCATCCCAACTAAAGCAAGCACTGATCTCTATAATGGTAACTTCAAACCAAACATTTTCAATTAAACATCTCAATAACAACTTCTGTATGACAGAAATAAAGTCATACTGGTTAATAATAAGTGTAATAATGTGTAATGGCTGGAAGTCAGTCGTAGTTATTGTGTTTCTCTATTTTCTGTTCTTGTGTTTCTCTTTTCTTCAGTGATTCTGCTTACAATCACTTACATATTCCCTTAATTATCTCACTGCATCGCTACTTTTTACTCGTAGTGTGGATTTCCCTGAGGGGTTGAAAGGGTTAACTGTGTAAGATAAAAAAGACACACCCACAAAATGTATTTTAACAGTAATAAACTGTAAGTTATAAAACAGGTTTATACTGGCAACACTGTTGCCAGTAGTTTACTGTAAATTTATTTTTTTGGGTCACCATTGTGCAGAAGAGTAGAGCCTGTGCTTCAGTCCAGGAGAAGATCTATAAACATTGATGATTTGCTGCATGTTGCTTTATTTAACTGGTGGTGACCGTGTAGTTGCTGATCCAGTGGAAATCTTTTTGTGTACAATAGTTTTTTAGTGGTCTCAAATGAAAGAAGTTCACAGTAATACTTTGCTCACATTATTAATGTATTATAAATTTTAGTTAATACATTTAAATGATAGTTGGTCAATTTAAGGCAGTCTGTTTCTGCAAGTGTAATTAGTTAACTATAATTTAGTGCATTTTTACAGAAACAAACTAGATTACAGTAAAGAACTGTACAATTAACAGTATTTTACTGGCAACAGTGTTGCCAGTATTTTACTGTAAAAAAACCCGGTAAGGTCTAACAGTGTAGGCTAAGTGTTTCAGCCGCCCTTTTCAAACTGGCGCAAGAAAATGCAACATAATTTGATTTGCTAAACATGAAGAGGATTATCCGTCTGGCATGGCCGCTCGCTCTAACGTTAACCTAGATAAATGTTCGCTATTATTAAGCGTAGGCTATATCCGAGTGTTTGAAATGATGTAGTGCCTTGTGCAAAAATAAACAAATTATTAGTAAAACACGCCCCTCTGCTTGATGCAATTATTTAGGTTATTCGTAGCATAGAAAATGAATGAAGAAACAAACTAGATTACAGTAAAGAACTGTACAATTAACAGTATTTTACTGGCAACAGTGTTGCCAGTATTTTACTGTAAAAAAACCCGGTAAGGTCTAACAGTGTACCCAAAATAAAAAGGTTGCTGCTCAGAAGTCATTCTGAATAGACACATAACCAACATATATTTAGAAATCCAACCCTTGAGAGTTTACATTTCAAGACTCAAAATTAACCAGACTGTTATTAATATTGAGATATATAAGCTCAAACATAGAAACAAAAACAACAAATATTAAGAATATATTTATTAAATGTATAAAAACATTTTATAAAAATAAAATAAAATAAAAATTTTATGTGAATTTAGGATTGCAACTTATAACCACAACTAAAACGTGGGGGTGGAAGGAAGAGGCTTTCTATGATTCCCCTATAGAAAGTTAAGAGGATGGATTTTTGGGAGATGAGCCTTCCTCAACTGTGGGAGGAAGTGCAGAGGTTTTTGGACTTTCTTGGCCAGGTTCTGTTGGTGGTGTCGATAGATCAAGATGGGTCATCTGTGATGTGGATACTAAGCAACTCCGTGATCTTGACCTGCTCCATCATGGTGCTGTTGATGTGATGATTGTCAACGATCACCTCTGTAGTCATTTGGGTGTGGAGAGATATGATGTTGTCCTGTCCGTGTCTGTGTGTTAGATAAACAACTGAATTTTATTCAGATAAATAAACACAGAAAGCGCACATTACTAGATAATTTTAAATCACACTTTTCATCTTGACATTTGTATTAAGATGCTAACCATCTTAAACGAGCTTGCCAAGACTACTGCAGTTCTGACCACAAATAATTTTGTTAAATAGCTCAAAAACAGCTATCTTTAACTAAAATATTTTCCACCATATTCCATCTTATAACGTTACCTGTTCTGTTATGTAGGTGAAGCCCAACCACTATCAATCGTGACAATCAACCATAATTGGCTTAAATAACTCCATGACTACCACTATAAAGTTGATTTGAAATCATTTATTTGTTTTTGTTTGCACTCTTTTTAGCTGATAATTAGTCTAGCTTACTTATAGCCTAGGTAGCTTGCTGTTACCAACCTGGACATAACTTACCCTCCCGTTTACCCCGTGATTCTGGTGCGGTAAAGTAGGTTTTATGTTGGACATTCGTTAGACATTCGATCTTTTCTGCAGCATTAATTGATATGTAATGGCTTAATAGTCATGGATGATGCTGTATCTCGTCTAGGTCACATTGTAAAGCATAAGGTCAAAAGTGAATTTTAATATTATTCGATGATGTAATTGTTTTAAGAATTGGAAGTGAAAAAGTCCTCACAACTATCCCCACTTGGGCACTTCAAGTTAGGGAGTGTCTCAAAAGTGCCAAATCGGCAACAAAGTTGGTAAAGTATGTGCATTATTCCACAAAAACACTAAAAACGTGATCCTTTTACGTATGTAGTTGATGTTAGTAAATGGATTAAAAATAGATTAAGCCAATTTTTAACTTGTATATGATTTATATATCTGTTATACATATGTAATTAAACTGAATGTTTTAAATTAAATACATCTAGGCTATTTAACTTTGTGGTTGTTTTATGTAAATACCTCAAATGACCAACAATGTATTTATACACACATGCAGCATATAATACACAACTTAGATTGGTGAAAAAATGTTTTTGTTACATTTCTTATGAATAAAAAAAAAAAAGTCTATATAACTTCCTGGTCATGTGACCTGATGATGTCACACCATATGGGATTTATTCACCAACCCTTGGAGCACTCCATACACGACTTGGATTTGGAAAATGTCATTTAGTGTATTTTTAATGAATTTTTGAAATATGCAAATCTATATAACTTCCTGGTCATGTGACCTGATGATGTCACACCACATGAAATGTATTCACCAACCCTTGGAGCACACCATACATGACTTGGATTTGGAAAATGTCATTTAGTGTATTTTTAATGAATTTTTGAAATACGTAAATCTATATAACTTCCTGGTCATGTGACCTGATGATGTCAAACCACATGAAATGTATTCACCAACCCTTGGAGCACACCATACATGACTTGGATTCGGAAAATGTCATTTAGTGTATTTTTAATGATTTTTTGAAATATGCAAATCTTTATAACTTCCTGGTCATGTGACCTGATGATGTCACACCACATGAAATGTATTCACCAACCCTTGGAGCACACCATACACGACTTGGATTTGGAAAATGTCATTTCGTCTATTTTTAATGAATTTTTGAAATGCGCAAATCTATATAACTTCCTGGTCATGTGACCTGATGATGTCACACCACATGAAATGTATTCACCAACCCTTGGAGCACACCGTACACGACTTGGATTTGGAAAATATAATTTCGTCTATTTTTAATGAATTTTTGAAATACGCAAATCTATATAACTCCCTGGTCATGTGACCTGATGATGTCACACCACCTGGGATTTATTCACCAACCCTTGGAGCACACCATACACGACTTGGATTTGGAAAATGTCATTTAGTGTATTTTTAATGAATTTTTGAAATATGCAAATCTATATAACTTCCTGGTCATGTGACCTGATGATGTCACACCACATGAAATGTATTCACCAACCCTTGGAGCACACCATACACGACTTGGATTTGGAAAATGTAATTTTGTATATTTTTAATGAAGTTTTGAAATACACAAATCATATATTTTTAATGAATTTTTGAAATACGCAAATCTATATAACTTCCTGGTCATGTGACCTGATGATGTCACACCACCTGGGATTTATTCACCAACCCTTGGAGCACACCATACATGACTTGGATTTGGAAAATGTCATTTAGTGTATTTTTAATGAATTTTTGAAATATGCAAATCTATATAACTTCCTGGTCATGTGACCTGATGATGTCACACCACATGAAATGTATTCACCAACCCTTGGAGCACACCATACACGACTTGGATTCGGAAAATGTCATTTAGTGTATTTTTAATGAATTTTTGAAATATGCAAATCTATATAACTTCCTGGTCATGTGACCTGATGATGTCACACCACCTGGGATTTATTCACCAACTCTTGGAGCACACCATACACGAACTTTCTATTCATCATAGCATCATGAAATAAAAATGTAAAAAACTGTTTTCAACATTGATAATAATCATAAATGTTTCTTGAGCATCAAATCCTCATATTAGAGTGATTTCTGAAGTATCATGTGACACTGAAGACTGGAGTAATGATGCTGTAAATTCAGCTTTGATCACAGGAATAAATTACACTTAACTATATATTCACATAGAAAACGGCTGTCTTAAATTGTAATAATATTTCACAATATGACTGTTTTTGTTTGTATTTTTAATCAAATAAATGCAGCCTTGGTGAGCAGAAGATACTTCTTTTAAAAACATTAAAAATCTTACCGATCTAAAACTTTTGACCGGTAGTGTATGTGTGTATATATATATATATATAAAAAAAATTTTATAAAAAAAAAAAATCAAACATTTTTAGTCATTACTTTAGAGAAAGAGAATGAAGCATTATAAATAAACATTGTGATATCAAAATGATAGATCACGTCACATCTAATATGAATAGAGATGTCCTTCTATTTATATATTAATTTATTTTATTTGTTTGTTTGATTATCAAAGACTTTTTTTTCTCTTTTTTAGAAAACATCAAAACAATGTATAGTGGCAATGGATTTTTTTTTTTTTTTACATTTAATAATAAATATTATTATTTATTATAGATAAATATTTATATGTGATTTCATAACTATTATGGCTTATTACTACACAGCAAAATCCCCAGTGTTAAATTAACACTCCTCAGTGTACATATGTGTCCACACTACAGGGTGTTAAAAATGAACACTGAAGCAGTGTTGAAGTTAATGAGTTAATTAAGTGATTAATTAAGTGATGATTGGCCATTAGTGGTGACACCTGATGATAACAAGCAGACTCACTGAAGGAAAGAGAAACAAGAACAGAAAAAAGAGAAACACAAGAACTACTGACTTTGAACCATTATTGCACTTATTATTTTACCAGTTTGACTTTATTTCTGTCATACATCTACACACAGCCTTATTTAGATTTAACAGAAGTTTAGATGGTAATGTTTTATGGAATGTTTCGTTTCATGTCACCATTATGGTGGTCAGTGTTTGCTTTAGTTGGGCTCTTGACCCTTTACTTTTTAACATTAGTATTTCTCTGGTTGCTCCAACTCTGTGCTTATAGAGCATATAAGTTGTTGCGAGAGAAACTATGATTTGGGCTGTGTTTCCTGAAAACATCGCAAGCCTAATTTGCAGTTGGTCTGTGATCAAGTAAGGCCTAAGATGCTTTTGGAACTGCAGCCCTGGTTATGTTTTGATGATGAAATTACTAGTGACCTGATTTATTGATGGCACCCGTCATTATAAACTGATTATCTAAATGTTTTATTAATTTTTCACTACAGTAGTTACTTCCAGCAATGTTTTAAAGATCTGAAGGAATTAAAATCACACACTGACATCAAGAATCTACATATGAATCTCAACAATGGTGACAATCAAACAAATGCTTAATGTTGCAGTGCATGATGGGAGCCACCAATCAGAACGCATCAATGGCTCACATCATGCATTGCAGCATGAATAAATTATGCAGCTGAATTGTCCTTTAATTTTCATTGTTTTTTCTGTTGGCTTTTATTTTGCTATTGTTTTGTTCTGACTTTAGTAGCTTGTTTTGTGATGTTCAGAGTTGATCTGTTTGTCACTAGTTTGTTTTTTGTCACCATTGTTGAGATTCATATGCTGATTCTTGATGTCTGTGCGTTTAAACACAATAACTTCTTTGCACAAAGCATTTTCAAAAAAAAAAAATATTGCTGTTGGATCTCAAACTGTAGAATCTCAGAGCTACAATCACCAATAATAAAACAAGACATCAAGCATATAGTAAAAGATTTAGACTCTGAATGACATCAGGGAATCAGGACACTACATGATGATAATGTTTTTATCATCAAAACATACTGTCAGCAGGTCATGTTTTCTCTTGCAGTAACAAATGTGCTTTATAAACACAGAGTTGTAGCAACCAAAGAAAAACTAAAATTAAAAAATGAAAAGGGTCAAGAGCCCAACTAAAGCAAACACTGACCACCAAAATGGTAACTTGAAAAGAAAAATTCCATAAAACATTACCGTCTAAACTTCTGTTAAATCTCAAGAACTTTTGTCGATGTATGACAGAAATAAAGTCAAACTGGTAATAATAAGTGCAATAATGTGTAATGACTTTAAGTCAGTTGTAGTTCTTGTGTTTCTCTTTTTTCTGTTATTGTTTTTTCTCTTTCCTTCGGTGAGTCTGCTTGTTATCATCAGGTGTCACCACTAATGGCCAATCATCACTTAATTAATCACTTAATTATCGCATTAACTTCAACACTGCTTCAGTGTTAATTTTTAACACCCTGTAGTGTGGACACATATGTACACTGAGGAGTGTTAATTTAACACTGGGGATTTTACTGTGTAGGCCTATAACCAAAGTGGATTGAAAGTAAATATTTTTAAACAATTTAAAATTGACATTTACATATATTTGGAAACTATTTATAAAAGTAAAACTTTAAAATCAATACGAACCATGCAACTGTTTAGTATAATTATGTATTTAATGTTTAAAAAATTAAATAAAATCCATTGCCACTATAAACTGTTTTGATGTTTTCTAAAAAAGAGAAAAAAAAGTCTTTGATACATCAAACAAACAAATAAAATAAATTAATATATAAATAGAAGGACATCTCTATTCATATTAGATGTGATCTATCATTTTGATATCACAATGTTTATTTATAATGCTTCATTCTCTTTCTCTAAAGTAATGACTAAAAATGTTTGATTTTTTTTTTTTGATAAATGTGTATATATATACACATACACTACCGGTCAAAAGTTTTAGATCGGTAAGATTTTTAATGTTTTTAAAAGAAGTCTCTTCTGCTCACCAAGGCTGCATTTATTTGATTAAAAATACAAACAAAAACAGTCATATTGTGAAATATTATTACAATTTAAGACAGCCGTTTTCTATGTGAATATATAGTTAAGTGTAATTTATTCCTGTGATCAAAGCTTAATTTTCAGCATCATTACTCCAGTCTTCAGTGTCACATGATCTTTCAGAAATCAGTCTAATATGATGATTTGATGCTCAAGAAACATTTATGATTATTATCAATGTTGAAAACAGTTTTTTACATTTTTATTTCATGATGCTATGATGAATAGAAAGTTCAAAAGAACAGCATTTATCTGAAATGGAAAGCTTTTGTAACATTAAACACTACCGCTCAAAAGTTTGGGGTCAGTAAGAATTTTTATTTTATTTTTGGGGGAAAGAAATAAAATAAATCAATACTTTTATTCATCAAGGATGAGTTAAACTGATCAAAAGTTACAGTAAAGACATTTATAATGTTAGAAAATATTCTATTTTAAATAAATGCTGATCTTTTGAACTTTCTATTCATCAAAGAATTTAGAAAAAAAATCATAAAATCATAAAATCAGCATATTAGAATGATTTCTGAAGGATCATGTGACACTGAAGACTGGAGTAATGATGCTGAAAATTCAGCTTTCATCTGAGGAATAAATTACATTTTAAAATATATTAAAATAGAAAACAGTCATTTTAAATTGTCATAATGTTTCACAATAATACAGTTTTTTTTTTCTTGTTTTTTATCAAATAAATGCAGCCTTGGTGAGCAGAAGAGACTTCTTTTAAAGACATAAAAAATCTAACCGATCTAAAACTTTTGACCAGTAGTGTATATATATAAGAACAAAAAGTGTTAATGACAGCAAGCAATTTAAAAATTGTGTCAGGAAAAACAACAACAAAAAAAACAATCTAATAAGCCTAAAATTAAATTTCACAAAAAAACAGAGATTTAATGGAAAAATTGTGTCTTGGTCAAAGGAGCAACTCAAAATGATGATGGGCCATGTCACATATTTACCATATAGGCTAACTGTTTACCTGTTGTTTGTCCCTTTTTACTGCGTCCTGCACAACACACAGAACCATTCCGTTTCAGAACTACTGCACGGTAGCTGTAGGCCTACACATAAAATGTGAAACCACCTACAACACCTGTCACATTGAATCTGCAAGAGAGCAAAGTCATGATCTTAAACTTCACAGTTTTCCCAAACCAATTGTCATTAAAAAAAGTTTTTGTTTCTAACCTTGATTTATTTACTATTCCAAATTGTGCATTAATCCTTTGTGGAGGAAGAAATTATTATTGTACAAAGTAAAACCTATTTATGAGTGTATAAGTGTAATTGGTATGTTATTAACATCAAAATCGCATTTTAGTAAAAACTCTGGTGCCTTTTGAAATATAGCATTTGGTTTTACAGTTATAAGACATGCAACTACTTTTTTCACTGTTATACTAGCCTACATAATGGTGATATTACAAAATTCCAATACCATAAGTTCACATTTGTTAATATTTAAAGAAACAGACGAAAATTAAATAAAACTCTTGATTGTTTAACTTCTGTATGTTTTCTTCAATAAAGGGATGTCATGAGCTAACTGTATGCACTTAATTTCTTTTTCATCTATGAAAATATGACAAAACATGTATTTTTTAATGTGAATGGTCATTACTTGTGAAATCAATCTAATTTCACAGCTTTGTCAAATTCCTCTTTTATTATCAATTAGAAAAATAAAAAAATAGAAAACTTTAGAAAACCTGTAAAAATGTTCCAAGGGTTGGTGAATAAATCCCAGGTGGTGTGACATCATCAGGTCACATGACCAGGAAGTTATATAGATCTGTGTATTTCAAAAATTCATTAAAAATAGACAAATTGAAATTTTCTAAATCCAAGTCATGTACGGTGTGCTCCAACGGTTGGTGAATACATTACAAGTGGTGTGACATCATCAGGTCACATGACCAGGAAGTTATATAGATTTGCGTATTTCAAAAATTCATTAAAAATAGACAAATTGAAATTTTCTAAATCCAAGTCGTGTATGGTGTGCTCCAAGGGTTGGTGAATACATTACAAGTGGTGTGACATCATCAGGTCACATGACCAGGAAGTTATATAGATTTGCGTATTTCAAAAATTCATTAAAAATATACGATTTGTGTATTTCAAAACTTCATTAAAAATATACAAAATTACATTTTCCAAATCCAAGTCATGTATGGTGTGCTCCAAGGGTTGGTGAATAAATCCCATATGGTGTGACATCATCAGGTCACATGACCAGGAAGTTATATAGATTTGCGCATTTCAAAAAATCATTAAAAATACACTAAATGACATTTTCCAAATCCAAGTCGTGTATGGTGTGCTCCAAGGGTTGGTGAATACATTTCATGTGGTGTGACATCATCAGGTCACATGACCAGGAAGTTATATAGATTTGCATATTTCAAAAATTCATTAAAAATACACTAAATGACATTTTCCAAATCCAAGTCGTGTATGGTGTGCTCCAAGGGTTGGTGAAAACATTTCATGTGGTGTGACATCATCAGGTCACATGACCAGGAAGTTATATAGATTTGCATATTTCAAAAATTCATTAAAAATACACTAAATGACATTTTCCAAATCCAAGTCGTGTATGGTGTGCTCCAAGGGTTGGTGAATACATTTCATGTGGTGTGACATCATCAGGTCACATGACCAGGAAGTTATATAGATTTGCGTATTTCAAAAATTCATTAAAAATATACGATTTGTGTATTTCAAAACTTCATTAAAAATATACAAAATTACATTTTCCAAATCCAAGTCGTGTATGGTGTGCTCCAAGGGTTGGTGAATAAATCCCATATGGTGTGACATCATCAGGTCACATGACCAGGAAGTTATATAGATTTGCGCATTTCAAAAAATCATTAAAAATACACTAAATGACATTTTCCAAATCCAAGTCGTGTATGGTGTGCTCCAAGGGTTGGTGAATACATTTCATGTGGTGTGACATCATCAGGTCACATGACCAGGAAGTTATATAGATTTGCATATTTCAAAAATTCATTAAAAATACACTAAATGACATTTTCCAAATCCAAGTCGTGTATGGTGTGCTCCAAGGGTTGGTGAATACATTTCATGTGGTGTGACATCATCAGGTCACATGACCAGGAAGTTATATAGATTTGCGTATTTCAAAAATTCAATAAAAATTTACGAAATGACATTTTCCAAATTCAAGTCGTGTATGGAGTGCTCCAAGGGTTGGTGAATACATTTCATGTGGTGTGACATCATCAGGTCACATGACCAGGAAGTTATATAGATTTGCGTATTTCAAAAATTCATTAAAAATTGACGAAATGACATTTTCCAAATTCAAGTCGTGTATGGTGTGCTCCAACGGTTGGTGAATACATTTCATGTGGTGTGACATCATCAGGTCACATGACCAGGAAGTTATATAGATTTGCATATTTCAAAAATTCATTAAAAATTGACGAAATGACATTTTCCAAATTCAAGTCGTGTATGGTGTGCTCAGACGGTTGGTGAATACATTACATGTGGTGTGACATCATCAGGTCACATGACCAGGAAGTTATATAGATTTGCATATTTCAAAAATTCATTAAAAATATACGATTTGTGTATTTCAAAACTTCATTAAAAATATACAAAATTACATTTTCCAAATCCAAGTCGTGTATGGTGTGCTCCAATGGTTGGTGAATACATTTCATGTGGTGTGACATCATCAGGTCACATGACCAGGAAGTTATATAGATTTGCATATTTCAAAAATTCATTAAAAATACACTAAATGACATTTTCCAAATCCAAGTCGTGTATGGTGTGCTCCAACGGTTGGTGAATACATTTCATGTGGTGTGACATCATCAGGTCACATGACCAGGAAGTTATATAGATTTGCATATTTCAAAAATTCATTAAAAATTGACGAAATGACATTTTCCAAATTCAAGTCGTGTATGGTGTGCTCCAACGGTTGGTGAATACATTACATGTGGTGTGACATCATCAGGTCACATGACCAGGAAGTTATATAGATTTGCATATTTCAAAAATTCATTAAAAATATACGATTTGTGTATTTCAAAAATTCATTAAAAATAGACAAATTGAAATTTTCTAAATCCAAGTCGTGTATGGTGTGCTCCAAGGGTTGGTGAATACATTACAAGTGGTGTGACATCATCAGATCACATGACCAGGAAGTTATATATATTTGCGTATTTCAAAAATTCATTAAAAATAGACAAATTGAAATTTTCCAAATCCAAGTCGTGTATGGTGTGCTCCAAGGGTTAGTGAATACATTACATGTGGTGTGACATCATCAGGTCACATGACCAGGAAGTTATATAGATTTGCGTATTTCAAAAATTCATTAAAAATACACTAAATGACATTTTCCAAATCCAAGTCGTGTATGGTGTGCTCCAAGGGTTGGTGAATACATTTCATGTGGTGTGACATCATCAGGTCACATGACCAGGAAGTTATATAGATTTGCGTATTTCAAAAATTCATTAAAAATATACGATTTGTGTATTTCAAAACTTCATTAAAAATATACAAAATTACATTTTCCAAATCCAAGTCGTGTATGGTGTGCTCCAAGGGTTGGTGAATAAATCCCATATGGTGTGACATCATCAGGTCACATGACCAGGAAGTTATATAGATTTGCGCATTTCTAAAAATCATTAAAAATACACTAAATGACATTTTCCAAATCCAAGTCGTGTATGGTGTGCTCCAAGGGTTGGTGAATACATTTCATGTGGTGTGACATCATCAGGTCACATGACCAGGAAGTTATATAGATTTGCGTATTTCAAAAATTCAATAAAAATTTACGAAATGACATTTTCCAAATTCAAGTCGTGTATGGAGTGCTCCAAGGGTTGGTGAATACATTTCATGTGGTGTGACATCATCAGGTCACATGACCAGGAAGTTATATAGATTTGCATATTTCAAAAATTCATTAAAAATACACTAAATGACATTTTCCAAATCCAAGTCGTGTATGGTGTGCTCCAAGGGTTGGTGAATACATTTCATGTGGTGTGACATCATCAGGTCACATGACCAGGAAGTTATATAGATTTGCGTATTTCAAAAATTCAATAAAAATTTACGAAATGACATTTTCCAAATTCAAGTCGTGTATGGAGTGCTCCAAGGGTTGGTGAATACATTTCATGTGGTGTGACATCATCAGGTCACATGACCAGGAAGTTATATAGATTTGCGTATTTCAAAAATTCATTAAAAATTGACGAAATGACATTTTCCAAATTCAAGTCGTGTATGGTGTGCTCCAACGGTTGGTGAATACATTTCATGTGGTGTGACATCATCAGGTCACATGACCAGGAAGTTATATAGATTTGCATATTTCAAAAATTCATTAAAAATTGACGAAATGACATTTTCCAAATTCAAGTCGTGTATGGTGTGCTCCAACGGTTGGTGAATACATTACATGTGGTGTGACATCATCAGGTCACATGACCAGGAAGTTATATAGATTTGCATATTTCAAAAATTCATTAAAAATATACGATTTGTGTATTTCAAAACTTCATTAAAAATATACAAAATTACATTTTCCAAATCCAAGTCGTGTATGGTGTGCTCCAATGGTTGGTGAATACATTTCATGTGGTGTGACATCATCAGGTCACATGACCAGGAAGTTATATAGATTTGCATATTTCAAAAATTCATTAAAAATACACTAAATGACATTTTCCAAATCCAAGTCGTGTATGGTGTGCTCCAAGGGTTGGTGAATACATTTCATGTGGTGTGACATCATCAGGTCACATGACCAGGAAGTTATATAGATTTGCATATTTCAAAAATTCATTAAAAATACACTAAATGACATTTTCCAAATCCAAGTCGTGTATGGTGTGCTCCAAGGGTTGGTGAATACATTTCATGTGGTGTGACATCATCAGGTCACATGACCAGGAAGTTATATAGATTTGCATATTTCAAAAATTCATTAAAAATACACTAAATTACATTTTCCAAATCCAAGTCGTGTACGGTGTGCTCCAACGGTTGGTGAATACATTACAAGTGGTGTGACATCATCAGGTCACATGACCAGGAAGTTATATAGATTTGCGTATTTCAAAAATTCATTAAAAATTGACGAAATGACATTTTCCAAATCCAAGTCGTGTATGGTGTGCTCCAATGGTTGGTGAATACATTACATGTGGTGTGACATCATCAGGTCACATGACCAGGAAGTTATATAGATTTGCATATTTCAAAAATTCATTAAAAATATACGATTTGTGTATTTCAAAACTTCATTAAAAATATACAAAATTACATTTTCCAAATCCAAGTCGTGTATGGTGTGCTCCAAGGGTTGGTGAATACATTTCATGTGGTGTGACATCATCAGGTCACATGACCAGGAAGTTATATAGATTTGCATATTTCAAAAATTCATTAAAAATACACTAAATGACATTTTCCAAATCCAAGTCGTGTATGGTGTGCTCCAAGGGTTGGTGAATACATTACATGTGGTGTGACATCATCAGGTCACATGACCAGGAAGTTATATAGATTTGCATATTTCAAAAATTCATTAAAAATATACGATTTGTGTATTTCAAAACTTCATTAAAAATATACAAAATTACATTTTCCAAATCCAAGTCGTGTATGGTGTGCTCCAAGGGTTGGTGAATACATTTCATGTGGTGTGACATCATCAGGTCACATGACCAGGAAGTTATATAGATTTGCATATTTCAAAAATTCATTAAAAATACACTAAATGACATTTTTCAAATCCAAGTCGTGTATGGTGTGCTCCAAGGGTTGGTGAATACATTTCATGTGGTGTGACATCATCAGGTCACATGACCAGGAAGTTATATAGATTTGCGTATTTCAAAAATTCATTAAAAATTGACGAAATGACATTTTCCAAATTCAAGTCGTGTATGGTGTGCTCCAATGGTTGGTGAATACATTACATGTGGTGTGACATCATCAGGTCACATGACCAGGAAGTTATATAGATTTGCATATTTCAAAAATTCATTAAAAATATACGATTTGTGTATTTCAAAACTTCATTAAAAATATACAAAATTACATTTTCCAAATCCAAGTCGTGTATGGTGTGCTCCAAGGGTTGGTGAATACATTTCATGTGGTGTGACATCATCAGGTCACATGACCAGGAAGTTATATAGATTTGCATATTTCAAAAATTCATTAAAAATACACTAAATGACATTTTCCAAATCCAAGTCGTGTATGGTGTGCTCCAAGGGTTGGTGAATACATTACATGTGGTGTGACATCATCAGGTCACATGACCAGGAAGTTATATAGATTTGCATATTTCAAAAATTCATTAAAAATATACGATTTGTGTATTTCAAAACTTCATTAAAAATATACAAAATTACATTTTCCAAATCCAAGTCGTGTATGGTGTGCTCCAAGGGTTGGTGAATACATTTCATGTGGTGTGACATCATCAGGTCACATGACCAGGAAGTTATATAGATTTGCATATTTCAAAAATTCATTAAAAATACACTAAATGACATTTTCCAAATCCAAGTCGTGTATGGTGTGCTCCAAGGGTTGGTGAATACATTTCATGTGGTGTGACATCATCAGGTCACATGACCAGGAAGTTATATAGATTTGCGTATTTCAAAAATTCATTAAAAATTGACGAAATGACATTTTCCAAATTCAAGTCGTGTATGGTGTGTTCCAAGGGTTAGTGAACAAATTCCAGGTGGTGTGACATCACCTGTTTCTATAAGATAAAATGAAATTTTGGGAGTACAATGTAATAACCATGTACCCATTCATAGTGAATATCCCATGCACAGCTTAAAACTATCTAAGCCTATTTGACAAAAAATAGGTTGTCCACTTAATTCACATCTTTACATTTTATTAGTATGCTTTGCGTGGTTTCGCACCTTGGAATGCTTATTTGTGTGTGTGTGTGTGTGTGTGTGTGTGTGCAGTTTTGAGACAGTCCCTTAATTTGCTTGGCGAATGTCTAACGAATGTCCAACATAAAACCTACTTTACCGCACCCGTGATTCTCCCTTAGTCAGACTTCTGCTGTCTTCCCGTTTAAATATTTTCCCGTAATTATCCCGTATTTGAATACTCTTTGCTTAGTTCATTGTGTATGTACCGAATGATTATTTTGGATTAGCCTAAGCAACATACCATTAGACCTAGCTTTACTGCTCCACTACCAACATTCTTTCGTGGCTAACGTTACTGTTCTCATCAACGACAACGCATATATTCACGGCGAACTATAGCTTGCAGTCTTAAATACAACTTATATGAAAAGCATTAAGATATAGGGGTGTATAATCATTGTAAAACAAATCTTACCTTGACGTTGTCTTGTCGAGACACACCGGTCTCTCCAGGTTGGGTTGTATACTCATGGATTTGGCTTCAGACTGACGCGCCGCCGGTTCAACGAATAACGTGATTGGCCAAATCAATTCAACAAGGTAACAACACAAGCGTTGATTGGATCTCACTCCGGCCAACGTTTGTGATCAGCTAGCGAAATTAAATCTATTTTTATACTTTAATGTGCAAGAATTGGCGTTGGAAACAA
The DNA here is from genome assembly GCF_963993115.1 of Abramis brama. Taxonomy (NCBI): domain Eukaryota; kingdom Metazoa; phylum Chordata; class Actinopteri; order Cypriniformes; family Leuciscidae; genus Abramis; species Abramis brama. Next base: position 51,987,495 of record NC_139963.1, on the reverse strand, counting down.
TCGGTAATCTTTTTGTGAATTATTCATACAGACAAATAAAAAAAATGAGCCAGACAGCTGCTGGGTAACTGGCAAATCAAACACTAAACGAGATAGACGGACTTGGCCCACTGCCTAATTGTGGAATGGTTTCCTTTGCTGCTCTATAAACCTAGTGAATACTAAGGAGACCATGGTTTCTGTGTGAACTGATTATTTTGTAGACATCGTTTGAAAATGAAACAATTGCGTGAGTTTGAGGAAGATAAAATTCATTAACTTTTTTTAATTAATTGTTTAAAAAGGAAGTCAGAGTTGCGTTAATATATATACTTTTTTGTTTAAAAAAAGAAAAAAAAAACGTAATTATGAGAAGTGCCCTTTATTTCACTTGAGCCCCTGCCCCTCAAAATGTCTGTGCACGTCCCTGCTCACACTCACTTACTCACTCACTCACACAGACACACACACACACTCACACACTCACACACTCACTCACTCACTCACTCACTCATGAATTTCTTTCTTTATATATATATATAGGCCATAGGTAACTAAAACTGATAATACAATTTTAACCTTAAAAAACATTTTCGTTATTTGAAATTAAATATTTCAATGTTAGGCTACTTGAAGTAATATGTTAACTAATAAATTATTTCAATTTATTATTAAGCGTAAAAAAAAAAAAAAAAAAAAAAAAACCATTTGGAAGAAGGGGCCCAAAATTCTGTCTTCCCCCTTAAACCTCTTTATGTGCCCCTGAGGATATCAGTCGACCCGACTTCATCATGGCTGAACATAGAGTATATTTACTCAATCACAGATCCCTCTTCCAAATGTGCTGAGGACTGAAGACTGTTAGAGTAGATCCTACAAACCATATCGTAAGAGCCATTTTAATGCAATCACATATTTGTCCATTGGGTGGCGCTCTGACTATGATATATCAGGAGCACATGGGGTAATTAGACAACAGGTGTGTATTGGTAATGGGGAAGCACACAGTTTTTTTACTGTGTCAAGCCATGTACTTGTGGAATACCATGCTGACCATGCTTATAAGATTGTAATGTGTTGGATTGAGTTTAATGGTGATGTTCAAGGACATATGGAATATGGACAGTGTTTGTTGCGCTGTATTTATGCAAGGTATGGACTTAACATTAGTATGCTTTGAACTACAAAGAATGAGACACCACAAGAATCTAATGGAAGCAACGTTTATTAACTAGAAAACCACATTAAAAAAAACATTGTTTGCATCTTACATCTGTGTTCATGGAGTTTCTATGCGTTCATCATTCCTATTACCAATACCAGCTGTTACAATACTATAACTGGTAATACTGTGAAGGCTTGGCAATCTGTTAAAGATAAATAGTTTAAAATCAGTTTAAACTCCAATAGGGTGAATTGCCCTAATGTGGGACACCTAAGGTCTAGTGTTTGTAGGTCCCCCATAAATACATGAATGACAGTGAAACTATGGGTTAGACAAAGCTGTGGTGTCATGTGATCAAAATCACATGACCTATCAAATGTCCAATCATATTTGAGGGTGGAGCAATCATCAAACAGGAGGCACCTTGTGTGAAGACCACCCGAAAGCCAGTGACATAGAGTTTTAACAAATTTGATATTAAGGAGTTAAATACATTTTAAACAAAGCAATCCTGCTACTTTTTAGCCTAATATGCTTATGAAATGTTTGTCCATCAAAAAATAGTCTAACTTTGTGTGTATAAACTATATATTTTATATTTTTATCAAATATCCTAGTGTCCCACATTAGGAAATGTGGTTTCCAAATCCGGGACAGCATGATCAGCCTAATGTGGGACAGTACTTCAATGAGTCAAAAATGTGTGGTGGGTCATGGTTTGAGGGACAAACATGGTTATTTACATGGTTTTAGTCTTGTAATGCAATATTACAATACTGTTAATGCAGATTTTTACAGTTATGTGAATTTTTTATTCTTGGAGGGCGGTTTGAAGGCTCTTTTTTTGTGTGCATGCATACGTACATGTGTGTGTGTGTGTGTGTGTGTGTGTGTGTGTGTGTGTGTGTGTGTGTGTGTGTCTCTCTCTCTCTCTCTCTCTCTCTCTCTCTCTCTGTGTGTGTGTGTGTGTGTGTGTGTGTGTGTGTGTCATGTGTAAAAGGTAGGTAGTTGACTTAAAATTAAAAATTGCTCTGAATTTTAAAACACAGTAGAAAACCAATAAAGCCATTCCACTTTATTTTATGCATCTGATTAGTTCAATGAAATGTATTTCAGATCACAATGGCAAAGGTGAGAATGAGAAAGACAGGGACAGACTGTCAGACGCAGAAAGAGAGGCAGAAACAGGGAAAGGAAAAGAGAAAGAAACTTAATCAGTGGAGGCAGGACAGGATGAAAAGAGCCATAGAGGAGTATAGGCAGATTGTTGAGGATGGTGTAAATCTACTCTCCAGTGAATCTAAAATAAAATAAGATTTTACTATTCCACATGTATCAATGTGATTTTTGGTCTTTTATCATAGATTTTTCAGTGTCCCACACTGGGGACACAACTGTCCCACATTAGGAAGCTGCAGATTTTCTCAGACGACTTTCAATAAGAGCACTAATATGTCTATAATTTTTCTTATGAATGGGTTATCTGAATTTTCCCTTTTGATTTGATTAGGACACATCCTGGGTTTTTAAAAATGGTATTGGGTGTGGATTTAATGTTTTGGTTACACATTGCAATATGTCACAGAAGTCTGAAGTGCAAAAAATGTCCCACATTAGGGCAATTCACCCTATGTACTGTAATAACCCTGATTATATATCCTCCAGGTGTCAGTGATGTACGCATTAGACCGTGTGCTTTCAGACAAACCATGAAATATTAATTAAAAAATGAATAATAATAATAATTTAGTAAAATGTCTGGCCAAATCTACAAGACTTTCGTTCATCTTCAAAACACAAATGAAGATATTTGTGATGAGAACTGAGATTTCTGTCCCTCCATTGACAGTCTACGCAACTACCACTTTCAAGATCCAGAACGATGGGAAACTTGAAGACATCATTAAAGTAAATCCATATGACTCCAGTGCTTTATCCTCAGTTTTATGAAGCGACACAAGTGCTATGTTTGATGTGTGATGAAGATGACAGTGTCAAATATTCATGATTACTGAACTAGTTTGGTTCTTCTTTTTTTACTGTAAAGCTGCTTTGAAGACACTTGTACTGTATAAAATGCTATAAATAAAACTATATTGAAGCACTAAAATACATGTGGGTGAGAAACTTAGTGTGGTTAAGTTATACTTGTGTCTGTCAGTGTTTTATCTCCATGGCAACCACAGTTTAAACGCACGTCACCGCCAGCTCTGCTCATCAGTGAAACCACTTCCTGTTGGCGTTTCAGAGAGCGATTTCTCAACGCGACAGCTGCATGCGGCTTCAGATGTATCGAAGTGTCCGGCGCGTGGGACTGTTGTTCCATTTCCTGTTGCTGACGCAGGTCAAAGGTCGTTTTATTGTCCACAAATGAACATTTGGCTCCAGTCAGAAGCAGTGAAGTGAGAAATGGTTCCAGTAGAGCTCAATGACAGCGCAGCTGAAGAAGAGAAGCGTGTGTGTTGGTGTATTGAAATCTCTGTGGCTTTGAGTGTGTGGGTTTATTGTCATTTCTGACCCGTTTGGTACGAGACGAGAAGAAGTGTCTGCAGAAACCGCAGTGAACATTTCACACAGTCATCATGACAAACACTCAAGACACACAATCACTGGCTCATATGACAACAGAGTCTGTTATACAAAACATATTCATGTTTATTATGAAAATGATGCCGGCAAATCCTAACAATGGCGATCAACCCCCACTAGTCTTGATTTTTAACCAGTATAAATCATGACTGTATTGTTTTCCACGTGTAGGCGGCTGTGAGATCCTACGCCACCTTCATGGAAACAGCAATAAACACACAGAAACAGTGTTAGAAAGGAGTGTATAGTGAAGGAGCTATACAAATACTAGACATCAGTCAAGTAGTCATGATCAGCATCAGGAGCATGCACTCAAAAAAAAAATTGTGTCTAAAAATAAGATTTATGTATTTGAATTGCATAACAAATTCCCATGCATTTGGATTACATAGTTTTAACATAAACCAATCAATAATCTGAATGTGATTCATATTTTTAAGTCATATCTAAATGAAACAGATAAGATGTATGTAATTGTATTAATAAACTGAATGTGATTTATATTTGTCAGTCGTATGTAAATGAAACAGGTAAGATTTATGTAATAGTACACAGAAAAACACCCATGTTAAATTAACACTGCTCAGTGTTCATATGTGTGCACACTACAGAGTTAAAGCTGTGTTGAAGTTAATGAGATAATTAAGTGATGATTGAGCATTAATTATGAACACCTGCTGTTAACAAGCAGAATCACTGAAGGAAAGAGAAACACAAGAACTACAACTGACTTCAGCCACAGCCTCAGATGAAATCAACTGAAGAGAAAAGAAGACATTAAATCTGTGAAGATCTCAGCAGAGGAGGATTAAACAACTCCACAAACAGCATTACCAGCTTCACTTATTACTAACCAGACTGACTTTATTTCATTTCCGTTTTAATGAAATCAATAGTTGTATTTTAAAGTCACCATGATGGTGGTTAGCATTTGCTTTAGTTGGGCTCTTGAACATTTTCTCTGGCTGCTATAATTATGTGTTTATAAAACACATTTGTTGCAGCGAAAAAGCCAAGAGAAAAAGAGATCAAGTGATATTGGCTGTTTATTGATGAAGGTATAATCATCATATTGTGGCCTGAGTCACTTGTCTTTTTCAGTGTCTAATGCTTTGATTATTGGGCTTATGTGATTTTGTTTTATTTATTATAGTAGCTGTGTGACCTGACAGCATTAGATCCAACAGTTAATCAAATAATATAAAGAATTTTAAAAACATTTAGTGCATTAAACTTTCTCTTCTACATTATTACTTAGACATCAAGAATCAGTGTATGACTCTCAACAATGGTGACAATCAATGAAATGCTTCATGCTGCAGTGCATGCTGGGTACCACCAATCAAAACTCACCCATATCTCCCAGCATGCATTGCGGCATTAATAAATTATGCATCAGGATTTTTTGTATCTTTTATCACCATTGTTGAGATTCATATGCTGTTACTTGATGTCTGTGTGAGTCTAAGTAATGCCATAGATGAAAGGTTTTTGTGCACTAACTATAAAAAAAAATATATATATAGTTTGATAATCAACACTGTTAGATTTCCTGCTGTAAAATCAAATGGCTTCTGTTATGAATAAAACAATATTAAAATGCATTAGACACTGAACAAGATCAGCGAATGTGGCAATTACATGATGATGACTTTGTCGTCATCATCATCATCAATAAACAGCCAACATCACTTGATCTCTTTTTCTCATGGCTTTTTTGCTGCAACAAACGTGTTTTATAAACACATAATTATAGCAGCCAGAGAAAATGTTATATTAAAGAGTCAATGGTCAAGAGCCCAACTAAAGCAAACGCTAACCACCATCATGGTGACTTTAAAATACAACTATTGATTTCATTAAAACGGAAATGAAATAAAGTCAGTCTGGTTAGTAATAAGTGAAGCTGGTAATGCTGTTTGTGGAGTTGTTTAATCCTCCTCTGCTGAGATCTTCACAGATTTAATGTCTTCTTTTCTCTTCAGTTGATGTCAATCTAAGGCTGTGGCTGAAGTCAGTTGTAGTTCTTGTGTTTCTCTTTCCTTCAGTGATTCTGCTTGTTAACAGCAGGTGTTCATAATTAATGCTAAATCATCACTTAATTATCTCATTAACTTCAAGACCGCTTTACCTCTGTAGTGTGCACACATATGAACACTGAGCAGTGTTAATTTAACATGGGTGTTTTTCTGTGTACTGTTACATAAATCTTACCTGTTTCATTTACATACGACTGACAAATATAAATCACATTCAGTTTATTAATACAATTACATAAATCTTATCTGTTTCATTTATGTATGACTTAAACATATGAATCACATTCAGGAGTATTGATTGGTTTATGTTAAAACTATGTAAACCAAATGCATGGGAATTTGTTATGCAATTCAAATACATAAATCTTATGTTTAGACACAATTTTTTTTTTGAGTGTGAGGATATTATTTGTAGACAAAAGACGCTGTAGTTTTAATTCTGTAACCCAGTTGACATTTCAGTGTTTATTTATAAGATAGCACAGGTCTGTAGGCTAAGACGTCTGATAAAGATCTGTTAATCTGGAGAGCATTTGTTGTATAAAAACATCTGATAAACGTCTTAGAAAAAGCAGTTTTACATACATTCTAAATCATAAACATCTTAAAGACATCTTCTAAACGTCAATATGACATAGGAAACATAGAGGCGTACTGCAGAAGAGCAAACGCATACATCTTGCAGATCAATGTTGATTCTGCAACATTGTTTCAACGTCTTGAAACAATCTTATCTTGATACATCTCAGTGTTGATAATTATTTTGTTAAACCTTTTACATAACATTGAAAACCAATGTTATGCTTTAATTAACGCAAAAGCTTAACAAAATAAAACACATAAAACTATAATTATGTAGCATTAAATGTTTTTTCAATGTTGTGTTATGATATTTTGCGAAGCTTATGCATTCATTTAGCATAATGTTATTTCAGTGTATACGTCTCTCTATCATTAACGTTGTTTTAACTTTTTTCAATGTTGTTTTTGCTAACCTTTTTTACGACGTTTTTAAAATTTTGAAAAACTAACTGATCGGTCACGTGACGGCCTAGAAATTCTTAAATACTACGAGTAAAAGTTTTCATTTATGGGTAGTTTTTGGGTTATAGTAATTATTCACATGTCACAGTTTGTAGTATGTCCTCATTTCGATATATAAATGTCCACACATCCGTGACTGCGCGCGCGCACTGGCTCACTGATGGTGTTTGCGGGCTAGTGCACAACTGCCGTGTTATTAATAGAGTTCGTCTTAATGACGGAAATTGAGACTTTTAATGAAGTTCACCATGGCGTTATAAATCGGAGTTTCATTTTAAGACTGTCTGTGAAACTTTGGAGGGGACAGAGTTCATCTGCGCTCGTTTGTTTCTAACGGTAAAACTCATTTATCTGTCATTCTGATTCATTTATAAATGTGGAAACAGCTGTGTATCGATCAAATCATCTGCCGAATGAATACATGTAGCCTACATGTATATTCATGTTTTTCAATGTTGTTCTCATTTATATACCTGATCTGGTTTTGTATAACGGACGATGGACTGTGGACTTGGTTTAAGTGAAAAAAAACTTTGACTGTCTCATAGAAAACCGTGAAAAACTCTGAACGACATTTTAAAGAGAGATTATTCTGCAAATTTAAGGCATATTAAACATCCGAATATGTGTTTACATAACGTATTTTCGCTTTATAACGCGATTCAGATTCAACATGACAAAATATGCACTTTTATCTCATCTCGTAGCCGACTGATGGTGATGATGATATTATTTTTATTTTTACCCACACAATAGTTTGGTCGGAATGTAAGGTAAGTTAATACAGTATGTCTGACAGTATAAGCAGGAAGAGTGTGAGTAAAAGAGGAAGATGACAATCAGCATGAGCTTTGCAGAAATAATCAGATAAACACTGAACTTAAACGTGTGAAAAAGTGAAGTTTCTCAGTGTTTATGTGAAAAACTAGAGACTGATGATGATGATGATGAAGGAGTTTCGATGTAATACTGGACTCGAGCTGATTTCAGAATCTCATCCTATGCTATGTCTGAAGCTATACGAAGTCGAACTTATGACTTTAAGTCATAATTAAGGCATTAAAAAGTCGAATTTATGACGTAAAGTCATAATTTTGACATAAAAAGCCATAAATATGACATAAAAAGTTAAAAGTGTGACATGCCGAGTCGAATTTCTCTCTTAAAAAGTTGAAATGATGACATACTAACTCTTATAAGACATCATTTCGACTTTTCTTCTCATAATCATGACTTCTTCAAAGATTTTACGCTCTATTAATGTGTATGACGTAATGTTGTCCTCCGGTGTGCAGTGATGTCAGTGCTGTGATGATGGCTCCGCCCCAGAGGAGGCGTTCCTTCGGCCCCGTCTCACCCAAACGCATCTACAGGAGCCTGTCCGTCAAGCTGAGGGGTGGAGCTTCCCACGGTGAGGCGGAGCATTCTGATTGGAGGAGGCGGCTGAGCAAAGGACCAGCTGATGTAACAACTGCACACACACACACACACACACATAGAGTATAATATAGATGTCATGATGTTTACGTGTGTGTGTATGTCTGTTTGTGTGTGTGTGTGTTTGATTTTGTGTGTGTGTGTAGTACGCGTGCCTGTGGGACGCTCTGGAGAGTGAAGACACCCTGGCCGTGCAGCACCTGTTGTCCAGAGAGAGAGAGACGGACGAGCGAGTGAACGCCGTCACTGAGTTCGGCCTGGTGCCGCTGGACGTGGCCGCTCTTACCCACAATGCCTCATTGCTGAAGGTGCTGGTGAAGGCCGGAGCAAAACACAACCCCAACTGTGAGTCACTCACTCATTAGCTGTGTCTGAAACCGCTCCCTATCCACTGTATAGTGCACTGTATCGGCTGTCGGCCATTTTGTAGTGGTGTCCGAATTCTGAGTGAACGACATCATTCCCTACATTCGTTCACTTCTTTTACCCACAATCCTCTCTGAATTCGAGTGTACACTTGCTCAAGCACTATTTCCCACAATCCAATGCGGAGAGGGCTGAGCGTGAAAGTGCGGGAGCGAGCGAGTTTAAACCAGGAATTACTTTTCAGCTTTCTTATTTCTCCTGTAACATTTATTACATGCTAGTTTTAGTTTTTTTTTTTACATTTTTATTATTCATTACTTGAATAAAACATACAATTTTGAGATAATATTATATAGATTAATTTTAAATGAAATTATGTTAATAATGTAAATTATTATTATTATTATTATGAAGTTTTTATTAAAATATATGATAGTAACTCAATTTAATGTGTTTTATTAACAGCCAGGTGTTTTAATAATTTGTGGCATTGTTGTTAAACTGCAAGAGATGATAATTTGGTGGATGATTTAAAAGTCATAATTTACTGTATAACGATGAATGCATTTTGGCTTAATAAAATAAAAATGTACAATGAATAATTAGGTTTTACGAATTCGTTTGATTAACACCATTTTTATTGATAAAAGTGTATTAAATAATAACCACATATACAGAATCCACAAAAATCTGAATTAGGCAGAATTTGGCAAAAATAAAAGGGAATTTGGGGGAATTTTCATACGACCCTATTATTGTAAAAAAAAGAAGAAAAAAAAAAGAGTAATGAGTCATTTAATATATTATATTTAATAATAATACATTCTTAAGTTTATTAGATCAAATAACCCTATTACTGTTAAAATTGTTATAAAATATTTATATAATATTTATATTATATATATAATGTTTTTAAAATATAAAATTTAAACCATTAAAAGTAAATCCAGACAAATTAAAAGGACAACAGAATTTGTAAAAATAACAAATTCCAACATAATTTAGTTACAAATGAAGCAGATTTGACACTTCAGTGTGTTGTTGAAGTATAAACGCCTCTCTTTGTGTCGCCGCAGTGAGCTCATCCTCTGATTGGTCGCTGAAGCTGGATGAGCTGGTGTCATTGGCCGAGCAGAAGCTGGAGGAGTGGAGGGCGGAGCTTCAGCTCAGAGAGAAGGCGGAGCTTCAGTCACACACAGACGCACAGAAGAGTGTCGATATCTGGACGCAACGCTGTGAACTTTACCATCGCATGAGGGAGAGATTCCACTCGACAGGTATGAACACACACACACACACACACACACACTCAGATGTCATGTGACTCCTGTGTGTCCCTCAGCTCCTCCTGGTCCTCCCGCTAGCGCCGCTCTGCTGGTGACGGGCGACAGCTGTGTGTGTGTGCGTGTCAGAGAGCCCTGCGGTCACACACACGGCCTCATCACCAGATACAGAGGTGAGATGCCACATCATTATCATCACACTGTCCCACCCTGATGATGTCATCACTGACCCATCCATCTCTGTGTGTGTGTGTGTGCGTGTGTGTGTGTGTGTGTGTGTGTGTGTGTGTGTGTGTGTGTGTGTGTAGTTGAATGGAGCACTTCAGCTGGTTTCTATCCTCTGTGTGGAACTGGATTCATCACTGACAACAGAAACACAGAGTTCAGCATCACCGGACTGCAGACTGTAAGACACACACACTCATACATACACACACACACACACACACACACACACTCATGGCTATATATATGATACACACAGACTCTGACGGGTGTGTGTGTGTGTGTGTGTAGGGTGTGCAGTATTACGTGCGGGTCAGTGCCTATAACATCAGAGGCTGGGGTGTGTGTGTGAGCAGCAGCCCGACGAGTGTCGCCCCCTCCAGTGAGTACTGACAACTGCACACTCGTCACACATTACAGTTATCATTACAGTTATCATTACAGTTATTATTACAGTTATTATTACAGTTATCATTAGAGTTATTATAGTAGTGACAACTGCAGACTCGTCACACATTACAGTTATCATTACAGTTATTATTACAGTTATTATTACAGTTATTATTACAGTTATTATAGTACTGACAACTGCAGACTCGTCACACATTACAGTTATCATTACAGTTATCATTACAGTTATTATTACAGTTATTATTACAGTTATCATTAGAGTTATTATAGTAGTGACAACTGCAGACTCGTCACACATTACAGTTATCATTACAGTTATTATTACAGTTATTATTACAGTTATTATTACAGTTATTATAGTACTGACAACTGCAGACTCGTCACACATTACAGTTATCATTACAGTTATCATTACGGTTATTATTACAGTTATTATTACAGTTATTATAGTTAACTAAACTAATACTACCATACAGAACCAGTTGCTTAATTAATTAAACATTATCTGAAAGACAATAAAAAAATAAAAATGTAAAAAAATGTAAACTTTTAGTAGTTGCCAAGGAAATGTTTCTCATTTTCATTTAGTTTAACTTGATGTTCTAAAATAACTAAAATAAAAATTAATGCAATCAATTTAGACATATATATATATATATAAAAAAGAAAAATGTTTTTTTGTTGTTGCAGTTTTTGCTCTATGCAATCCAGAAAAGAATTAAAAGAAAATTTAGAGCGCAACAATTTCTTATAGTTTTCAACAAAAAAAAGAAAACACTAAAATATAAATTATAATAAAAAAATATAAAAAAATGACTAAAAAAATGAAAAATTATATAATAATTATGAATAAAACTAATAGTATCTAAGTGATATAAGCAGAGCACTGACCACTGTAAATTTAATTACATAATAAATTATAATTAATATTAAAGTAATAAATGTTTAAATTTTATGAATTCAATTGATTCGACGTGCTTTTTTATTTTATTTTATTTGATGAAAAATGTATTACACCATTAAAACAGAAGTACTGAATTTGGAGGGGGGATAAAATAGATGTGTTAAAAAATAAAACATTTTATTTAAAGATTTAGAATTGTTAACATTTTATTGTATTAATAAATAGCTACGTTTTATGAATTTAATTTATTAGACATTTTAATAACTTTTTTTACAGGTTTGTTTCCTTATTTATACATTTCTTATGGTCAAGTATGCATAATTATGAATCAACATTTTTAAAAAGCATAATAATAGTAATAATAATAATAATTATCATTGTTATCATTGTTAATATTTGAAAATACACAATTACACCATTTCTAAAGTGATAAAGTGAAATACTACTTCTCAAAAGCTTGGGCTCACTATAATTTTATTTAGAAAGAAATCAATACTTTTATTCAGTAAGGATGCATTAAATTGATCAGAAGTGACAGTAACAACATTTATAAAAATGTTATATGTTTATAACTTTATATGTTATATGTTATCTATTTCAAATAAATGCTGTTCTTTTAAAACTTTGTGTTCACCGAAGTATCCTGAAAAATAAAATGTATCATAGTCTCCACAAAACCCTGAAGCAGCACGACTGTTTTCAAGACATTGATGATAAATGTTTCTTGAGCATCAAATCATCATATTAGAGTGATTTCTGAAGGATCATGATCATAGTTTTGATAAATGAATGTGGTTTAGTGAGTGTGTGACGGTCGAGTGTCGCCCCCTACAGGCTGGAGCGAGTGTATCGGTGTGACGGTGAGACGCAGGGATCAGGCCTCAGCCGTCCGGAGGATCTCACAGCAGATCACAGATCCTGAGCTCCTCACAGGTACACACACACACACACACACTACATGAAGAAACACACACCTCACTGGATACACACTGATCAACACCTGTGTGTGTGTCTCAGAGACCAGCAGCTCTGTGAGGAAAGTGTCTGTGTCTCGCGGCCTGAAGCAGCTCTTTCACTCCAGCAGGTTCGTCCGCCTGTTACAGAGGTGAGAAACACAACTACACAAAGCAGAAATCATATAAAACACACTATATATGATGTGCACAAACTGAAATCCAGGCCTACATCCCGTCAAATGCGGATTTGTGTGCGTTTCCTCACTGTAAAGTCACTTTATATCAGCCGGTCTCCACCAGGGGGCGTCAAAATGACCTCAAAACATTTCAAATAAGATTAAACATTCGCTATATATTCATATATTTCATATTTTATTATTAATTAGTTTTTGTGTCTTTGAAGAACGAGGATTCTCACAGTTTTGGAAAACCGTGATAAATGAGAAAGCCTCGTTTTTAAAGTGTGATTTCTAGACCTGAAAAAGTCATGGAAATTCATCAAATCTGTAAAACATGGGCATTTTTATAATGAATGCAAATTTGACTAGTAATGATGAGTTTAAAAACGTTTTTGAGTTTTTAATGTAATTTTGTAATACATTTGAGTAGTATTTTTTATTAGTTTTTGTTTATGTCTATATGTCTTATACATTTTTGTTAAATTGAATCAAATAATCATTTAATTGAAAATGTTAGTTTCTTTTATTTCAGTTTTTGTTGTAGTTATTTTTAGTACTAAATGAAAATAAAATAAAAAATAATAAAAAACTTAAACTTATTTTATTAATATTTTCCTCACATAAGAAGTGTCCATCATTTTTGAGAAGCTATTAGAATTTTGAAAACAAAACTCTGACATTCACCCCTGATTTTAGGGGCCGTTTACACGACACCGTTTTCAGCTAAAAATATTCAACTTTTGATGCGTTTTGGTGAAACACAAACTTTTGTAAACTGGTTTCAAAATGCAAGTTTTTGAACACAATACTGTTATTGTCTCTGTGTAAACGCATATCAGTGCATAGTGTTTCTTTACAAAGTGACAAAGTGACGGCAGAATGGATGCGTGTGGACAAGGATCATTTTGACAGCGTTGTCGTCTGTACACGAAAAATGCAAAGGAAAAACATTTCCATTTTTCAGTGTATTGTCATGTAAACAAACCCTTAAGAGTTGCTTCTCAAGCTTTTTGACTTCTAAAGTTCTGTCATGTCTCTCTGTGTGTGTGTGTGTGTAGAGGCGTTTACCTGGCATGTGTCTTCTATCAGAAGGAGTGTGTCCTGGTGTCGTGTGACGATCGGCTCCCTCTAGTGGAGGTTCAGTGTTGCTCCTCCTCCGTCACACAGGACTTCCTGTGGTTCACTAAGGTCAGCATCACTCGTGTGTGTGTTTCTCCTGTGTGTCTCCTGCGTCCAGGGCCGGAGTGGGACTCATTTTCAGCCCTGGAGTTTCATGCCTTAGACCGGCCCACTTTAGTTCCCAACTGACTATTGTAAATAATGTAATTAAACCCTCAGTATATAAGGCCCAATCTTTCAAGGGCTATCTGGCCCTTCCCCCTACCCCTACCCCTCCAGCCAAAAAAGAATCGAGACAACCCTACCCCTTCACGGGAACGCGCAAAATGGAGGGGTAGGGGCAAGGGGTGAATTGGGATTGAGCCTAAGTCTGCAATAGTGCACTGTTCTGTACAGCCTTGTAATTCATCGTATTTTTCAAAAATATAATTTTCTATTCAGTGCGATATCAGTACACAGGGTTTTATAAATACAGAGGTAGAAGTGATCTAGGGGGTTCGGGGGCATATTATTTTTCCACTGTCATTGGCAAAGAACATCTGACTGTGTTAAATAGGAATCCATTGTAATAAAGTTATTCGCATTATTATGCAATAGGCTATTGCTCTACCTGCTCTCCTCTCTCATCTCCATCTCCATCTCTCGTTCTTCTTCTCACAGTCTCTTTATCTTTACCTGTAAATCTCCCCTTCCTGAAGCTGAGCTTAGATTGATACAGTCTTTGTAAAGCGATTATTTATGTCGGTCGTTTAAAATTTCTATCGTAAAACAGCTGTTTAGTTTAGCCACTTGCACCTTATCTCGTGAAGCGTCGCGTTGGGATTCGCGCGCGGCCGCGGCTTGCGCTTCTGTGAACATAAATCCCGCTTGCTTTGATCGGTCATCTCAAACATTTTGCCATTACCGACGAGCGGTGTTTGAGTGCTGAAGCAGCTCAGATGATGAGGTCGGTTATCGTCGCGATATGCGAATCATTGCAGCAGTTAATATTAGGCAATTATTTCACAACGTTCATTATACACTCAGGAAAAATGATCGAGGTCCGGACCTCGGAGACCTCAATGGTCGGTACGGCCCTGACTCATAGGCTATTTGGCCGCTTGAGTTTCTAGAGATATGGCCTTTTCAGCGCCGCTTTGCGCCTATAGGCTATTATCCATTGTATCTCTTTTTTTTTTTTCGCACATCTCTAACAAAGTGACTTTATTTATTTTTTGTGGGGCTGCGATAAAATAATAATAAAAAAAATAGTGGGGCTGCGCTATGACTGGAGCCTATAAGGAAAGCATTCAACCCAGTGCCATGACAACACCGGCCCTCCTGGCCAATAAAACAGACCGGCCCACCGGGAATTCTCCCGGTGCTCCCGATTAGCCAATCCGGGCCTGCCTGCGTCTGACTCTCTCTCTCTCTCTCTGTGTGTGTGTGTGTGTCAGCTGTCGTGCGCGTGGACGCAGGTGTCGTTCCTGCAGCAGGTGCTGTCGTCTTCATCGCTCTCCTCGTCTTCATCGCTGCTGCAGAACAGACTGAGTTTCCTGAGGGCCGTCGCTCAGCTGCAGGTGCTGCTCAACACACTCCTCCATCATTAATGCACTCATGCAGTTTTGCTTTTACTCTATAAAGTTTTATTAATTTATTACATTTTTAGTTGTTTATTTTTGCTTTTACTGTTTTTTTTTAAATGAGTCTATAAAGTTTAAATACTTTTTATTTAATTTTTAGTTGTTTGTTTAGCTTTTTATAGTTTTTTAACAAGTCTTTAAAGTTTTGTTATTTTTTATTTAATTTTTAGTTGTTTAGTTTTGCTTTTACTGTTTTTTAAACAAGTCTATAAAGTTGTATTAATTTTTATTTCAGTTTTAGTTGTTTTGTTTTGCTGTTTTATAGTTTTTGTAAACAAATCTATAAAGTTTCATAAATGTTTTGTTTTAGTTGTTTTGTTTAGCTTTTTACTGTTTTTTAAAAAAGTATAAAGTTTAAATATTTTTTATTTCAGTTTTAGTTGTTTTGTTTTGCTTTTTATAGTTTTTTAACAAGTATTTTGTTTTATTAATTTATTATTTTAATTTTAGTTGTTTAGTTTTGCTTTTACTGTTTTTTAAACAAGTCTATACAGTTTTATTCATTTTTAGTTCTGTTTTAGTTGTTGTTGTTTTTTTACTGTTTTTAAACAAATCTATAGATTCAGTCATTTTTATTTCAGTTTTAGTTGTTTTGTTTTGCTTTTTTACTGTTTTTTAAATAAGTCCATAAAGTTTTATAAATTTTTATTTTCAGTTTTAGTTGTTTTGTTTTGCTTTTTATAGTTTTTTAACAAGTATTTTGTTTTATTAATTTATTATTTTAATTTTAGTTGTTTAGTTTTGCTTTTACTGTTTTTTAAACAAGTCTATACAGTTTTATTCATTTTTAGTTCTGTTTTAGTTGTTGTTGTTTTTTTTACTGTTTTTAAACAAATCTATAGATTCAGTCATTTTTATTTCAGTTTTAGTTGTTTTGTTTTGCTTTTTTACTGTTTTTTAAATAAGTCCATAAAGTTTTATAAATTTTTATTTTCAGTTTTAGTTGTTTTGTTTTGCTTTTTATAGTTTTTTAACAAGTATTTTGTTTTATTAATTTATTATTTTAATTTTAGTTGTTTAGTTTTGCTTTTACTGTTTTTTAAACAAGTCTATACAGTTTTATTCATTTTTAGTTCTGTTTTAGTTGTTGTTGTTTTTTTTACTGTTTTTAAACAAATCTATAGATTCAGTCATTTTTATTTCAGTTTTAGTTGTTTTGTTTTGCTTATTTACTGTTTTTTTAAACAAGTCTATAAAATTGTATAGTTTTTTAACCAGTCTATAAAGTTTCAGTAATTTTAAATTTAGTTTTAGTTGTTTTGTTTTGCTTTGTTATAGTTGTTTAAACAAGTCTTTAAAGTTATATAATTGTAAATGATATAATGCAGCTCATTTGTCTCGTGTGGGTCTCGTGTCAGGCGTCAGTGGGGTGTGTGGATCTGGGGCAGGTGTACTTCGAGCCGCTGAAGGACAGGCAGGGTAACGTGCTGCTGGTGACCCTGAGAGAGGTCACGACCCCGCTGACCCCGTCTGACCCCCCACTGCACTGGGTTCCAGTCAGCACACTGAAGAAACACCAGATCCAGACGCCAATGCTCCCTGAACCCACCGCTGTCGAGCTGCTGACCGAGAGACTCAAGGTCAGAACACACACACACACACACACACACATAAAACCACACCGCTCATCTGTCCAGTGTTTGGGTGAAATGTCTCCCTCTGCTGTCAGACGTCTGTCACAGCGAGGGACGGATTAACGTTACAGAGACCGTTCACCTGAGTCATTCATCATGACTTTGTTTCTTAGAAACACAAAAGAAGACATTTTGAAGAAAGTTAGAAACCAAATGACTTTGGACCCCATTGACTTTCATTATATGGACGGAAAAACCCACTGAGATATTTTTGTCAAAATTTATTTTTTACATGAATAAATTATGATAAGAATGACCATTTTTGGCTGAACTGTCTCTTTAGTTTTATTTTTCATTTTATTTTTAGTATTTTAGGGCTGCCAAAGTTAATGCATTTACTGATATAATTTATAAATGTTTAAAATCTACTGGAATTATAATATGTTGTTTTTTATATTCTAGTTTTTTTTTGTAGTTTAACACAGGTGGATTGTAAAGATTTCCATTTTTAATATACCATGGCATGTATGGCCCCGTTTACACGTACATGGCTATTTTGAAAAACTGAGACATTTCCCTTCGTTTGTGCCCTTCGTTTACACGCAAACGGAGAATTCGCCTCTGAAAACGATTCTTTCTAAAAACTCCGGCCAGAGTGGAGATTTACGAAAACTTTGTTTTAGGCAGTGACGTCATAGAATGTGACTATTTTCGGGATTCTGATTGGCTAACGTGGGCTTGAGCTTCTCGTTACACTGCCACCTACAGGTTTGGCATGCTCTTGACAGCATATACACAGGTTCGTGTGCACGATGTTATTTTTGAAAACGAAGAGGGGTGAAATGTCCGTTTATGAAAATAGCCATCCACGTGTAAACGTAGCCTATAAAACACTAAATCTAAAGGCAAATTGTCACCATTTGTGTTTATATTTTAGATTGTTTTGTAGTCATGAAAGTGTAATTTAGTGTAATTTCACTGTTTTCCATTGAACAAAGATGCTTTAGTGTCATTTTAGTCTTTGTTCATGTTGAGTTTTATTACTTTTCATTAGTTTTATTATCAGTAACTGTGTTCACAACCCATTTGACTTCTGTAAAGGGGATATTTAAAGAGAGAATAAATGTGGGCGGGACTTGATGGAATCATGATGAGCTGATTGGCTGGTGGACGTGTCTGTATAGGAAGGTGTTTGATAAATAAGAGTGTGTGTGTGTGTGTGTGTGTGTGCAGGAGACGCTGGCATATCACCACAGGAGTCAGCACAGAGCTCAGTCTGGTCTGTATGTGTGTGTCCTGAAGCTCTGCAGCTCCGTCAAGCAGCTGCGCGTTCTGGTCTCACACAGATTACCCAGCATGCCCTTCTGCTGCCGCGTCAGGAACCGGCCGCACGTCACACGGTAACACTGGAGCACTGATTCACCCACACACACTCAATGATGCTGTCTGCGGAAGTAACCTGTGTGTGTGTGTGTGTGTGCAGGGAGGAGTGGGCATGGCTACAGAGGCATGCAGTGGGCGGGGCCTGTGGGAGTGATGACGCTGTGATTGACAGCTCAGGTGTTGAGGACTTTGTGAAGGAACTGAGATCTGCAGTGATTCAACTGCTCACCAAACTCAACGTCCCACTGGAGCGGGTAACACAACACCAGCAGATTCGGTTTATTGAGCTACCTGGCTACTCTAACAATGAACAATGCATTTGTTACAGTTATTATTCATATTTGTTAATGGTAGTTAACACAAATACAATGTTGTTCATTATTTGTTCAGATTCATGTTTATGTTCGGATTTGAATAATGTATTAGTGAATAATGTATAATGAGATTAACAAATGCTTTAGTTAACTAATATTAATAACTGGAACTTTATTGTAAAGTGTTACCAGTTACTTCAAAGAACTCAAATGTATCAGTGAATTGATTCACTTCACAAATTTCTAATTTATGAAAGCACACATGAACGCACACATAAACACACACATGAACACACAAACGCACGCATGAACACACACACACACATAAACACACACAAGTTCATTTTAAGTTCATGCTAACTAGTTAAATGATATTAATAACTGGAACTTTATTGTAAAGTGTTTCTAGTTACTTCAAAGAAACCAATTCACTGATTAGTTTGAGTCACTTCACATGTTCTGTTTTGAACTAAATGTTTAGTTTAATGCTGTGTTTTTTTCTATGTGTTTATCATTAATTATATACATGTCAAGCGTCACACATCATGACATCATCCTCACGGATTGACTCACGTGCACATGCTCTGTGAACCGGTTCAGATGAATCATTAATCTGTTCAAAAGAATGATTCGTTCACAGTGTTCATGTTCTGACTGAACTGATCTTCTTTGAGATCAGTGTGAGATGTTTCAGTTATTGAATCATTTCTGTCATTACGAAAGTAAAACTGGTGATGTTTTGGAAAGATGTTCATAAACAAACCACAGCAAAAACTCCAGTGTTAAAATAACTCTCCTGGGAGTTTATTTGACTCCACACTCAAGAGTGTTAAATTAACAATGAAGTAGTGTTAAAGTTAATGAGATAATTAAGTGATTAATTGAGTGTTTATTGACCATTATTGAAGACACCTGATGTTAACAAGCAGAAAATCACATTTAATTATGGTGATAGCTTTAGTTGGGCTCTTGACCCTTACATTTTTAACTTTAGATTTAGTTTGGCTGCTGTAACTGAGTTATAATATGCAGATGGACAAAGAGAAAAGGTGATCTGATGGTGTTGGTTGTGTTTTGACATAATCATCATGTGACCTGAATCACTTAACTCATTGAGAGCCTAATCACTGATTTAGATTTGTAATGTTTATTTATTGTTGATGTGTGTGTGTGTGTGTGTGTGTGTAGGCGTGTGATTACCGCGTGTACACACAGGAGCTGCTGCAGGCGGGTGATCATGTGTCTCTGCTGCTGCTGCTGCCGCCCGGCGAGGACTTGAGCCGATGGCCCCTAGAGGCCGAGGTGGAGCCGCACGGACTCACGCTCCCACTGCACATCTTTGAGCTCGGTCAGGAACTCACACTTTAGTGCCTTTACAGAAAGAACAATTAAAACTATTTAGGTTAAATATAATCGTAATACTGTTTCATTGTACATAATAATAATAATATGTAAAAATATACCAAATTAAAATATACATATTTTATATAGCGCCTTTAAAAGTGGCCTCTTAAAGCACTTTACAACCTTAACAATACAAACAAATACAAACTAATGAAAATACATAAGCATAAATACAATTACATTAAAACATAGAACAATTTAAAACACTTCATGAAAACAAAAACAATCATCTAAATGCCCACCCTAAAAAGTGAAATAAGGCATTAATGTATTTGTTTAGGGTAGCTTTTACATGATTGTTCGTAATTGCCATATTATTATTAATCGAACATTTGATAGTATGTTTTTATTTGGGATTTTATTTTCATCTGTTTTTTCTTTCATTAATGCATTGTTTGTAAAATTGTATGTTTTATCTTGTTTCTATTCTTGTGAAGCGCTTTGAGATGATACTTTTAAAGGTGCTATAGAAAATAGTTTATTATTAATATTATTAAATATTATATTTTACTTCCAAAACCCATAAATTTGGCATTACATTTTCAAGAATTTGACGTAAAAGAAATTTTTCAGTGTATATTGTAAGGTAATAGTGTATGTGTGTGTGTGTGTGTGTGCTGTAGTGCACCTGTGGGCGTACGAGCATGATCTGCTGTCTCAGTTCTGTGAGCTCTGGGTTCGACTGGAGCTGGAGGTCCGTCTCTCCCAGCAGGCTTTGAGGGAAGCGATGGACAGCAGTGAAGTGACGGAGGCCACGGAGAGACTGACTCACGTCACGCAGCTCGCACAGGTGTGTGTTTACCTACTCTCACTCACTCACTCACTCACTCACTCACTCACTCACTCACTCACTCACTCACTCACTCACTCACTCACTCACACACACTCACTCACTCACACAGACACACACACACACACTTACTCACTCACTCACACAGACACACACACACACACTCACACACACTCACACACTCACTCACACACTCTCACTCACACACACACACACACACACACACTTACTCACTCACTCACTCACTCACACAGACAGACACACACACACTCACTCACTCACTCACTCACTCACTCACTCACTCACACACTCACTCACACTCACTCACTCAGACTCACTCACTCACTCACCCACCCACCCACTCACTCACACACTCACTCACACAGACACACACTCACACTCACTCACTCACTCACACTCACTCACTCACTCACTCACTCACTCACTCACACACTCACAGACACACACTCACACTCACTCACTCACTCACACTCACTCACTCAGACTCACTCACACACTCACTGACACTCACACACTCACTCACACACTCACACACTCACTCACTCACTCACTCACACTCACTCACTCGGACTCACTCACACTCACTCACTCACTCACTCACACTCACTCACTCGGACTCACTCACTCACACACACTCACACACACTCACACTCACTCACTCGGACTCACTCACTCACTCACTCACTCACACTCACTCACTCGGACTCACTCACACACACTCACACACACTCACTCACTCACTCACGTGTCACTCACAAGTGTGTGTGTGTAGGGTTTGTCTGCGCTGTGGAGAGAGCGCCGCTGGCTGATGGATGTTATTCACACACTTCGCTCCAAGAGCTCTGAGGGGGCGGTGCCTCTGGGACGGGTCATGACCTCACGACCACCAATCAGATCAGCCATGGAGGAGGAGGACACGCCTCCTACACACACACTCAGCACAGGTGAGAACAGTGACAACAGTTGATTCTGCTCCTGCAATGAAAACACCTGTCAGTGATTCATAAACTGCTTCATCAGCAGCAGAACGAGTTAATAACTGAATGAGTTATAGAACATTTCTAGATCCCAGCATGATAATTGGATAATTATTGTATAATTAAGTAATGATTGAGCATTAGTGATGAACACCTGCTGTTGACAAGCACAATCACTGAAGGACAGAGTAACACTAGAACTACAGCTGACTTCTTCATTTCTGCCATTCATCTTATGAGAATTATAGAGGTTTAGATGGTGATGATTTATTTTTGATAAATGTCACCATTATGATGATCAGTGTTTGCTTTGGTTGGGCTCTTGACCCTTGACTTTTGCACACACATTTTTCTCTGGCTGCTGTAGTTGAGTGTTTACAAAACATACGTTACAAAAGGCAAGAAAAATTATGATCGGGTGTTGATGGTTAAAGATTAATGATGAACAAAAAAAGAAAAGTGAAGTCCGCACACTGCAAGCTACTCCAGATAAATTTATTAAAAGCACAACGTTTCGACCATCAGGTCTTCATCAGGTACATCTTCATCAAGACCTGATGGTTGAAACGTTGTGCTTTCAATAAATTTATCTGGAGTAGCTTGCAGTGTGCGGACTTCACTTTTCTTTTTTTTGTTTATGTTACTTTGATGTCCTGCACCTGAGCCCAATCTGGGTGTTTGGGATGTGCACACCAGTTTTGTATTAAAGATTAATGATGACCATCATCATTTAGTGACCTAATTCACTGATGATTCACTGATCTTATTCAGTGTCTACACTCTGATTAAATGGGTGATGTCCTATTTTTTTTTTAATTATAGTAAAACTGTGATTTTACAACATGAGAGCCAGCAGTGTGCCCATCAGATAATATGAAGGATTTTACAAACAGTTTGTGCACAAAAAGTTTTCATCTATGGCATTACTAAGACTCACACAGATGTCTGCAAATACTGATCACCATAATGGCGACTTCAAATGAAACAATAAATCATCAAGTTCTAAACCTCTGTTAATTCTCAATAAGAGCTTTTGTAGACGTCTGACAGAAATAAAGTCAGTCTGGTTAGTAAAAAGTGAAGCTGGTAATGCTGTTTGTGGAGTTGTTTAATCCTCCTCTGCTGAGATCTTCACAGATTTAATGTCTTCTTTTCTCTTCAGTTGATTTAATCTAAGACTTTGTCTGAAGTCAGTTGTAGTTCTTGTGTTTCTCTTTCCTTCATTGATTCTGCTCGTTAACAGCAGGTGTTCATCACTAATGCTCAATAATCACTTAATTAATCACTTCATTTCTTGACTGCATTGTATACCTTCTTTTAGTGAACTCAACTGAATTAAGTTCAGAGTACTCATAACTATTTTTTTTTTTTTGCAACTTTTTTTTCAATTGAATTAAGGCAATTGGTGTCCTCAAATGTATTGAGTTATTAACTTATTGGATTTGACTTTGTGTGTGATATCGTGAGCTAGCAGTAACTGCAAGAGCTCTGAGTTCATTTAAATTTTGTAATTTCAGTGGTTTTCTCAATATAGTGAAGTTTCAGTATTTGAATGCAGTGTAAAGTTTAATTGTGTATTAAGAAATATCCTTGTTTTAGTGGACTCGATTATAATAAGTTCAAAGTACTCATAAATATTGTTTTTTATAAACTTAATTGAATTGAGGTAATCAGTGTCCTCAAATTAAACGAGTTAGTTGTTGGGTTTCACAGTGTGACTTCTAAATTCGCCTGCGTCCCTACAAGTTTGATTGAAATTAAATAAATACAATAAACACTTTTTAACAATTTAATTATAGGTAACTGTTTTGTTTTCATTTTCATTTTTACTTAAACTTTTTTTTAAATAATTGTATTCATTTTTAATAAGTGTAGTAAGTGTTATTTTAAAATGACTTATTTACTTTAAATTTAGATTTTTATTAACTTTTAGTAAGTACTATTTTGATCGTTTTTATTTGACTTATTTCTTTTATTTCTTACATTTTCAATGATTTTATAGATTTTAGAAGTGTTTTATTTTGATTGTTTTTTATTTTGAAATTATCATTTTAAGTAAACTTTTTTTTATTTTTTTGCTTTTTATTTTTTATTGGCATGTATATGATTTTGTTTAGTTTTATTTTTTATTCATTTTATTCATTTTTACCAAGAACTTGTATTTTTATTTTACATATTTACATATTTTATTTTTAAAATTTTCAATGATTTTATAGATTTTAATTTGTTTTATTTAGATTTTTTTATTTTTAAATTAGAATTTTAAGTAAACTGTGCTTTATTTTGATTGTTTTATTTCAATGCTTTATTTTATTTGACATTTATATGATTTTATTCATTTTTAGTTTTAGTCATGTTTTTATTGATTTCATTTCAATATTATGTTCATTAGAGATTTTGATGATTTTATTAACGTTCAGTCTTCAACCCTTTCAATTACTGAATCACACAGACAGAAGCTGATCATCATAATAAAGGTTAAGACATGAAAGTTTAAACTCTTAAATACTAATAAAGAACGTTATGTTTGCATTATTTCCAGCAGAGGGCGAAGCTCCGTCCTGCTCTCATCAACCTGAAGAGTCAGAGGTCACACACGGGGTCACCGCCTCATCCTGTTCCCATGGCAACGACCCTGAGGTCTCCGTGACCCCTGCGGCTGAAGGTCACGACCTGCCATCGGAGATGATGGACCTGTTCGAGTGCCTGGATCTGCTGGGAGGGAGTCTGTCAGATCTGGACCTGCAGGATCCAGAACCGACCCTATTAGATGAGGATGACACTGCTCCGCTTACGGGACGTCCCGTCAGGAGCCTGGTGGAGTGGGTCAAAGGTCACCACACTCACTGATGGAGGAGGCCAACAGCAATCATAGTCAATCCCAGATCCGGCCCACGTCTGGATTATATCCATACTGTATATATCTGACATATATATAATAATATATTAATATATTTTTAATAATGTTATCATGGAAGAATATTATTAATATATATCAGCAAACTGAAAATCAACCAAATCATCTGTAACAGAATCATTTAATGTGCAGAAAAGCATTTTCTATGTACTGTATATTTATATTGATATAGATGTAGATCTGTTTGTGTCTCATGATGACAGTTTTGGAAAATTAATAAATATAAATCATGTTCTCTGTGAATAGAGCTTGTTTAAAAAAAAAAAACGAGTGCTGCATTGTTTTCCATAAAGTTGTTTTATTTAATATCAGAACAAGTTAGAAACTAAATGCGCTTGAATGATTACTGTACAAACTTAAAAATAAAAAAAAATAAAAATAAAAAAAGCAAACACAAACTACTAACAGTATACTCTAAACAATACTGGGTTGGTTTAACCCAACTTTGGGTCAAATATGGACAAACCCTGCTGTTGGGTTACATTTTTAAATACAAATTTTGACCCACAAATATTAAAATATTTGACCCAAAATTGGGTTAAACGACCAAGCATTTTTTTTAGTGTATATAATAAATGCATAACAGCAGAGATGAGCTCAAATGTGATGATTCTGAAGTTAGAAAATATGACTGAGATTTGATTTATATACGACTAGCCAGATGATTCAGATCGCCTGCCGGCGCGCGCTTTGGACGGTTTGAGGTACAGTATTGTGATGTTTGATGTATTTTTCTGAGGTGCTGGTAAGTGTTTGTCTCTTTAAGTACAGTCTCTGTCGTCTGTGGGAAATATGGCGGAATCAGGCGAATCTGCAGCTGCTGGTGAGTGGAAATAAACCCAGAATTACTCAGTGATATGATGCAGAATGACCGCGAGTGTCTGATGGATCGCGTGTGTTTCACTGAACTCATATTAGATTCATGTCAGTTAAAGGGACACGTTATTTGAGTTAAAGTCATTTTAATGTCGTACAGCATTGCTTAATAATCGTAATTGTCATTGAGAACTCTAATCTCTAAAAGATCCAGCCTATTTATGTGGAAATCGTGTGAAAATCCTTGTGACAGAAATGACATTAGGAATCCTGAAATTTATTGCAGTCCTGTTCATTTAACTTATTAACTTATTTTATTATTTATTTATTTATTTAAAATCATGTTTTATTTAATCACGTGTATTTATTTAAACCATGTTCTATTTATTTTAATCAAATGTATGAATGTACTATAATTTAAATAATTTATAGTCATTCAAGTTTTAAATCAAACGTATTTACGAATCATGTTTCATTTATTTTAATCAAATATATTTATGTATTTACACACAATTTTGTTTATTTGAATCATTTTTAATCAAATGTATCACAATAACTTTTTAAATCAAAGTAGGCTATTTATTTTAACACATTTAAGCCCATGCAGCCGCACATTCAAATATAAAAAAAAAACAAAAACAAAAAAACATGGGAAATTAAATGCAGAAAATTTAACACTATTAACATGACTATATGCATGAAACCATTCAGAAACAATTGGGCACAAATGGGTTAGTCACAGTTTATTTATTTTACTCAAATATCGTTATGTTTTTACACACAATTTTGTTTATTTGAATCATATTTAATCAGATGAATTTATTTATTATTTATTTAAAACATTTTAAGTGTTTTTATTATATTAATCAGATTTATTTCTGTTATTTTATTTTATTTTACAGTTTTTACACTGTTTTCTCCTACCTTTTCCCCGGACCCCACACTTGCTTATAATATCACATAGCGGTGATCATGAAGGTTATTGTCGTGTGTGTTGACCTCAGCCGGTTCCTCTGAGCTGCGGATGGTTCTGTTGGGTCGGACGGGTTCAGGCAGAAGTTCGGCTGGAAACACCATCCTGGGCAGATCCGCGTTCTGGACTGACGCCTCGCCCGTGTCCGTGACGCGCCACTGCCAGCGCGCGGGGGGCGTGTCGGATGGGCGGAGCCTGCGTGTGATTGACACCCCGGGGTTCTTCCACACCTGCATGAGCCCTGATGAGGTCCGAGTGGAGCTGGGCCGGTGTGTGGAGCTGTCGACGCCCGGACCGCACGTGTTCCTGCTGCTGCTGCGCGCCGGACGGGTGACGCGCGAGTGCCGCGCCGCTCTCGACTGGATCCGCGCCGCGTTCGGGCCGCAGGCGCTCCGGTTCACCGTGGTTCTGATCACGTGGGGTGACGCGCTCGGGTCGAAACCCGCTGAGGACTTCCTGAAGGAGAGCACGGAATTATGGGAGTTTGTGTGCGAGTGTGCGGGCGGCTTCCACGTGTTTGATAACACTAAAGGTATTCCACCACATAAATAACTGATGACACAAACTAATTAGTTAATTACTAATAATTAATTATACAATTACTTAGTTAGCCTACTATAATTATATTACATTACTCACGTAAAGCATTATACTATAGCAGATATCAACTGCTTGATTGTTAATATTGTTGCAAAATGTAACTGGTCCAGCTCTTTATATAGGCCTACAGTTGAATATGTATTGCGCAGCTCTCTATATAAAGTTGGATAAGTATCTCACAGCTAGCTCTGTATAAAAAGTTGGCCATATATAAGTATTGCCCAGTCTGCATAGATACTGTAGGCTTCACTGATACTATACAGCAAATCCCAACTATTTGATTGTTTACATTGTCACAAAATGTAACTAACTATATTATCCTTCAGCATGAAAATATTAACATCATGATTTTCTGTGAAGCTGCTTTGAAACAATGTGTTGTGAAAAGTGCTATATAACTAAAGGTCAGGAGGAGAGGTCGCAGGTCACGGAGCTGCTGCAGAAGATGGATGTGTTGGTTCAGCGTAACGCAGGAGATCATTACACCGGAGACATGCTTCAGCAGGCCGAGAGCGCCGTACGACACGCGCAGCAGAGGATTCTAGGAGAGGAACCAGAGGAGGAGGAGCAGAGGAAGAGTGCAGAGTGTGTGTTCTGGTACGAGCTGCTCAGCGCTGTGGGTCGTGGAGCGGTGGAGGCGTCCGGAGTGATGGAGAAAGGGAAGGGCAAAGGGAAGAAGGTCAAAGTTATTCAGAGGGCGGCAGCCATCGCCTCCACACCGCTGTCAATCACAACCGCTGCTAAAGTGATGGGCGGAGCCGTGAGAGAGGGGACTAAAGTACTGATCAAGCACAAGAACACACTCCTGCACTAACACACACACACACTATATATTTATTTTTTTGATTTGGGGTGAAATGAGCTGAAAGTTTCTTCATCATTACATTACAGTTTTTTTCAACTGCTTACACACAAAATCCTCACTTAAACCTTACCTAAAAACCTGACACTCAAACACCAGAACCACACACCAAATCTGCAAAACCATACACTAATTATTGACCTTCGACTTAGTTTTCAATTGCATAAAACACTTTTTGCAAACCAAAACACACACTTCTCTATGTAACACACAAAAATCTAACACTTTTTTCAAACCAAAACACACACTTCTCTATGTAACACACAAATATCTAACAGGCAGTATCTTGATTTCCTTTTTCAAACACAAGCTATTATATGTATCCGTTTGGCATTTTTTTGTAACCTGTTTTTTTGGGACCCTAATGGTGTCTAGTTAAGAATATTTGATGTTGCAGAGGTTAACTAATGTCACATGGGGTTCATTTGGTGGCAATCTTGAAGTGATGTCAGAGCTAGGGGCGAAAACGTCTTGCGTTGAGATGCTGTGGGAACACTATACCCATGACGCCATAGTAACAAGTGCCTGTCCGTGTGAAATCTCTGCACACACTAAGACGAAAGCACCTGCACCCCTGGAGTGGAGCCGAGGTCAAGGTCATAAACCTCACTAATGTGTGCGGCGAGGCAAAATCCCGCCACATCACAAACATATTGGAGGGATATTTAGAAGCAGCCATACTCCTAGTCTCTTGGTCTGACGCCTCACAGTGCCACGAAGGAAACGTTATTAGAGGGTATCTCCCCAAGGACACACCACTTAAAGGGACGTGGTAAGCAGCTAAGGCCGCCATTTACACCTTTAGTGTGGAGGGGGATAGACCTGCGGAGAAACACTCCTGCAGGAACTCCAGCACTGCACCCACTGGGCAGAGAACTGGGTCTGGCCGGTGCTCTCTGCACCAGGAAGTGAAAAATATATCCACTTCAAGGCGTAGAGTTTCCTCGTGGAGGGAGCTCTGAAGTGGAGGATGGTCTCAACAACCTCAGTTGAGAGACCTTAACTTATGAGCTGGGCCCCCTCAGAGGCCAAGCCCAAAGTTTCCACAATTCTGGGCGGGGGTGAAGGATCAACCTGCTCGCCTGAGAGAAAAGGTCCCCCCTGAGGACCCTCCCCCATCTCCAGAGGAGAGCCGTTGAGGAGAGACTCTAGGTCCGAGAACCGTACTCAGGCTGGCCAAAACGGGGCTATTAACAGAAGACAGACTCCGTCCCGGCGAACTCTCTCCGGAACTCCCAGGAGCACAGCGATCAGGGGTAAAGCGGAGGAGACCCCGAGGAGCTGGCTGACTGAGTGAGAACCACAGTGGACAGTGTGTCGTTTCTTAAGATGCTAACAGGTCTACTTCTGCTCGATCAAAGTTTTTCATAGGAGCTCCACCACCTCGGGATGGAGTCTCCATTCCCCGGGCCTCGGCCCCAGCCTCGACCGGATGTCTGCGCCCTGATTTAAAAACTTAGGGATGTAAATTGCCTTTAGAGAGAGTAAATTCCTTTTGGCCCATAGGAGGATCTGGTGAGCCAGTTTGCATAAGTGACGTGACCTCGTGACCCCTGATGGTTGTTGTAAGAGTTGTCCATGCGGACAAGCACATGATGGCCCCTCAGATCTGGGAGGAAGTGTTTGAGAGCTCAAAACATTGCCATCATTTTTAGACGATTTATGTGCCAAGAAAGTAGATGGTCCTGCCACAGACCTTGCACCGAGCAACCACTTATGATTGGGCGATCATGAGTGGTCGCTCGGTGAGAGGTCTATGGCAGGACCATCTACTTTCTTGACAGTTTCACAACCTGTGAAGGAAGCGTCTGTCGTTAGCATTACGCAACGAAAAGTAGCCCCCTTGAAGAAGGACCAAGAAGAACCAAGGCTTCTTCCACTTGACTAAAGCCCCCAGAACTGGGCCTTAGGGCGAGGAACCAAGGCTTCTTCCACATGACTAACATGACCTTGATCATCCGAAGCAGATTTCCCCTCGGAGAAAACCCCTTGGTTCTGAGCCACCACTGCAGGGGTCTCATGTACAGGAGGCCAAAAGTTAATACATTGGACGCAGCTGCCATGAGACCCAACAGTCTCTGAAACTGTTCAGTGAGTGACTGGCCTAGTTTAAAAAAACATGTTACAAAAAAATGGCAAACGGATACATGGGAACCTATTTCTCCTGCTAGACTATATCAAAATGCCACAGTAATTCATCAGAGCCTCACACTAACTCCTCGCATGTGCAAACACTCATTGCTTTACTGAACACCAACCAATCATGACTTTAGAATAGGCCTATAAATAGGCAAAAGGTCAAGTTATAGGTATTTCGGACGGTGCAATACTGTATTCACAACCACAAATGCTTACAGTAAAAATAAAAATAGTTTGGTTTATATCTTGCTTTCGTGTTTACCATTAATTTTTTAACATCTCTCTGCCAAATACTTTCAATCTTGCACAGAAATGTACATAGGAGCTCATGAAAGAAGAGCTTTAGGTTTTAAATAACTGTGTGTATATGATATATCCAAGGTGTTTGCAACGCAAGATAAACGTTTGCTTTTGAGATGTTTGTGATATTTTGAATGCAGTGCTTCATTTTGCAAGAGATGTGAGGCATTTTTCATTGTGTGTGCAATTCTTGGATTTGTGTCAAAGTTTTGAAAATGTGTGTCAGCAGTTGAAAAAAGCCCCGGTGATATTACTGCTTTAATGATAATGTCTGTTCAAACATCACGATTGTGATTGACTTTATGAACTGAAAATAAAGACCCATGACCCGCAGACTAACCCGAGTGTGTGTTTGTGCTCATTCACTCTCGTTAACACAAGCGTCTGCTCCGCAGAGAGAGAAACTCTTTATTGACATGCTTTATAAAACATACTTTATAAAAACAAGGACAGATAAACTGTCCATCTTCAAATAAGCTAATTAAAAAATCATTATGATATTGCCAGAAATCCGATAAAAGTCATTCTCCGACTGTAATGTGGTTTATACAAACATTCATGATCTTCGCTGGTATATTGGCACACAAATATCTCAATCAAACGTCCCTTAACAGAATGCAAGAGCATTGCATAGGTGGTGATAAACAACAAAATCATTTACCAAATTAATTACAGGAAAAAAACAAGACTATTAGAAATAGAATGAACAAGAAACAAAGCCAGGAACCTAAGAATGTGGAGTGTTACATACATACAGACACACACACACACACACACACACAGACTTTATTTATGAACAGAAACATTAAGGCATCGAATGTGAGACTCGTCCAGCAGATCTGATCACTGTAAGGCACGATTACACCGCAGACGCAAACAAACTACAGCGGCAGGTGGTGATGATGTCACTGGTGGGTGTGGCCTGGTGAAGGGGCGGGGCCTGATCCAATAACTCACACTGGCATTGGCAGTGTCATCTTTCCACTTCCTCTCAGCACTGCAGAGAGAGAGAGAGAGAGGGAGAGAGAGAGACAGATGAATATTAGAGTCCAGTAATAGTTTCGTGAAACTTTAAAAGGGATAGTTCACCCAAAAATGAAAATTAGCCCATCATTTACTCACCCTGAAGCCATCCTAGGTGTATCTGACATTCTTGTTTCAGACGAATACAAGCTATATAGTTATATAAAAAAAAGTTTCAAAGTCCATCAAAGTGCATCCATCCATGATAAAAGTGCTCCACACTGCTCCGGGGGTTAATAAAGACCTTCTGAAGTGAAGCGATGCGTTTGTGTAAGAGAAATATCCATATTTAAAACTTAATCGACTAAAATAACTTGCTTCCGACAGACAGCCGTACGGCGAAAGAATAACCCTTGACCTGGCGCACAACGTAATGATGAACGCGGATGCGCAGAGGATAGAGCACAACAAAACACAAGTCACAAATTAGAAGTCTAAAACATCAATTTTTAAAGAGAAAGTGGGAGGAGCTTGAGTTTGTTGCCCAGCCCTGTTTGTTTGAACCGTGAGCGGCGTCAAAGCTCATGCTACTCCTACATCCGACGTCATACATCATCAAGTGTTTCCCTTGTGGCATAAGTCGACTTGCGTACGGCCGTCTGCCAGAAGCTAGTTATTTTAGTGATTAAATATGAATATTTTTCTTACACAAACGCTTCACTTCACTTCAGAAGGCCTTTATCAACCCGCCAAAGCTGTGTAGAGCACTTTTATCATGAATATATGCACTTTGATGGACTTCAAAAAATATACAGCCATTCACTGCCATTATAAAGCTTGGAAGAGCCAGGGCATTTTTTAATATAACTCCGACTGTATTCATCTGAAAGAAGAATGTCAGATACATCTAGGATGGCTTGAGGGTGAGTAAATCATGGGCTAATTTACATTTTATTTGGTGAACTATCCCTTTAAACCGCAGGAGTGTGACGTCCGCTGACCTCTGGTGAAGTAGAGATAGAAGAAGTCGCAGTAAAAGATGGTCTGGACGACGCCGGACACCACGGCGATCTGGTCGAAGAACCCCTCCACATGATAGCGCCACACCCAGTTGGCGAGGTACAGCGAGCGGTACAGGCCCAGGAAGAATAGGTAGTGTGTGGTGATGGACTCCGCCTCGCCCGTCTTCGTGATCATGAACAGCTGAGGCAGGATCGCCACAGACTCCAGGTAGATGGAGAATGTCCACATGATCTACACACACACGCAGACACGTCAAAGTCAATGATATACACACACACACACACGTCCATGACGACAGTGGTCAAAGACAATCAGTGACGGATGGATGGATGGATAGATGATGGATGGATGGATGGATGGATAGATAATGGATGGATGGATAGATAGAATGGATAGACGGATGGATGGATGGATGGATAGATGGATGGATAGATAGATAGATAAACTATAAACCCTAATGCTCAAATTAATTAATTGGTTTGAGTAGGTTAAACTTAAATTAAGCAAATTAATTAAAGTAAATGAACTTTTATGAGTATTTAAAACATTCTTTTTCTTTTGAGTTCACAAAACTGACACATTTTAAGTAATCTGAATTATTTCATTGTTTTCAGTTTTAGGAACTAGTTTCTTTTAATTTAGACAAACTTAATGTAACTGAAACTGGGCCTGGATTTCTATTTCCCAGCATGCTTTACCATGACACTCGAAAGGGAGAGTAAATGCTAAAATTATAAGTGTTATATAATGTTTTTGTGCAAGATAAATGTTGAGTGGAATATTCAGTAGTGTTTTGCTATGCTAATTGAGAAGAGTTTCTGTTATGTTAGGTAACGAGTGGAGCATGAGCTTGGTTTGAGAACATATGCTAATGCTATCAAAACATTGTGTTACCAATTAGCAAGTTAGCATTTACTGAATTAGCTAGTTAAAGCTAGCCAAGTTTCCACTACTAAAAATATTTAAGTTGAGATTACATGATTATTTTAAGTTACACATGAGTTACTCAAAAACTTCAAATTAAGAGCAATTCAAATGTACGAGTACAAAATTAAAATCATTTTCTTTGCATTTCTTAACTTAAACATTTTGCTGTAACTGATTACCTCAATTTTTTTGAGTTTTGCCAACTTATTTGGGTTTACAGTGAAATGAAAAAGACAGATGTGTTTGATCTTAAAGCAGAACTCGGCAACTCTAGCGAACTCTAGTCACTTCTTCGCTGATTTTCCCTTTTGTTGTCGCATGTTTTCCCCACGAGCTCCCCCTACAGCTGTGGGGGGGGCGTATATTTCACAACACGGTCGTAAACTCACTTGCGGCGGCCTCCTCCCCCTCTCTACCGCTGCTCATGTGTGTTTGTTATGATCGGAGCAAGCCAACTGTATCGTGTGGAGCTATGTCTACCGAGGTGGGTAATCTGGTAATACATCATACATGCGTGTGTGTTTATGTCGAATTGCCGTAAAGCAATTCGTGTTTCGCGCTCGTTCTCGCTTCTCACGAGACTTCCAATTTCTATCTTGCCGGGACGGTAGTCCCCAAGTTGCAAGGTTGGTTTTCCGCCTGGGAACGCTGGGGGGAGCGGGGAAAGTCACCAATATCACCAGAACAGGTTGTTTAACCATCCAAATGATTTCTAGACAGTTTTATTAAGTTAAAAAAGTTACCAAGTTCAGCTTTAATATCTGAAGTGTTTGAACTCTGACCTCCAGTGGAGTGAAGGCGTAGTTCTCCAGGAAGGACAGACCGGCCACCGGCACCAGCAGGAACTCCACGCGGAACGAGTCGCTCTCAGAGTCGTACGAGTTCCTGAAGCGGGAGTAGATGAGGCTGACGGTGGCGTACGCCAAGACCAGATACACCACCTGAGAGAGAGAGAGAGAGAGAGAGAGACAGAGAGAGACAGAGAGAGACACACGTCTGGATGTGATTTACACTGGCTATTTTTACATCCAAACTTGGGTATTTACTTTTGTACAAAATTGAAATATCACATAAAACATTTGTGAATGAAGCAGCGTTTCCAAACTCATGGTTTTCTCACCACAAACTGATTGGGTCAATTTCCAGAAATTAGTCGGATTGTTTAAATTTTCATTCATCATATTTATGAAATAAATTTTTATTAAAAAAATTATATTAAATTTTTTTTTTACCAATTTAATTTATATCATCATTTATACTTATATATCATATGACTTAATATATCATAATTTATACTTTTATTATCATAATTATGACTTATTATATCATAATTTATACTTTTATTATCATAATTATGACTTTGTAGCTCATCATTAATACTTTTATTATCATAATTATGACTTTGTAGCTCATAATTAATACTTTTTATATCATAATTATGACTTTGTAGCTCAT
Source organism: Abramis brama (assembly GCF_963993115.1). Classification (NCBI taxonomy): domain Eukaryota; kingdom Metazoa; phylum Chordata; class Actinopteri; order Cypriniformes; family Leuciscidae; genus Abramis; species Abramis brama. Next base: position 51,952,739 of record NC_139963.1, on the reverse strand, counting down.
AATTAATACTTTTTATATATTGGTATCTCATTTTATACTTTTTATATAATAACTTTTATCTCAATTTATTATAATTATGACTGGATCCAATAATTTATACCTTTTTATATCATAATTATGACTTTTATCTCAATTTATACTTTTTATATCAATTATGACATTGTATCTCATAATGTATGCTTTTTATAGCATAATTATGACTATCTCATAATTTATACTTTTAATATAATTACTTTTTATCTCAATTTATACTTTTTATATCATAAGCATGACTTGGTATCTCATAATTTATACTTTTTATATAATGACTTATCTCAATTTATACTTTTATATCATAATTATGACAATATGATTATGTAAACTTTTTATATCATAATTATGACTTTGTATCTCATACTTTATCATTTTTATATCATAATTAAGATATAAAAAGTTTACATAATTATGATTTTGTATCTCATACTTTATAATTTTTATATAAGTACTTTTATCTCAATTTATCCATTTGATATAATTATGACAGTATATCATAATTTATCATTTTTATATTATAATTATGACTGTATCTCATAATTCATACTTTTGATATCATAATTATGACTATCTCATAATTTATACTTTTGATATCATAATTATGACTTAGTATCTCATAATTTATACTTTTCTATATCATAATTATGACTTAATATCTCATAATTTATACTTTTCTATATCATAATTATGACTTAATATATCATAATTTATAATTGTATTATGGTAATTATGATTATCTCATAATTTAAACATTTTTATATCATAACTATGATCTCATAATTGATCATTTTTATATCATAATTATGACTTAGTATATCATAATTTATATTTTTATTATAACTCATAATTTATACTTTTACTATAACTCATAATTTATACTTTTTATATCATGATTATGATTATGTTGACCTTCATGACGGTGTTGTAGATGGAGATGAAGGCAGTGAACAGGTCCAGATATCTGGTGGTGAAGACCAGCGCGAACAGCAGCTGAGACTTCCCAGAAATACCTGAAACACACAACAACACACTTTCAGAACACAACACAACACACACAAAGACAAAACAGGGTCTGGAGTTCCTGAAGAACCCCTGAACATCCTGATAGACACACTGCGATCTGCTGCCACGTAAACACAACACAAACCTTGCGTTGACAAACGCGTAACATCATTTACAACACTCGCGTTATGCGTCATGCGTGCGTTTTAATAGTTTCACTTTTCGCGTGCAAATCAATTTTAAACAAGATCCACTCCGGTTCTTCTCCACATTCACGTTCTTCTGTCACAATTAAATTATCTGATGTGCACAATTAAAGTTACATATTAATAATAACACTTACCTGCACATGATTTGGATCTCCATATCTTCAGGAACAGAATAATGATGGCGACCAGATGACAAAGATCTCCAGATAGTCGGAAGATATTCATCTTATCGCTGGATTTATGGAGTTTTGCAGCTGTTCTCAGACCAGATGTTCGTCCTGCACAAATAAAAATACAAACTCTTTTTCAATGTGCTGCTCAGCGCGCGCGCCTCATATCCACACGGTCTCCGGCTGTTAGTATATCAATCTCTAGTTAATATATCAGATATAATAGAGTCAGTGATGATTTACTGTAAGTCTCTGAGGTTCTGCGCTGGTCTGTGCGCTCGCGCCCCTGATCGGTGACGTGGCTGACCAGGATCCGGGTTTCCTCACCGCGCGCGTTCACGATCCGCGCGTCACACCGCCTGCGGCGTGCGCATTTAAAGAGGAAGCGCGTGAGTGAAGCTGTTTGCGCGCTCACACTCACTAAATTATTATTCAGATATTGAGATCTGCTGGAATTATTTTATTTTATGAAGAGTTCCCAGCATATGCATTTACGTGAAAAGGTAGCATAGATTTCACTGTGTCAAGTTTCAACATTTGAGCTTTGATAAATATAGCCATAATTATACAAAAAAATTGTGTTTTTGTGTGATTTACTAACCGCAGGTTCATTCCTCAATGTTAAGAGCCTGAACCAGTTCATTCTGACTTTAAAAATATATACATTATGTGTGTGTGTTTCTTTGATATCATGTTTTGGCTTATCAGTATTAAACCATATCAGATTTGTTCAGATATCTCTTGTTTGTTTGTGCAGATGCTCATTATTTTGAAGGTCATTGTAGGTTTATTTTAGCGTGTGATTCTGTGATTTCAGATGGAAAACACTGGAAGTTCAGCTGTGAAACAGACCACCACACAGATCTGATGCTTTGGCTACATTCAAATCACAGTCTATAAATCTCTCTCTCTCTCTCTCTCTCTCTCTCTCTCTCTCTCTCTCTCTGAGATTGTATATTTGCATGGACAAGCATTTGCAGTTCACCTGCATGCAATGTGTTAATGCAAACTATGTAATTTAAAGTAAAATAACATAGCTCAGTCTGAGTATGCAAAATAGCAATAGTGCAAAATAAAGTACAATTCAGTAAAAGAGCAGGAGAAGGCTATACTATGTTGCAATAAACAACTTTAATAAATAGAGCAATGCATTATCAAAATAAAGAATGAAAAGTGGAATGGAAAAATAAAGTGAAGTGTGTCTATACCAGTGTTTTCCTCTAGAGGACAGTACAGCTCCCTCAAACACTGATGACAGACACATAATACACTCACAACACACATTGGACATGATAATCCTCAAACACACAGACAGAAGACAATCACATAAACTTCAGATCCTAAATCATTTATTCATATATGGCTCATGCAAGAACCTAAAAGATTTTAAAAGATTCAGGCTACTTTGTTTCAGCACAGATAACAAACATAGGCTATGTTCTTCTAAGAACGTTTTGCTAACGTGAGGCTATACAGTCTAAACGTTATTTCTGAGTGAACATTCACGTTTTTAAATGTTTAAACATGTTTAAAAACATTATTGTTTAAGGAAACATTCATTTTATCAGTCTGCAAACATTAGCCTATTACGTTACGTTATGGAATGTTCAAGAACGTTCTAAATGTTGTAATGTTTTAAAATGGTAGACGAATGTGAAAAAAACGTTCCATGAACCAATGTAGCCAATAATTAACGTATTTGTGCACGTTTTAAGAACATTATGAAGAAACGGATAACTTGAACGAACGTTCTATTAACGTTTCTGGAAGAACGTTTGATCATGACTTTGAGAGAACCTTCTCAGAACATTTACAAAATTTTGAGAACGTTCCCTGTTAGATAAAAAAAAAAAAAAAAATGTTGCATATTACTGTTAACAAATAGACCTAGGTAGCGTAGTTAGAATGTACCCATTTATAGGCTATATGTATATATATATATATTATTATTTTTTTTTATTTTTTTTTACCAGATAACTAATAGGCCTATACTTAAGTAAAATATATCTGATTTGTACGGGTTGTATTTAACACCCTCCTGCATAATGTTTTAGAGTGTGAATGAGCTGGCCGTTATTTCATATTTAGCGCCTCATAAACGGCCATTGATGTTCGTCTGTTCTCCTGGTGTCTGAATGAGAGACGCGGCGCGTTTGAACGGTTGGACTGAGAGTCGCGTGTGAACTCAGTGTGACAGACAGAGGAGCAGTCAACCATTCGGGATCAAATTAGGAAGTTAGCAAAGGTTCTTTCTTACATAACACGGTCGGCAGTAGTGTGTGCAAAACGGCAGAAAACGAGAGAGTTTCCACACGACTGCGTGAACGGCCACAACACACAGGACAAGCTACTTTACCAGTGAAAACAGAGAAAGAGAGAAAGAGAGAGAGAGAAGAACAGCAGTGTGTTCTTGTTCAAGAGCGGAAAACCTGGAGAGAGACACTGTGTTGTGTCGATCAGAGGTCGTGGGAATTTATCAGGACGCCCAGAGGCGATACAGACTATTAATACACACATACACACACACACACACACACACACACACTGTTCTGATGTGCTGTGTCACTGTCTCACTCTCACAGTAATAACTGAGACATGTTTGAGAAGCAGATGTTATATCTGAGGATTGTCTTCATCTTCATAGAAACAAGTGGAACTAAATTCCAGCTAACAGGGAAAAGTTCTTCCAGGAACGTTATTAGAACGTTCGTTCAAATGTATCTATTGTCTTATTATCACAAAAACATTCTAAAATGGAACATTTCCTTAATGTCTTCTCTAACATTTGCAATAACTTTTTACATGTGCAATAAATGTTTTGGGACGTTTTGAACGTTCAGAGAACATTTACAGTAGAAATAAATTAATGGGAACGTTAGCAAAACGTTCTTGAATATTTTTGTTCACAGGGATTTAGGATGATTGACAGGTGTAAAAATGTGTCAGGTCTTTCGCTTCATCTAAAGTTCTCTCTCTTATATGAGGGTGAAAGTGCTTTAATGTTCTTCCTGACCTCTGTGTCCTTCACCCTGTAACCTCATGCTACCACCATCGACCCTGTGTGTGTGTGTGTGTGTGTGTGTGTGTGTGTGTGTTGGGTCATGTCCTGTTTGAGTAAGAGAGGATCACCTGTCTGTCTGAGCATCTCTCTCTCTCTCAGAGGCGGCATGTTTATATATCCAATGAAAACAACTGAATAATTCTAGATTCACTAAACTTTTAGTTTCGTAACTACCAATATGAAACCATATCTTATTTTAATTCCTTGTTATATTTTCGGAAGCACCAACACAATCTCATGGAAAGTTTAACTATTTGACGTTTTGTCCAGTTGGTGACTAATTTGTATCAATTCGATCTCGATTTTTTTATGATCTGCTTATAGTTATGTTTGGGGGTGGACCTTCAAAAACTGAATTCAGCAAATTGGCGTGACCAGTTTGAATCTGTTGCGGAATCTGCAAGGGGGTGAAAACTTTTGCATGTATTACAAGTAACTTGAGTTATGTAATCAGATTACTTTTTTAAGTAACTAGTGAAGTGACGCATTTCTTTTAAATTTACAACAAAATTTAATTTAAAACTCTAGAGTTACTTTATAAATAAGTAACGCAAGTTATGTTTTCCCATTTATTGACAGACAGCTCTCCTGTCCCCATGTTGAGAGAAATCATTAGTGTGTGTGAACATGATGGTTATTGTAGTTCTAGACTAAATGTGAGCGTGCATTTACTTATCTGACTTGCACAAAAACAGATTTAGTATTCCTCAAAATTAATAAAATCAGTCAAATGCAAAATCAGAATACGCAGGCCTGCAATAACTAAATATGTTAAATAAAACATACGTTTATGCATTTAATCTCACTTTATTGATCAATGTAATTGTTGCTGATCAATGTAATTGATGATGTCAATGATTCATTTAAACTATAAGCAAAAATGACTATAGATTTTTTGCTTTTAGTAAGTGTTAAACTTGCAATGCATTTTTTTTTTTTTTACTTTTTAATGCACTTTTCCCTCTGGTGCTCTTTCGTCATTTTTGACAGAACATTTTTATTTTACATTTTTTCTTCTTTGGAATGGTACGAAACTTGGTAAAGGGTTTGGCACTTGCTATGTGACCACAAAAATAAATCATGGACATGATAACAGGTTAAATGGTCCTGAAAACAATAGTCAGACTTGTGCTCCTCACGGTCAGAAATGAGCGCACTGGAAATGAATGGGAGACAAATTTTATCTAGTTGGAAGCGTTTGGTACTGCAGCCAAACAAACTCTTACTAAGCTCCTTTTTTGAAATATCAGGCTCAAATTTTGAATACAACTTGTTTAGATTTATGGTTTTGATTATCTCACAGTTTGAGAGTAAAACATATTTTTTGAAAATATTTCATATATAAAAATTGAAAATAGTATTTTTGCACAATTTTCATAACAATAAATGTAAAATTCTGTAACTTTTCACTTTTTAAAACTTTTTTCACTTCAGCAATCTGAATCAAGTGTCGTCTTTGAAAAGAGATCAAACTTCAGTCTGTGCTCTAAAGCATTCAAGATTTACGACAGTTTAGGTTGGAAATGTAATTTTCAGTTTGGAAGTTGGAAATGTAATTTTCAGGTCTATGCTCAGAAAGTGAATAATTATAATTATAAATACAGCGTGAATATAATTTAGTACCATAAAATACCATAAAAATACTATATATATATATATATATGTACACATTATCAGACTAAAATATAGTACATTCATTTCATTGAAATAAAAAATATTAGGTCATTTTTGACCGACATTCGAAGAGCACCAGAGGGTTAAAAAGTAAAGTAATGCAATTAGTTACTTTTTAAAGGAGTAATACAATACTGCAAAGCATTATTTTTCCCAACACTGCACTGCACTGCATATATACATAAGTGGCTTTGAGCACTGATTCCACAAGAGCACATTTTGGTTTGTCTTGTTGTTAAATATGTCCTCATTCCTGCTGTCCTAGCAGGATCCTCTCGCCTCAGCTCATCTCTCTGTGTGTTTTCTCCCACACACACTCCTACTGTCACTCCACGGCTGTCATATGTTCAGATTTACCCACCTCCTCATTCAGGCCTCCATCGCCGAAACAACAACATCTCCATAGAAACCATGCTCTAGAATCTCTCAAAACCAAATAATCAGGACAGAAACACAAGATCAGAGGCCAGGAAAGCAACGTTCACGCTGTTTCTAAGACGCAAGTTGAGGTGAAGCAGTTCATTTTTGTGTTTGTAAACAGTTTGTTTTCATCAGATTCACTGGAATTTCTCATTTCTTTTCAGTTTCTAGGGTCTAACTCTTAAAAATGAGGGTTCTTTATGGGTTCCATGAAGAACCTTTAACATCATGGAATCTTTCCGTTCCACAAAAGGTTCTTTAGACGATTACAATTTTATTCACACTTGGTTCTTTTAAGAATTGTTCACTGAAAGGTTAATTGGGGAACCAAAAATGTATCTTCTAGGGCATCGCTGTGAAAACTCCATTTTGGAACCTTTGTTTATATTTGAATAATATAAAGAAACATTTGTGGAATGGAAAGATTCCATGGATGTTAAAGATTCTTAATGGAATCAACTATGTCAATAAAGAAGCTTTATTTTTAAGAGATGGTATCTCTATGAAAACCCCCTTATTTTTTAAAAGCGTGTGGGTAGGTTGGATTATGAAAGAACCCCAGTTTTGGTCATATTCTTTCTGAATCTGTGCGAGAGAACATTTTGGTTCGGATGGTAAAACACTTTGACAAGAGAAGACAGCGAGAAACATCCTCCAAGAATAAAATCTGTGAAGATGAAGAAGATGAAAATGATAAAAATGTGCATCTATCCCACAGACAGAAGCAAAATCCTGAACAAGTCAATCGGCTGTCCCCCATTTCATTCCCTCAACCATCATGTCTGGACTAATTTGGACTGAATTTCACTTGACATCAATCTGAAGTGAGCATAATCGCAGTGACAGGTTCTCGCATCTCTCTCCTCCCAGTCCTCCTCCCCCGTTATCCGCCGGTCGGTCACCCACATGCGCGCGAGACCGCGAGGATGAGGAGGAGAGCGCGCGCGCGCTCGGAGATTACCGCGTGAGTCAAGTCAAAGAAGAGAGACCGGAGGGATTAACCTGCGAAAACTACAAGAAAAAAATGAATTACAAAACACGGCGCTGATAACATCGTGTTAAAGATGGGTGTTTTCGGAGAATAATAATAATAAAAAAACGGGGGACGAGAGAACGGAGCGCGTGCTTAATTACCG